>NC_067145.1:33022136-33390261 GCF_903995435.1 Acomys russatus
TCAGAGGGTGAGGAGGCTGCGTGAAGTGCTGGGAGGCAGTTGGGTAGGCAGCCTGCAGGGTCAGCTCAGGGATCCAGTATACCTACCAGCAGGACTTCTATTGTCCCTAGGGAGATATTGCCCTGAAGAAAAAAGGCTTCCAGAACCCGTGGACAGAGTAGTTTTTCCTGGGCTTGGCCTCCTAGAGCCATCCCAGAAGGTTCTGGAGTAATCTGCCATAATGCAGAAAGCAAGGTACCCACGATTTCAACTCCTTTGGGACATCCCACCTCTGTGCTAAATTAGAGGCTTTGTCTTGGGCAACAAAGAACAGTCAGGCCCTGCCCCTCCAAAAATGTGCAGAGCATTGCTTGTTTGGCTCAACATACCTGTTCCCGGGACACAAAAGGCAGGGCAGCTACTCTGGCAAGGTGGATTTTACATTGCACATGAGGTACTGTGTGACACTTTTCGTGGCTGCTGAGTGACCCTGTCCTTTTCTGCCCTCCCCTTTGCAGTTGCCAAGAACTTGAGCACATTTGACTACACGGTACAGAAAGGATCCCGGAAGAGTCTACATCCAGAAGAGAAGAAAGAGCTACCTCTACAGAAGAAAGGAAGCCTTCCTCAGGTGTGCCTGGCCCTCTGTATCATGCTCATGGGGCCAGCGTGGATGCTGCCTATACAGGGACCTCCCAGCTTTGAACTGAGTTTCACTGTTGATACTGTCCTAAGACTCACTGGGAGTGTGTGGTGGGCAGGGTGCCTGTGTTCATATGGTACTTAGGGTGTGTGTATGCATGGTGTGTAATGTGTACATGTGTATGTGCAGCGTGTTCGTGTATTGTGTGTCTGTGTGGTATGTAATGTGTGTGGCGCATGGCGTAAATGTAGTTTGGCTGTGTCAATGTGTAATATGTGTGTCTATGTATGGCATATAATGTATGTATGTTATGTGTGTAATATGTGATATGTATGTATGGTATGTCATATGTCTTTGTGGTATGTGATGCTTTTGTGCGGTGTGTAGTGTGTTTATGTGGCATACAGTGCATTATGTGGTAATGTCCGTATGTTGTATGTAGCATGTGATGTATCTGGGTGATGTCTGTTCTATGAGTTGTGTTTTGTGGGTGTCTGTGATATGTATGGCATGGTGTGGTGAGTGGGATGTATGGTGAGGTTGTATGATAGGTCTTTGGTTTGTATGATAGGTCTGTGGGTTTGTATATAGGTCTGTGGGTTTGTATGATAGGTCTGTGAGTTTGTATGATAGGGTCTGTGAGTTTGTATGATAGGTTCTGTGGGGTTTGTATGATAGGTCTGTGGGTTTGATGATAGGGTCTGTGGGTTTGTATGATAGGTCTGTGGGTTGTATGATAGGTCTGTGGGTTTGTATGATAAGGTCTGTGGGTTTGTATGATAGGTCCTGTGAGTTGTATGGTATGTCTGTGGGTTTGTATGATAAGGTCGCTGGTCGTGAGTTGTATGATAGGTCTGTGAGTTTTGTATGATAGGTCTGTGGGTTTGTATGATAGTCTGTGGGTTTGTATGATAGTGGTCTGTGGGTTTGTATGGAAGGTCTGTGAGTTGTATGATAGGTCTGTGGGTTGTATGATAGGTCTGTGGGTTTGTATGATAGGTCTGTGGGTTGTATGATAGGTCTGGTGAGTTTGTATGGTAGGTCTGTGGGTTTGTATGATAGGTCTGTGGGTTTGTATGATAGGTCTGTGGGTTTGTATGATAGGTCTGTGGGTTTGTATGATAGGTCTGTGAGTTTGTATGATAGGTCTGTGGGTTTGTATGATAGGTCTGTGAGTTTGTATGATAGGTCTGTGAGTTTGTATGATAGGTCTGTGGGTTTGTATGATAGGTCTGTGAGTTTGTATGATAGGTCTGTGGGTTTGTATGATAGGTCTGTGGGTTTGTATGATAGGTCTGTGAGTTTGTATGATAGGTCTGTGGGTTTGTATGATGTGTCTATGTGGTCTGTGATGCTTGTGTGCATGTGTATGGTGTGTGAGGTGCTGGCATGGTTGTGTGATGTTTCTATGTGGTGTGTAGTGTCTGGTGTGTGTGGCGGGATTATGTAGTGTGTGAAGTGTATTATGTGTTTGTGTGCTATATCTGTGTGCATGTGGTGCAGTCTCTGTGTCAACCATACTCCGAAGCAGGCCTCCTTCTCAGGAGTAGTTTACAAACCAATACAAACTCCATGGTTTGTGGTTGTTGTTGTATGTGTGTTTGATTTTGTTTTCGCTTTGTTTTGTTCTTAAGAGACAGAAAGAACAGTATGGGGAATCTGAGAGGGGTTGAGGGGAGGAAATACTATGAATAAAGTATATTGTTGAAATTCTTAATAAATAAAAGTAAGAAGAGGAGGAGGAGAGGAAGGAGGAGGAAAAAAGCAGTTGCACAGAAACTCAGGGCACAGGGGAGGGAGTGATCCATTGAATGACACCAGGATTAACTTGATATTAAACCCAGAAAACATCAGCACAAGAGAAGACTATAGTGAGCCAAGGATATTCAGGAAATACAAGCAAAGCACGTAAAACACTATTAAACCAACACATATAGTAAATGTACACATAGGACTGATTGTATACCATGAATATGTAATGTTTATTCTAGAAATGGATGTTAAACATCTGTAAATCAATTATTGAATCAAAATAATAATAAAATAAAGTCAAGAACCTTATGATTATACCATGTCAACCCATCAGAAAATGAATGGGGACTGTGCTAAAACTCTACTTCTGGTTAAAAAGAAAATACCCACAGCTCAAGAATAAAATGAAACTATGTAGCACTCAGGTTGTCAGTTTTATGTTGAAAGAGTGACCTTTCCCCCTGAGCTGGGAACAGGTAAGGACATCCACTCTCCTCGCCTTTGACATCATACTAAAGCTAGTGCAGTGATGGCTTAAGGAATACAGTGGGCAGGAAACATAATCCTTAAACATGTGCAAACTACACCAACCCTACATCTGACAAAGCTCTAATATCCAAAATATATAAAGAACTCATGAAATTAAACACCTCCAAATCAAACAACCCAATTAAGAAATGAGGCTCAGAGCTAAACAGAGAATTCTCAACAGAGGAATATCGAATGGCTGAGAAACACTTAAAGAAATGCTCAATGTCCTTAGTCATCAGAGAAATGCAAATCAAAACAACTCTGAAATTCCATCTTACACCCATCAGAATGGCTAAGATCAAAAACGCAAGTGACAGCACATGCTGGGGAGGATGTGGAGAAAAGGAAACACTCCTTCACTGCTGGTGGGAATGCAAACTTGTACAACCACTTTGGAAATCTATCTGGCACTTTCTCAGAAAACTGGGAATAGGGCTACCTCAAGACCCAGCTATTCCACTCCTTGGAATATGCCCAGAAGATGCTCCACCACACAACAAGGACATATGCTCAACCATGTTCATAGCAGCCTTATTCATAATAGCCAGAACATGGAAACAGCCTAAATGTCCCTCAGTAGAAGAATGGGTAAAGAAAACTGTGTACATTTACACTATGGAATACTACTCAGCTATTAAAAACAAGGAAATCCTGAAATGTGTGGACAAATGGATGGAACTAGAAATGATCATACTGAGTGAGTCAACCCAGAAGCAGAAAGACTCACATGGCATATAATCACTTATAATTGGACACTAGCCCAAAAGGGATGTCCCATGAAAGTCTTCACTTACCAGGAGATTGGGATAGATGTGAGGACATCCTATTGGGACCCTAGGTGAGAGAATTATGGGAGAATGGGAAAATAGAAGGACCCAGAGGGTCCTAGAAACCTACAAGAAGAACATCATGACAGGCCAATCTGGACCCAGGGGGGTCTGCTCAAAACACTGCACCAACCAAGGACAATACATGCAGTAAACATTGAACTCCTACCATTGAACCTGTCTAGCCAATGGACAGGACATTCTCCACAGTTGTGTGGAGAGCGGGGACTGAATCTGACATGAGCTCTGGTGCCCCATAGTTGACCACTTCCCTTTGGTGGGGAGGCCTGGTGGCACTCAGAGAAAGGATAAGCAGGCTATCAGGATGAGACTTGATAGTCTATGACCATATGGCGGGGGAGGAGCTCCACCTCAGTCATAGACCTAGGGAAGGGAAGTAGGGTGAAAGCGGGAGGGAGGGAGGAACAGGTGGATATAAGTGAGGGGAAACAATTGAGATGTAATCTGAATACACTAATTAAATAATAAAACATGTGTAAACTAGTAGCTTGACAGCTTTACAACAGCCTTGTACCAGATGAATAGCATTACACCTTTCATTTCTGATCAACTTGTATTAAACAAAGACAGCAAGGTTAAGTGGGAAGATGACTTCCCTGGCTGGCCCCTAGCTGAATATACTCAAGGCTGAAAAACATTTTGAATTCTTTATCCAGGCAGAAAATCCAAAGCCAACCACATGTCTAGAAATGCCTAACATTTCTAGAGAAAACAAAATCTTTGTGACCTTGGACTCAGCAGTTTCCACTTACACAGTGAGATCAATGTCTAGATGAATGATACAATTGAATTTATGAAAAATAAATTTTTTTATTAATTTATTCTTGTTACATCTCAATGGTATCCCATCCCTTGTATCCTCCCATTCTTCCCTCCCTCCCATTTTCCCATTATTCCCCTCCCCTATGACTATTCCTGAGGGGGATTACCTCCCCCTGTATCTGCTCATAGGGTATCAAGTCTCTTCTTGGTAACCTGCTGTCCTCCCTCTGAGTGCCACCAGGTCTCCCCCTCCAGGGGATATGGTCAAATGTGAGGCACCAGAGTACGTGAGAAAGTCATATCACACTCTCCACTCAACTGTGGAGAATGTTCTGACCATTGGCTAGATCTGGGTAGGGGTTTAAAGTTTACCACCTGTATTGTCCTTGGCTGGTGCCTTAGTTTGAGCAGGACCCCTGGGCCCAAATCTGCCTATCATAATGTTCTACTTGTAGGTTTCTAGGACCCTCTGGATCCTTCTACTTTGCTATTCGAAATATAAAATTTTATTTTTAAAAATTGTCATTAAGAAAATGAAATAAGCAAATGGGCGTGGGGGCATACACCTCTAATCCCAGCACTCGGGAGGCAGAGGCAGGTATATTGCTGTGAGTTCAAGGTCAGCCTGGTCTACAAAGTGAGTCCAGGACAGCCAAGGCTATACAGAGAGACCCTGAGACCCTGTCTTGAAAAACCAAAAATAAATAAATAAAAATAAAATAAAATAAAAAAGAAAGAAAGAAAGAAAAGAAAGAAAGAAAAAATGAAATAAAGGCACTGTCAAGGTAGTTATAAACCACACACTTGTACCAAAAATACTAACAGCTTTTTAATGAAATGGCCCTAAATCTGATTTTTAAAATCCTTTGCAAAGAGACTATGAATGGCAAGGAAGCCTATGGAAGCTGGTAGACAACATTTGATAAGACGGTGATAAGATGCTCACACACCCACCAGCTAAGCCCCACCAAAATGTCCAACAGTACCAATGTTAGTGACAGGGCAGAGGGACTAGAAGGTCAAATGGGACTGTAAGTTCTCCATGGTGAGAGCATAGGCAGTCAGTCCGTAGAAGGCCAGCTGTCAGGCCCTCTCCCACCAGCCGTGGAGAAAGGAAAACACAAAACGCACTTGCACATAAAATGATTCTGAGGCAGAGTGCTGTCTGAGGATGGGAATTGTGCCCAGATGGCCTTCCCAGGTGTGCTCTCTCAAACTGAAGACAGCCTCCAGTTAGCAGCAGCAGGCAGGAAGCCCGCCATAAGTAGCTCGTCGTCTCAGATGTGCATTTTCATTTGCTCCACAGGAAAAGAGTAACAGGAGCGTGTCCCAGTCCTCACCCAGGTGAGTGGTAGCTGCCTGGTGACATTTTACCAGAAAAACAGCCATGGCCTCTTCTTAGCTCAAAGGACTTTAGGAAATAGTTCATCCGTGGTGTGATGTTTTTATTTGTTTGACTTTTGGCTTTTCGAGACAGAGTTTCTCTATGTAGCCTTGGCTGTCCTGGACTCACTTGGTAGACCAGGCTGGCCTCGAACTCACAGAGATCGGTCTGTCTCGGCCTCCCTGAGTCCTGGCATTACATTCATGGATGTTTATGTGGTCATCAAAACTGAGGACAGCTGTACTAGCATTAGTAAAGATAAAGTAAGACTGTTTTGTGTGCATGTGTGCTCATATATGTGTGATGCACATGTGTATGGAGGCCAGAGATTGATGCTTTCCTTTGATGATTTACGTTTTACTTTTTGAGGCCCAGTATCTCTGTTTCTATCTCCCACCAACCCACCAGGTGCTTGCTGACGTAGCTAGATTGGCAGGCCAGTGAATTCCGGGAACCTTCCCCTCTCTGCTTCCCCAGTGCTGGGATTATAGGCGTGTGCTGCTGTCACATCCAGGGTTTTACATGGGTGCTAGGGATGAAACACGTTTGCAGGGCACGGGCTTTACCCCCTAAGCTCTTTCCCAAGATCTGTTTATTTTCTACATCCATGTATAGCCATGGGGGAAGCTGTGCACCTATCCCCTCTCTAACCGTGTGTGGTTTAAATTATAAGATCCTAAGAGTCAGATCTTGTCCTGCGTTTCCTTCTTGAGTCAAGGAAGTATTGAGTAAGACTGCTTCCTAGTGACAGCTCCTGCCTGAGAGCAATGCACTTGCCACCAGAACCACAGAAATTGACCCCCAACACAGAAGAGAGGCACACATTTTATAGGGTACTCTGTTCTTACGAAAATGGTTTGTTTGTTTGTTTTTTCCGATAGCCAAGAAAATGGCAACAGAGACATGGTTACATAGTGAGTTCAAGAGTAATCTGGGCTACAGAATGAGACCCTGTCTCAATAAAACAACAAAACAAAAAAACAAACCAAAGCAATAACAACAACAACAAAAAGCCACTCCATCATATATAGGGCTAGAGAGATGGCCCAGTGGTTAGGAGCACTTGCTGTTCTGGAAGAGGACCAGAGTCTCAGCATCCACCTGGTGGTTCACAGCCATCTGTAACTCTAGCTCCAGGAGATTTGATACTGCTTCCTGACCTCCACAGGCACCAGACACAGACGCTGAACACATACACACAAGCAAGGAGAACATTCATACATTTAAATCTTTTAAAAATCATATAGAGAAATTTCACTCCCACACAAAGTCTGAAGCTTCCTCCTTACTGTTTTCAGAACAAACCACAGATGCCCCCTCAGTATTCTATATTAGGGTACAGTCCCTTCTGGACAACACTCCCTACCCTCCCACACTGCGACTCAGCACAGTGTTGTGTGAGCCAGTGGCCCTAGTCTGCGTTCAGGCTGTGTCTGGCATTGACTCTGACAACACGTTCGTGAGGCACTGACTGTCAGGCAAGGTGACGGTAGCTTGGAAGATGTCCATTCCGAATCTCACCATGTCTCTTTTCATTCTTTCCACAAAAGTTGAGCAATTCACATTTTTCTCAACTCCACTCTTTTCAGCTGTCAAAAGACAAAAGTGCTAATCTGCCTTTGCAGGTCTTTGTCAGGTATCATCTGGCGTCCAGAATCAGACAGTAGCCAGGACTTACTAAATGGCCCCCAAAGCGAGACAGGACATTAGTGTAGAAAGGCTTGACTGCTGCCGTATAGGCAGGGGGGCAGTTCTTGGCACCTGACCGGTTGAAGCTCAGTGGAGTGGTCACGTGTGTTCTTAGGTTACACTAGTTCACACAATACACACGGGTTGTTTTGGGCCACACATTATTACTTGAGTATACAAACAAATGTATGCCAAACTTTATAAATACTAACAGTATTATTTTTAGTTCTATCTAGATAAAATGTGTAGAACTTTGGCACATATCATTTTAGTAGCAATGAGGACAGTGACAATGAACTTTTCATGTCTCTCACCATCTCCACACTCAGGCTGGCCTCAAGCTTCTAAACTCAAGGGATCCCTGCCTTTGTCACCTGAAAAGTGAGGTACAAGCCCATGTGTCACAGAGCCTGACTCAGGAACAAACATTGTTGAAATCAAAGATGGCCAGTTGGCCATTTTTTTCTTGGTTAAAGTAGCTTTCTACTATGAAGGGCCCTTTTCCACTAAGGAAGCAGTGGATCATTTTAAAAATGTGTTTATGGTGTCTTCTCATAAGGCAGAGGCCATAAAATTTTGGATGCTGCAAAATTTCCTTCTGTTTTGCTTTTTTAAAAAATCATCCTCACTTATTTGTAAACATGCCTTTCAGTACACTTTGCTAATGTTTTCATAGTTTTATTGTTTTTTTTTTTTTACATCACCTAAGGATGTATACATGCCTGTCAGTACACTTTGCTAATGTTTTTATAGGTTGATTGGTTTTTTTTTTTACATCATTGTTTCTAAGTTACCTTAATCCTTTATTTGATAATAGAGGAGATAAGATGATTTCATACCAACAAAATAGCCATTAGTTGCTACCTCCTTATAAGCACATGTTTCCCAATACTCTGGCTTCCTGACACACGGGCCCACAGCTCAGCTGTGTGCTTCTGCCACTCACCTGTTCTTTAGCACTTCTGTGCCTTTGTATCATAAGACTTCATTCTCATGTTTTTAATCTCCAGTGAGCAAATCTCCCTCCTAAAACTTTGCTCTACGTTTGGCAATTCTTTCACACGTATGTCTTCCATATAAGCTTTAAAATCACTTTGCTTTGCCGAAAAATGTGAATTTTGAACTGGAGTTGCATTAAATACTCCCTTTTCTTGAGTAGAAGCCAGTGTTTACCCATAGAGGAATAGTGAAGACCCTGTGGCCTGTCTCTATAGGGTGAAGAACGGGCTGTCACTGTAGCTTCTTCCCATCCTCTGTCCCCAGGAAGTTTAAACCTTACAGAAACTTTATGCCTACCAGCCTATTTTTTCCTGCAGATCAGGGGCAGAGGTGCTCCTGGACCTAAAAAAAAAAAAAAAAAATACCTGAAGGTTCACACTTTATTCATGCAAATACTGATAGTTGCTTTAGGTTTTTCAATTCATTGGTCAGTGAGGATAGTTTATTCTGGGGAAAAATCATTTTCTTTTAGGTAGCTAACTTTTTGTTCTAAATTGGTTTTCTTAGAATCTTGATTGGCAATACCATTATGTAACCAAATCACTGTGAACACCAGTTTGAAATGTTGTCTAACACTTTTTTTTTTGTTGATTCTATATGTTTTCCTATGCTATTCTTTTTTATTAATTTATTCATATTACATCTCAATTTTTAGCCCATCCCTTGTATCCTCCCATTCCTCCCTCCCTCCCATTTTTCCTCATACTCCCCTCCCCTATGTCTGTGACTGAGGGGGACCTCCTCCCCCTACATATGCTCTTAGGGTATTGAGTCTCTTCTTGGTAACTTGCTATCCTTCCTCTGAGTGCCACCAGGTCTCCGCATCCAGGGGACGTGGTCAGAAATGGGGCACCAGAGTTCGTATGAAAGATGGCACTCAGAGGAAGGATAATAGGTTACCAAGAAGAGACTCGATACCCTATGAGCAAATACAGGGGGATGAGGTCCCCCTCAGTCACAGACATAGGGGAGGGGAGTAGGGGGGGAAGCAGGAGGGAGGGAGGAAAGGGAGGATACAAGGGATGGGTTAACAACTGAGATGTAATATGAATAAATTAATAAAAAACAACAAAGTATACAAACAAAATAGCTAATAATAAAAAAAAACTGTAAATGGTGGGGGGAAAGAAAGAAAGTCAAATCTCATTCTCCATTCAACGGTGGAGAATGTCCTGTCCTTAAACAGACTTCCAGAGTGTTCTTTTTCCCCTCTTCCTGAAAGGCCGGCAGAGCCTAAATGTGGCCATGACTATAGCTCCACTCCAAACCCCAAATCACTTCATTCTGTTTCTGACTACAGAGTAAATGTGCATTATAAATGTTTTTTTTTTTTTTTTTGAAAATTGCAACATTTTCTAAGTAAAACTGAACGTGACATCACCCAAGTCTCCTGCCCGTCAGAGGCCACTGCTGGCATTTCCAAGGTCTTTCTTTTTAGTACTTTTTTCTCAGATATTCAATCATCTTTAATCAGGCTGTAACCATATCTTTCCCTCTTGGAGCCTACTTTTTACACTCTACATATTGTGAACACTGTCAAAAGAAGAAGCATATTTTGTGGATATACGTGACTTCATCTTTGGGGTGTACACATGCCTGTTTCTGAAATATCATCTTTCCTTTAGAGTATTCTTCTCCAGTATGATGATGGGTTTACCTTGTATTGGAAAGGTCAGTGTTTGTGCCTGTGACAGAACACAGGCCATGGTCACAACTCTCAAACTACAATGGTCAGTGTAATATTACCAGCCCTTTAGTGCCGTATCCAGCATGGCTCCAGGGGCTTGGACCTGACGGGGGTGGTGAAGTCATGAAGAAAAGGGAAACACAAGCAGGCACACAGAAAGCCGGTACCAGGTGGTCTGGGACCTCTTCTGGAGAAACTACAGCACTAAAGAAGCTCAGCGTATTTATTACATAGAGTTGAACAAAAAGGCAGAGCTATTGCAAACAGCTAATCAAGGAGGCAGGGTTACTACATACAGATAACAGAGAAGGCAGAGTTTATGATATACACTGGGTCAAGGGGACAGGTTTAGCCATCTTCAATTGGAGCAGCCTCTGTCTGGGGAGGGAGGGTAGTTTTCAGGCCATAAACATCCAGGAGAAAGCAAGCTATAGCGGACATACTGTTGTCAACACTTGTGCTCTGTCCCTGAGGAAACACTTTGACATGACTCTGAACCTCACCCCAGCAAGAAGGCTTTGCTGGTACACTGAGGCTCTGGGGGGTCCTCGACATGGCTGCCTTGTGTCCACACACACATTCATCCCGGACTTGGCACACTCAAGGCTTTTTTGCATCCCTATACTAACAGTGTGGATGTAGACAATAAGCAGACACTGGTCTGCTTAGGCACATCACAGCCCAAGTTCCAGAGAGCATGTTTTTTTTTTTTTTTTTTTTTTTTTTTTTTTTAGTCCTATGTGACACTGCACCAGTCACAAACACAATCAAGTACCCATGGGGTATAGGTGTCAATTACAGGTATTGGTTAGTGGCGAATTCTGGCCCCAAACAGCACATTTTCTGATGGTTGTTAGACTATTTACTGGGAATATTTCCTCTGGCATATGTATCTGTTGTGAAATATTCCATGAATAGATGGATAAAGATAGAAAGAAAACAGAACGAAGAATGTTCTTGTCTGATTTTGAGGTCAGCTTCTGCCTGCCATGTGTCTTGAATTGTTTTTTTGGTTTTTTGTTTTGTTTTGTTTTGGTTTTTTGTTTGTTTGTGTGTTTCTTTGGTGCTGCAGAAGACATTAGCACAAAGTCATTGTCTCACCACACAGCTGGGCTCTCCAGTGTCTCACAGGCAGCATTGCCTCTTATCAGCCAACGTTACCAGGAGGGGTGGAGGAAGAATCTGGCTAAGTGCATTCACTTTTCCCAAGATTCCTGCTTTCCCCCTCAACACTGTAGGCAGCAGAGCTAGCACTGCTGTTCTCGTGTGTTGAGTGAGTTCTTCTGCCTTCCTCCACCTTAATGTGATTACATCAGAGCTCCCTGGATGTTCCAGGCCAGCCTCCTACATCACTCCCTGGATCTGATGGAGATCTCCCATGAGTTGGCGATGCCGGAGACGCATGGTGTGACCTTTTTATTCATTTGCAAGGACTGAGAGTTAGACTTGGCAGAGTACGGGTCTGACACAGGGCCCAAGCAGTGTGGCGATGTACCCAGAAGTCAGGGCCTGCCACTCTAGACTCCAGTCGTGCTTTCCTACTGTGCAGTACACATGGCTGCTGCCCCAACATGCTGGTATCTGAGACTCTTCAGCTTCAATTATGGGTGTTTCGCAAGCTGATGTGTCTGTCTTTCCTCTTCAGACGGGAGTCCCAGAAGTCCGTGCTGTCTACCCTTTCGCAGCAGTCAAGTGTGTGTCCCATGGCTCCAGATCCAAATACTCCTCCACATTAAAGGTGAATATAGAGGTGGTTGGGTCTCTAGGACAAGGCTTAAGTCACTTGTAGGTCCATAGTCCCTCCAATCTGAGGGAAGAGCAATGCATTGAACTCCTGCTTGACTGATAGTAAGTTTTACATTGGTGGAGTATGGTACTCAGGAACAAAAGTGAAAAACAGAGGAAAAGTGTAGGAATAGAAAATCTTAATCATGAGAGACAAGAGGAAGTGGCGGGTGGAAGATGAAGTACAGAAATGCAACTACTAAAATCGAAGCAAACATTTGTACATTAGTGAAGCACACTGAAGCACACACCCAGAAACAATATTTATAGTTAAGTGACTAAAACAGATGGCTAGGTGGTCAACAATGTTCTCTGATGTAATGGTGCAACTTAGAAGTTTTTGGTTTTGCTATGGTAAAAAATCAACATAGAAACCATATTTCTAACTTAGACTTTTTGTCTTTTTCTGGGCTAGTGACAAGTATGAGCCTCTCTCAGGATGGCAGTGTCAAGCCATCAGGCCAAGATCATGAGAAGACATCTCTACCCTGTGGTACATGCTGCTGCTGAGCCATGACCCTCAGTAAAATAGGTGTATTATGTGTATTTTTTGGACTTAAGATATTTTCAATTGAAATGCAAACCCCATTGTCCTTCAAGAATGATCTCTATAGAAGAATGTTAGCATCATAGATTCTAGTTTTAGGTACATATGCTTTTTCACTTTGCAATTTTCTAATGTTTGAAATTTCCACAATAAAATGTTGAGGTATGATTTGGTAAAAATAAACATGGCAAAAATGTATGCATCATGTGTGTTCTATGTAAGTTGTACGCAATGTGGTATTATAGTGTGTAACGTGAGACATCTATGATATGTTTGTGTGGTGTGTGATGTGTATGGTATGTCATGGTGTGTGTGTGGTGTGTGGCAAATGTGGTGGATAGTTGGTGTGTGAAGTGTGTGTGTGTTTGATGTGTGTGTGGGTGTATAGTGTTGGTATGCATGTGTATGTGTGCGTTGAGTTGCATATGTGTGTGCATGTGAGTGTGTGCTGTGCGCATGTGCATTGCATGTGTGTGTGCATGCATGTTGCAGAGTATCAGTTCCTTCCTTGTGGGAACAGGCCAAGAGAGTTGACTCATTTGTTAGGTGCATTCGTGCTTGGGTTCTGCCTCTGGGGGCAGCTGCTTGTGGGTTTCTGGTGATGGTGCCTGAAGGTAAATGAGACTTTATTTTGTGGGAAGAAATTCACTTTCCTTCAGTCTCTGGTGGCTTCAGGGAGAATGCTTCCTAATTTACAGATGGCTCCACAGCTGCCTGAGGTGACCCTGAGGCTGGAGCAAAGTCCTCATAGGGTCTTCTGGTGCCACTGGGAAGGGCATTTTTTGTATTTGTTTTTTCAAGACAGGGTTTCTCTGTGTAGCTTTGACTGTCCTGGGACTCACTCTGTAGACCATGCTGGCCTCGAACTCACAGCAATCCACCAGCCTCTACCTCCCAAGAGCTGGGATTAAAGGCGTGCACCACCACCTGGCGGGAAGACCATTTACATAGAGGACAAAGGTTTCCAGAGAGTGTGATGAGCCTCTTCCCTGAACTGTACTTGAACAAGAGATGGAGAAGCACCCCCTTCTCATCTAACTGGCGCCCGCTGAAGCTGTCACTCAAGGCCACAGTTCCAACCAGTGCTGCTGAATGTGGCAACCAGCTACGGAGATCTAACAGTACAAACTGGCTTTGTGTTCCTCAGAGCATCAACACACCGATTGCTTCCTCGGAGTCTCTCGGGCCATTAGGAGAGATGAAGTCCACCTAGGAAGGACATGCGCGGGCTGGTGAGTCTATTCTGAAGCAGTTCTTCTTGCCTCCGGAGAAAGTCCAAAGCAGGATTTGGTGTGACCAATCAGTCCTAATACATCCCCTGGCCTGTTGGAATCCGACATGATCTCTCCCAGTCACCAGCGTGGGCCCACATCTACTGTGGGGACCCCATACCTTCCACTAATGGAGTCTCAGCTAGAACCAAGTCCTTAGGAAGACCAGTGAAGTGCTCCTGCCGAGGCACCGTACACCTGCGGCCCATCCAGCAGCAAGGAGCTCCAGGGCTGACTACGCCGCCATGAGGTACCTACCTGCCAGAGCTTATCCATGTACAGCTTCCCCCAGAGGCTCGTTGGATTTTGAGGAAGCAAAGGACAGAACGTACAAAGTTGACTGTAGCTTACCTGCTTGACACTTACACCCAGATATTCCTCTGCATGCCTTGCAGCAGCAGGTAACTTTACCCAGGATGGAGAAGGAGCAGGCTGAGCCCCAGTGTCATCTGGGGTGCACGCTGGCTGTGTGGCCACTACCCGCCTCTTGCTTGTCTGTTATCAGGCATCATTCTGATAAATTACGTGAAAGAAGCTCTCATCGCTGCCACTGAGGTGGTTAAGGCTCTATGATGAGACCTATTGTCTTAGTTGGGGTTTTATTGCTGTGAAGAGACACCATGACTAAGGCAACTCTTATAAAGGATCATGTTAATGTGGCTGGCTGACAGGCCAGAGAGTTAGTTCATTATCGTCCCGGCGGAAAGCATGCAGGAGAAGCAGCTGAGAGTCCTACATCTTGATCCACAGGCAGTAGGAGACAGTGTGCCACCCTGGGCATAGCTTTTTTAGCACATATGAGACCTCAAAACCCACCTCCACAGTGACACACTTCCTCTAATAAGGCCACGCCCACTCCAGCAAGGCCACACCTCCTAATAGCATTCAAAACATGAGTCTATGGGGGGGAGAGGGTCATTCCTATTCAAACCACCACACCTATCTACTTGGAAAAAGACCCAAGAGCTCATGCTTTTCATTCCACTTGCTGTGGGACAAATTTGCATCTGCATTTAAGAACATGAGTGCCTAGGTTCGCTGCATGCATTGCCTTTGGTTAGTGCAACTGTTTGTGCAGCATCCATCCCTCACCCACTGCCCGCCTGGGTCCAAATCTGCCGGCCTTGATGGTCTCCTTGTAGGGCTCCTGAACCCTCTGGGTCTTTCCATGCCTCCCCTGCTACGCCCCCCCCCCCCGACCCCCGGACCATTCTTCCATACCACTCTCAGCGTTCTGCCCAGAGTCCAGCATCTGTCCCGACTCCCTGCTGGGTGGAGTCTCTGTTCAGATCTGGCCAATGGATAGCACATTCTCCTTGGCTGTGGCGGGAGGAGGGACTGTCTCTGACATGAACTCTGGTGCCCCCAATTTGATCACTCCCCCTTGGTGGGGAGGCCCGACAGACACACAGAGGAAGGGGAAGCAGGCTATCTGAATGAGACCTGATAGGCTGTAGTCATATGATATGGTGGGGGAGGAGGTCCCCTTCTGTCACAGGTCTAGGGGAGGGGCATAGGGCAGAAGAGGGAGGGAGGGTGGGAATGGGATAACAATTGGGATGCAATCTGAATAAAGTATAGTAAATAAAGAAAAAGACCGTGAGTGCCAGATACAGACAGGATTATGCTAAAGTAGATGCAGTGATGTTAATGGACCCAGCCTCATAAATCTCTAGTTCTAAATCTTTCCAATTAACATATGCTTTTTAACGGACACAAGTTGCTTTTCTAGGCAAAACCAAACCAAAACAAAACAACAAAAAAACCCCACTATTATTGCAGGTTCAATAAAACACAGAAAATCTTGTTGTCTATAGTAGGAAACCCAACTGCTGATTTGAAATTTTCACCCAATGATAGTTCTGACTTAATGACTTGACTTGAGAATTACACACAAAAAAATTTCAGGAAATGAGGAAGAAAGAAAAATACTCTGACTCGTTTTGTTTCCAACTGACACAAAGACTCTGTAATATGGTCATTAAAAGTCCCTTAGAGTCGATATTTTTAGTGAAAATACCAATGAAAAGCTGTCCTCAGCGAATGCTACAAAGACAAATTCCTGAGAATGTGGTAAATGTGGAAAAACTCTCTCCAAAAGTCACACCTCAGCAGGTATCACTGAATTCAAACAGGGGAGAACCAGTGTATGCGTGGTGAGCATTGCGACTCTCAGCGGAGTGAACATTAGGAGGGGGTCACGAGTGGGAGGGTTAGACATTTTACACTGCACTCCTCAGCCTTCCTGTGTTGTGGTCAATATCACATACCTGAGCTTTGCAGGCTGACGTAGACAGGGTAACAGCACCATTTCCAGGTCATCCCCCACAAACACTCCTCACTTCAGTCCACGCTGGCTTTTCATATCCAGTGAGACCGAAGTGCAGGTGTCTCAGGATGGCCCGGGAGTCATTAGTAGAGAAAGGTCACTGTGACTAAAGACAGAAGGAAAGTTCTCTCTTTAACCCATTTGTGCTTTCTGTAAATGGAAGTGTCGGTACTATTCCCACCTCTAACTTGCTTGTGCTTTACATGGATAGAAATGTCAACTCTGTTAAAAAAAAATGAACAAAATAGGAGTATCTTGAGGCTGGACTGATTAAAATTTATTCTAGAAGTGTAGAAGTGTCTTAAGATACTAAAAAACAATCATGAGGATGGAGGTTATTGATTTCCAGGTCAGCCGGGCTCCTATCTTGAGAGAAGGGAGACATTGCTAAAGGACACACTCAATAAGTTATGTAAAAACTATAATGAGACACCACCTCACACCTATTAGGATGGTTACATATTTAAAAATTAATAAAGCCCAGAAAAGTATCAAATATTTGTGGCAATGTAGGAAAACGGGATTCTTGTGCCTTTAAGTTGCACCCAGTCATTTTGGCTACTATAAGATCGACCTCTAAGTTCTACATCTCAAAAGCCTAAAGAAAATTCAATAAGAGTTGCGGGAGGTTCACCATTTTAACAATATTTTGTGTTCTTCGCAATGATTTTTAGATTCTGTATGGATTTTGTGCCAGTTTTGTTAAATTTGTTGTTTTCAAGGTTATTATTAGTTGAATAATTTTTGTAATATTTTCAGGTTTTTTAACTTAATATCTGCAGATATAGTTTTATATACTAATTCATCTGTAGCCTTACATTATTATTGTTGATGTTATTAGTATTATTATTAGTAGTATTTGATGTTTTTTGAGATGGTATTTCTCTTTGTAACCTTGGCTGCCCTGGAATTCACTCTGTGGACCAGGGTGACCTCGAATTCAGAGATCACTTGCCTCTGCCTCCTTAGTGCTGGGATTAGAGATGTTCACAGCCCCCCCCCCCCGGTGCTTTATTATTATTATTGTTAACACTTTTATACATGTTGACTGGGTAAAGGGTAATTTTACTTTTTAATCTGTGAGTATTCAGTTTATACTTGTGGGAATGGACAGAGGAAACCGTCGTGGATTGTACCCACCCTCAGCTGTTAAGACGACTGTGCTGACCGGGAAGGGAAATGGAGGCATTTGTGGATGTCACGTGAGAGGCTGGTAAAACAGCGTGTGCAGGCAAGTCTGGGCATCCAAGCACAGGTGTGGGGGGCAGGGCGCATACGGCGAGGAACGAACAGGAATAATGAGAGCATGGATGCTTCCTCTGGGGCAGACTTTCAGAAGCACCTAGCTATTTAAACCCTTTATGACACCAGCAAGTCTAGCTGTGGCCCTGAACCTGGAGGCCACAGTCACTGAGAGTGAAAATAGAAGTTGGTCAGGTCTCCAGGCTCAGTTTGTATCTAATCCTGTTGCTTAAGCTGCCTCTGTTCACCTCTTCAGATGAGCCAGTTCTGGAGGCTGGTGAGCATGGGAAACACTCGTGGACTTGGGTGTCACAAAGACCTCGCTCCAAGGATGTCTGGGGAAGTTGACTGCCCACAACCCCAATGGTCTGAAAGTTCTCTTGGCTCCTCTTTCCTCGTCGGGTATTAAGGGGTGTTACAGTCAACCTGAAATAGGTTGTGTGTGAGGACCAAAAGGAACCAGGAAACACAGCTACAGCTCCGCTCTGGTGTTAGACTTTGGGCCAGAGAATAGGAATTGCAGTTCCTGGTTAGAGACAGACTCTGTGCACAACTTGCTTTTAAATAGCCTCTGTGTTTTAGCTACTTGTGATGGCTATTCTTGCCTGTCAACTTGACTACAGCTGGAATTAAGTAAAATCCAAGTGGCTGGGTACACCTATCAAGGATTTTTTTTCTTACTAAATCATTCGAAGTGTGAAGGTCCACTTTTAATGCAGATCTTTGGATGAGAAGATGTACCTCTAATCTGAGTCACGCCTTCTCCTGGCAGCCTAGATAAGGACATGGAAGAAGAAGAAGGAAGCTCGTTGTTTTCAACCTGCTTGCTCTTGCTTTCACTGGCAAGTCCATTCATTCACTGGCGTTAGAGGCGCCTTTAGGAAGGACGCTTATACTGAGGACCAGCTGAGACATCAAGCCGCATGGACCAAAACAGCAACAACAACAACAACAAAAACAACAAAAAACAAAAACAAACTTATGGGATTTTTGGCTTTATTAATTGGTATTGGTTAATGAATACACATACTTATTCTATAGGTTCTGTTTCTTTAGAGAACCCTGACTAACACAGTAATTATTTTTTAAAAAGATTTATTTATTTATTATTATGTATATAGCATTCTGCATGCATGTACACCTGCAGGCCAGAAGAGGGCATCATATCACATTATAGATGGCTGTGAGCCACCATGTGGTTACTGGAAATCGGACTCAGGACCTCTGGAAGAGCAGCTGGTGCTCTTAACCTCTGAGCCATCTCTCCAGCCCCACAGTAATTACTTCTAATAATGGAAGATGTACTGCTCACCACCTAGAGCTGGAGCTGGATCCAGTGTGGCGTCAGCTTCTATGGCCTGCCTTCTGAGAGTGGTCCACTTTTTCCCTTGCAGCTTCTTTCCCTTCTCTCATTTCTTAGGCCTTCAAAAAGGACATGAGTGTAATTTGTTGACATATAATGTTATGAATCTTTGGACAATTGTACTTTTTACTTAATACAAAATTGCCAGACCTTACTGTACTTGCCGTTCTATGATCCCTTCTCTTGATGTTCACTGGTATGGCCTCCTTATTGTTGCTATCAAAACATGCTGCCATGCTAGACGTGTGGAGGCTCCTCCTCCTGGTCTGTTCTCAGCAGTCACACTGCTCGGATTCTGCGCGTGTTCAGCTCTGCAAGCGAGGCCAAACTATTTTCGAAGGTGGTCCTACAGTTCACACTCGATGGCAATGTGCGGAAGGAAAGCCCTGACGATTTAGAATGCTCCAGTCTACCAGTGTTGTGGACAAGTAACCACTGGGGCTCCTCCCAGCATTCCCTTCATTGTTCATGAGGCTGGACACATTTATTAGCTGAGTTTTCTCTTCTGTGGAGCAATTGGCTTCTGACTCGAGCCCACGTTTCCATGGGTTCTTGGTGCTGTTTTCCCCCTTCTCTCCTCTTTCCCCTCTCTCCTTTTCTTTTTCTTTCTTTCTTTTCTTTCTTTCTTTCTTTTCTTTCTTTTTTTTTTTTTGGAGACAATTTCTTTATGTTGCCCAGGCAGTCTTCAAACTCCCCAAATGCTGAGGCTATGGGAGTGCACCGCCACACCTGGCTTTCTTTAACGATCCTGGAGAACTTGAGCCAACTCTTTGTCAGATGGGTAAACTACAGGTAGAGTTTTCAGGTGTGGAACTTGACTGTCTTTTACTTAACATCATCCAATGAAACAGAGCTGCAAATGCCAACATAGCCACACTTTAACTTACCTTATAATAACACTATTTTGGTCTTGATTAATATGTCTTTCTATTGAGACGCCTGAAAGATCAACAGCAATTACCTTTTATGCTAATACTTAGCAATAGTCTTATTGCGGTATAAGTCCTTTTCCTATGGTCCATTTGAGTACAGGCTGTGAAGTGGCGGGGGGGGGGGGATCTGACTCCCTCTGGACCAGATTTTCATCTTGTCCTGTTCCTTTCAGTGGGTAGTCCTCACCACTTCTTTGTAGCAAAGCACCACACATGCACACACGCAGTTCTGCTTTTGCTCTCTTTGATCAATTCCGCTTATCTGCCTGTCTCTTCTGCTCTAGTCCTCCTATGTTCCAAGCCACCTAAATTCTGGTAAGCAAGAATTTCTTCCAGGAAGGCCCCTAGTCTCCAGTATTGCTGTTCCTGTTCTCTTTTCTCTGTGGTGGCTCCCTTTGTGCCCTAACAGTTGCAGAGCCTCCTCGTTTCCGTGTGGTGCAAGCGGCTGGCTGTTAGCTGTGCAGAGCCTGCCGACTGTTCTGCATGGAGCCAACGGGCTCCTGCTCCTGAGCTCAACTGCACATCTCACCCCATCCCTCATCTGTCACCCCTGCCCCTGCTGTCACTCTACCCCTAGGTCTCTTGCTTTCTGTGGCAAAGATGACTGTCTTCGGCTAAGGATCCACCTACCTGCAGTCGTGTACCAGGGTCTTCCTCTGTGTCCTTCAGCTTCTTCTGCTGTGCTCTGTTGTGTTGTGTTCTTCAAACAATATGCTTGACCCACTCATCTGTCCTCATTGCCTCCCTGACCCTATCATCAGTAAGATATAGTGTTTGCTGCTGTGTCTGGAGAGTTCTGCAAGGACTGTGAACAACTCTGTCCCAAATGCATGTTCAACTTGAACTTGTATCGCCTCTTTATTTAAAGGTTACTCCCTGGGGTCTGGATAGATGGTTCAGTGGTTACGAGCATATATACTGCTCTTGCAGAGGACCCAGTTCCCAGTACCCATGTCAAGAGGCTCACAAGTACTATAACCCTGGCTCCAGGTCATCCATTGCCTCCGGCCTTCAGGATGCTTTGTGTGCATTATGCGTTTTTATTCATAATTTCTAGTTTCATCCCACTATAGTTAAGAAGTATAGTTAATGAAATGTAAAGTGTTTTAAACGTACTGAGGTATTTTTGTGGTCTGTCCTGGAGAATGTTCTATGTACCACTGTTTGGTACATTCCCCTTGGGTATAATTAGTTTTTAATTATTTAGTAACGGTGCTATTTAAGTTCTTCTTTTTTTTGATGTATGTGTCTGATTGCTCTGTTGATTAATGAAAATGATATTTTGAAGTTTTCCATAATTATTGCAGAATTGTCTATTTTTCCTTCAATTCTGTCCATTTTGCTCCATATGCTTTAGGTGTGTAAATTGAGCCTTTTACCAATAATAATAATAGGTAATGTACTCTTTGAGCAGTTTTTTGTTTGTTTTTTGTTTTGTTTGTTTAAAGATAGACAAAGGGAGTAGAATTCAGCAGATGACCAATAGGGTGTTATAACATCCGACATAATTACTATTAAGAAAAGACTTCATGGTTTTTACTATTTTGTGATTGTTATGAATTATATTTATTCATATGGACCCAATAATATTTATTGTTTTATGATTTATCTTTTAAACTATATAGAAAACAGAGGGCTTAAAATGTAAGTATAATACCTGGACTATTGTTGCCCTTGTATGTAATCTATTTTCTTTATTTCTTACAGCTTTGTATAGCATGTCTTTGGCCTGAAGAACTCCCTTAGCAGTTTTCGTAGGCTAAGTTTACTGGTGACAAACTCCCTCAGTTTTTGTTTTGTATTAGTTTCTCCTTCATTTTTGAAGAATAGATTTGTGAGATGTAGAAAAAATTTTAGCCTTTTAAAATTTTTAATTAGAAAAATGTTCATGCAACATATTCTGATCAAGTTTTCCCTTCCCCTAACTCTTTCTAGATCTTCCCAGGACCCAATCAATTCCACTCCCTTTCTCTATTTTTAAACAAACACACCTAAGTTTTCTCCAATGGCATCTCACTGGTTATATCAACCACATTTAGGGCAGATCCCATGCTCAGGAGTAGGTGGCCAACACAAAACAAATTCAAAGGTATCTTTGTAAACCTTTGGCCTCATTTTTCTTCGAGCATTTTTAAATTTTTGTCAATGTAGAATTTCAATCTGACAGGTTGTTGTCCTTTGGTTTTGTTTCACAGCTTTGAATACCTTAGCCCCCTGCCTTCAGCGATGATAGTAGTGTCTGACATAAAATTAGTTATTAATATCACCAAAGCTCCCTTTTTTTGTGATTGGTCACTTTTCTCTTGCTTCTTTCTTAATTCATTGTCTAGGTCTTAATAATCTGAATGCAGTTATGTCTTGGTGTGAGCCTTGGGAGTGTATTTTATTTAGAATTTGCTAATATTTTTAGATGTGAAATTTTATCAAATCTGTGATCAGATTTGGAAAGTTCTTTCACCCACCATTTATTTCTTCCTGGTGTTTCCTTCACTGTTTTATCCTAAGACCCCAGCGGGATGTATGCATTGATATTCTTGCTGTCTCATTGGCTCCTGGGATTCTGCTGTTTGTGTTTTTCATTTTATTTCTTTGAGGTCTTCAGATTGTATAATTCCAGTTGTCTTGAGGCTATCTTATTTCTTTTTCTGCTCAAGTCTGTTGAACTTCTTGAGTGAACTCTTAGTTTCAGTAGCTGTATTTTTTTTTTTTTTTAGTAGCTGTATTTTTTAGGTGATGAGTTTTATTTGTTTCCTTTTTGTAATTCCTCTCTGTGATGGTATTCTCACCTGTCTGCCTTGATTTCCTAGTTTTATTTATTTATTTGTTTCCTTTTTGTATTTCCCTCTGTGTTGGTATTCTCATCCGTCTGCCTTGCTTTCCTAGTTTCCTTTAGCTCTTTGCCGTTATTTCCTTTAGCTCACTCAGCACATTTAAGACAGCTGTTTAACGGGTTTTGCCTATTAATTAAAATGTGTAAGCTTCCCCAGGGATGTCTTCTGTTCTTTTTATCTCCTAGGAATAGACTGTGTTTTGTTTCTTTGCGTGCTTTGTAAGGTTATGTTGAGAAGTGGAGAACACTGAGCATTAAAATGTGGTAAGTCTCAAGTTAAATAGAGAATTTCAGAAGAGGGATAGTGAATTTTCATTTGTTGGCAGCTAAAACCACCCCTTTGTGACTTTTCCTGATACAATTTGAAAACGTATATTACCAATATTGAACCTTTTCTGTCATTATCAGCCAGGGACAAAGATGTCCTTAAAGGTCTACCAAAATGTAAAGTAACAGGCCACTTTAGATCTTAGAGTCATTTCAAATCTTCTCATAGACACTGCTAGGGAAGCCTGTTCTGTCAAGAGCAACAAGAGAAGGCAGGCACCTGTGCTGGCCCTTCAGGGTACCGCTTAACACACTAAAACACGTCATGCAAACTTTAGGAGAACAGTATCTTGCTAGTTTCAGCCAAGTACCTCATGGACGGAGGTGTACTGCCATAGCTACAGACAAGGGATGGGAGGCACCGGCTGCTCGTGTTCACTATTCATTCAGGAAAAGCAGTGGCCTCATTCTCCTGCACATGCTTACACATTGTTTCAAGTACACAGTACGTTCCAGGATCCAAACTGTTGGTCCACCTGCTGCCCACAGCTCCAGGGCTTTTGTGGTGAAATTTTTCCTGGGGAGACACAAAGAAGCATCCATTTTTCCCAGACAGGTTACTATGAAAGACCAAAGAAACTCCACTCAAGCCTGCCTTACTTATGCCTTACTGGAGTTACTTACAAAAAACATGAGAGGGTGCTTAGAGGGGTGAAGCTATAAAGCCCATCCCCACCCCCCAGCACGGGTAATGACTCACAAAAGCTGTATCCTTAGAATTCTCTGCAGGGCCTGCAGGCAGTTTAGCTGTCTGGAGAATCTCCTCCAATTGTTCACTGCTTTTATAACCATTCTGGGGCCTTGTGAATCTTATGACGTTCTGAGTTTCCAAAGTTTCATGAATTTCATGAGCTCCCTAAACTTTCTAATTTCAGTTAGCTTCCTGAGTTTTAGTAACTTCCTTCTGGGAGGACATGTTTTAATTCAAAGGAAATAGCTGCCCAGCAATAGCCTCTTTCTAGAGCTTTAGGAATTATAATGCTACCCTTGGACACATGCCTTCGGCATTAGATTCATGCACTCAAATGTACTCCTAGTAAAGCCATCTATAGACTTTTTCATAAATCCCCACCCCAGGCTTCCAACATCTTACCTACTCTGTCTTCCTTTCCAATTATCAGTGCATTTTCTTTTTATTCTGATTTTTAAATTGCCTTTATATGATATGGCAATATGCTGTTTCATCTTCGTTCCTCAGGTCCTTTCCTTTTCTTCTGCTTTTCTTGCACTGCCCTGTCAGCATCCTGCTGGTTCTGTTTTCACCTGAGGTGGGCATCACATTGCTGCCTAGAGATTCAGTAAGTTTTTCATTAAGGTCCGGTGTGGGGCGGCACAGCTTGTGGTTCTCTGACCTGCCCCTGCCTCAGCATCCCCCGCCACAGCACAGGATATTGTGTCTTCTGCCACACACTTCTCTGACCAGGCTTCTGCACGCTGGGGCCTTTGCCTTCTCTCATTCTGGCCCACCTGTGTTTCCCTATGTGATTCCCTCTTTATATAGCGTCCTCATTTATAGGTTGGCATTCTATTATTTTTTTTTAAGAATTAGATCATTGAAGAAGACTATAATCGAGGCAAATGAAAGTCTGCTCTTTGGCTTAGGCGTGTCTTATAATGACTTCTTGTTTTTAAGTCAGAATTTACAGAGAAAAGTTTTGCATAACAGTTACCAATCCATCTTCTTTTCTGTATACATGGGGCGCAGACTCAACAGCTGACGATAGAGAAGCTGGATATGGAACCAGGAACAAAATACTTCTGTTCAGCATATAGGTCTAAAGACAACTGACATGGAACTCACTACAGTAATCACTGGGCCTGAAATGGCCCTGGTGTAGACCATGTGTCCTCATTTTCATTCTGGGAGCTTTGCCTATCACAGACCTCTCCACTTGTCAGGCTCTGCACAACTCATCTTTTTCTTGCTGTGCATGGAGGAAAGAAACCCAATAGCCATCCTGATGCAGCTATACTGTTGTTCCCACATAATAATTATCTGAGTCCTAAGACTGAGAGGAAGAAAGTGACTGCTGGCCTCCCAGCCTCTAAGTATGGTCTTTCTGATTCACTTTGCCCAATTATGCAGAATAACAGACCATACCAATGGTCTCTGGTCTCTATTCTTTTCTTCTTCTTCTTCTTCTTCTTCTTCTTCTTCTTCTTCTTCTTCTCTCCTCCTCCTCCTCCTCCTCCTCTTTTCCTCCTCCTCCTCCTCTTCTCTCTCTCTCCTCTCTTTCTCCTCCGCCTCCGCCTCCTCATCACCTTCCCCGCCTCTTCTCCTCCTCCTGATTGTGCTAAATGGACAAAGGAGTAAAACAGCTCTTTAACAAAGACAATGATGAAAGCAAACATGTACTTCAGGTATATAGTCTTCAGTTAGGGTCATATAGGGATCTACCCACATTTGACTCAGTAGTGTTAAAGTTTTTAAGTTATCAGCAAGATGGCTCAGCAGGTTTTACTGAATACAGGGTGCTTACTGCTTAGCCAGATGATCTGAGTTTGACCCCAGGATCCATATGGTGAGAGAACCAACTCCTACAAGTTGTTCTCTGACTTCCATATGCATGACATGGTGCCCATAAATAAATAAATATAATAAAAAAGATTTATTTATTCATAGCTGGGCGTAGTGGCACATGCCTTTAATCCCAGCACTAGGGAGGCAGAGGCAGATGGATCGCTGTGAGTTTCGAGGCCAGCCTGGTCTACAAAGTGACTCAGGACAGCCAAGGCTACACAAACAAAACCCTGTCTCGAAAACCTAAAAAAATGTGTTTTTTTCATGTGTATGAGTGCTCTATCTGCATGTACACCTGCATACCAGAAGTGAGCATAAAATTATGTTGTAGATGGTTGTGAGCCACTATGTGGTTGTTGGGAATTAAACTCAGGACGTTTGGAAAAGCAGCCAGTGCTCTTAATCACTGAATCATCTCTCCAGCCCTGAAATAACAATATTTTAAGAATAAAAAAATAAGTCACCAATGGACAGTGAAGGATCCTTGTAATCGTCCTGCCTTCCCATTCAGGTAGTTACTGTCCACAATGCAAAAATTGTTTTTTTTTTTTTTTCCTTTCCTTTTCTTTTTTTTTTTTTAATTAATTTATTCTTGTTACATCTCAATGTTTATCCCATCCCTTGTATCCTCCCATTCCTCCCCCCCCCCCATTTTCCCATTATTCCCTCCACTATGACTGTTCCTGAGGGGGATTACGTCCCCTAGATATTCTCATAGGGTATCAAGTCTCTTCTTGGCTACTTGCTGTCCTTCCTCTGAGTGCCACCAGGTCTCCCCCTCCCAGGGGACATGGTCAAATGTGAGGCACCAGAGTATGTGAGAAAGTCGTATCACACTCTCCACTCAACTGTGGAGAATATTCTGACCATTGCTAGATCTGGGAAGGGGTGTTTAAAGTTTACCTCCTGTATTGTCCTTGGCTGGTGCCGTAGTTTGAGCGGGACCCCTGGGCCCAAATCTGCCTATCAGATTGTTCTACTTGTAGATTTCTAGGACCCTCTGGATCCTTTATTTTGCTGTTCTCCCATGCGTCTCTCATTTAGAGTCCCAATAGGATGCCTTCCCCTCTGTCCCAGTTTCCTGGTAAGTGAAGGCTTTCGTGGGACATGCCCTTGGGCTAGTATGCAGATATAAGTGAGTATATACCATTTGATTCTTTCTGCAAAATATGGAACGCTTCACGAATTTGCGTGTCATCCTTGCGCAGGGGCCATGCTAATCTTCTCTGTATCCGTTCCAATTTTTAGTATATGTTCTGCCGAAGCGAGCACGCAAAAATTGTTTTTATCTGCAGAAGCATGCTGCTGCTGAGCTACAGAAATGTTTATTATTTCTAGATGGTTGTTTTTAATGCTTGAAGTTAGCTAAAGGTTATTTTCCCTCATTACACTAATATGAAAACTCTTACAAGTGACAAACACCTGAAATTCTATGCTAGTTTCTTATTAAATGGCTTGGACCTGATAAGCTCTACATGTTTGCCTACAAACTTAGGAAGAGCCATAGAGTGCATTGAAAATTCATTAGAAGAAGAACAACCAATTCTATCAGAACAAAGTAGGAAGTACCCTCACTGTAAGGCTGGCCTAGTTAGAGCTACTACTGCTGTGATGAAACACCATGACCAAAGCAACTTGAGAGGAAAGGGTTTATTCGCTCACACTTTCCACATCATTGTTCATCAATGAAGGAAGTCAGGACAGGAACTCAAAAATCAGGGCAGGAATCTGGAGGCAGGAGCTAATAGAGAGGCCATGGAGGGATGCTGTCTACTGGCTTGCTCCTAATGACTTGTTCTGCCTGCTTATAGAACCCAGACTACCAGCTCAGGGATGGGCCGGTTCTTCCCTCATCAACCACTAATAAAGAAAATGCCCTACAGGCTTGCCTACACAGTTGAACTTAATTTCTTAATTGAGGCTCCCTCCTCTCCAGTGACTCTAGTTTGTGTCCTGTTGACATAAAACTAGCCAGCACAATCTGGCCACATCTCCTTTCCACCTGTTTCCAGATGATAACTATGAGGTGTGATTGGACCAGAAAGTGAGATTTCAGCCCCCTCTTCTTCTATAACTGTGGCTTTCCAAGGCAGAGCTAGTAGTTTCTAACACAGCTCGGTTAGAACCCTCTTAACAACCATTCAGAAACAAACTATATTAATTAGGCAGGCAGAAAAGATATCACAAACCTTCTCACCTAGGCTTTGGGTGCTATAGACTCCTCTGGCAAATCAACATCTTCCCAGATATGTAACCTGAATGTGTGCGCAAACCTGACCCATATTCTGGAGACTACAGTGTTGGGTTTTGCATGTGCTCTGGGAAAATTCTAAGAATTGGGATGATCTATTTATCATCCAAGCCTAGAGAAAGAACAGGCCTGTAACCATCCCTCCTCAGACCTTTGAGCAGTCTGTGAGATATGCAGCACGCCTCCAGCAGGCGGAAATGAACATATTCAGAGGGGGCACGCTGAGACACTATTAAGCAGAAGCCAAAGGGGAAGATAACGACGTGTGAAAGGATTGGAAGACACTGAACTCATAGTGGCAAAACTGGTGCCTTCAGAGGATAGAAATGACACTGAAAAAAGTGTCCCAACGCGGCAGAGGAGCTTGGGAAGCAATAGCTTGAACTCACATGGAATGTCTACAAAACAGCCATGAGTCGCTGCAGCCTCTCTGCACTGCTGACTCTGTAATTCTGTGAGGTGGCTGAGCACTGTGGGCTGAGAGGGCCAGACCCTTCTTTACAACATCCATTGGCTTGCTACCACAGAAGCCAGGACACAAGTGCCATCCTCTTGTTGGCCAGCAAAGAAACATGATCTCTCTCTCTCTCCATATCCGTCTCAATGTCTCTGCCTCTCTGTGCATGCGCGCGTGTGTGTGCACGTGCGCACGTGTGTGTGCATGTTGGCTTTGTAAAGGCTGCAGAGGGCAGAGCCAGGTGGAACAGTCATTAACAATGGACACAGGGCTCCATATGATTTGCCATGCTAAAGCCATAACCAGCCTGGCAGAAATGTAGATACTCTGAAGAAACATTTGCCTTTCTTGGTCTGACTATCAGACTATTAAACATCAGACCCTCCCTAAGTGGGAAATTTCACCAGGAATCTTATTCTAGAAAGAAAGGGTGCCAGCCAGAGAGAGAACTTGCATTCTAGAAAGAGATTTCATTTCAAATAGTTCTCTGTTTGCACTTTGATCTCACCTCAGGTTGCTGGGTCTTTTTGTCCCTCTAGCCAATGTGGCCACATTGAATAAGTCTTTTTCTGCTTTCCACTTTTTTTTTTTTTTTTTGCCAGACAGGACCATAGGTTTATTGGGGCTGCACACACACACACTCACAGCATCACAATGGCACAATGGCACAGTTACTCAGGACATCAGGGTAGCCTCTGCCGTCAAAGCAGGGCTCAGAGGCAGCGGGTTACAACCTCCTCCCCTGCGGCCTTAGACCCTGCTGGGTGCTTCCTCTGGGGCAGCTGAGGAAGGGAGTGGGCTGCTGGGGTGGGCCTCGGGCCCGGCAGGGGGTGAGCGGGCAGGTTGGTCCAGCGGGGCGGGCTGGGCGGAGGCCACCTCACTCCAGGGATTGCAGCACCAGCAGCTGCTTCAGCACCTTCGTCTGGCTGGTCTCTCGGATTTCCCCTGCCAGGAACATCTCATCTTTACTTTTAATTTGGCTTTTTATTGGTTTGATGAGGGACTGGTGGCTAGACTTGACTAGGGCACAGGTTGTAACCCCCGTGTCCAATACCTAAGAAAGCCTGGCCACCTCATCAGCCTGATGAAGTTAGTGTCTCTTCAACAGCTGCCACCCAGTTTTTATGTGACTGATGCTATGGTGCTGCCTCTTAATCTCTGGGACAGTTGAGTGAGCTCTCAGCCTTCAGTGCTCTGTGACTCTAGAAAAGGAGCTCCAGGCAGAGTCAGATAGCTTCTATATGACCACAGGCTTAAGGTGCATTTTAAAGAGCATCAATACAAATGTATGCTGAAAGGGAGGGAGAAGAAAAAAGTTAGTAAAGGGAGCCAGGTCTCACAGAGATCCTCCTGCTTTCAGAGAGCTGGGAGAAGAAGAAGAAGAAGAAGAAGAAGAAGAAGAAGAAGAAGAAGAAGAAGAAGAAGAAGAAGAAGAAGAAGAAGAAGAAGAAAAAGGGTGGAGAAATGAGAACAGGTAATAGAGGAATGAACATGTGCCCATGGCCTATAGCCCCAGCTGTTGCCCTGACTCATGTCAAGTGACCCTCAGGGCACACAGAATCCCTGGGACCAAGGGATGGCTCACTGCCAACCCAACCTCTGGCTTCCAGAACTTACAAACACAAGGTTCTCCAGAAAGAGATGAGCTCCAGGGCTGCATGGGTAAAGAGAAGTGTCAGAAAGAGGGACAGATGTACTGTGTAGTGCTGTGCCGAGACAGGGCACCTGAGTCTGGAACATGGACAAGGCTTAAGAATTAAGATTATAGGGGCAGGAGAGATGGCTCAGAGGGTAAGAGCCCTGGCTGCTCTTCCAAAGGTCCTGAGTTCAATTCCCAGCGACCACATGGTGGCTCATAGCCATCTATAATGAGATCTGGCGTGCAGGCATACACGCAGACAGAACACTGTATGTGTAATATATAATAAATAATAAATCTTTAAAAAAAAAAGAATTAAGATTATAAAAGGGAGGGTCCAGGCTATATAGTAAACCCTGTGCTGTAAAACTGCTAGCTCGTGCATAGAAGCTTACTTTTATTTGCAGCTTGTGTCTACAGAAAATAAAGAGACCTTCCAGAGGCTGGAGAAGAGAGAGCTTAGGGAAGTGGGGTCAGCCTGATGGCTTCTTAGCTGAGAGCTGAAAATTAGGGACAGAGCTGCATACCAGCACTGAACTCTAAGCAGGAAGAGCCAGTGTGATCTCAGTCTAACAGAGACATAAACTGAACTCATGACCTAAGTCGGCTTCCTAGAATTTTAAGATCAACTAAAATACATGTGAAAAGATCAAGATATGTGCAGAATTTCAAGTCTGTTAATCGGGGCTGTTTTCTACCTGGTGTACAGACCTGGTGTTCAGGTCAAGTTCAGATCTTTACTTCCTTCCTATGGTCCCTCTTAAGATTTCCACTTAACAGTGTACCATGATACATTTATATCCTTTCCTTTTCACATTCTCTCTCTCTCTCTCTCTGTGTGTGTGTGTGTGTGTGTGTGTGTGTGTGTGTGTGTGTGTGTATGCGCGTGCATGCCCATGCGCATGCGTGTATGCATGTGTAGGCCAGAGGACAAGTTCAGATCTGTTCACCTTTCTGTTCTTCTGGAAACCCAGCTCTAAACATATTAGTGACACATCACTGATCACCCTGGATCCTTTCCTGTGAAAAGCTAGTAGAACTCTGGCCTCACGTGCATGGTCTTCCCTTCTTTAACATCTTCTTTATTACTTGTCACACTCAGTGTGTTCATCACATGTACACAGTTTCACCTCTAGAAATTTGGTTGGATTGTTGTAGTTTCCAAACAGCTAGACTTTTTAAATGCCCTTCTGCTGGTCTTGGGTCAGTAAATTGGTTTGTTTCTTAATTACAGGTCAAATTTTCTTGCAGCTTTGCCTAATATTTCTGGTTAGATTCCAGAAAATGTGAGTTGACTATTTCTATATTCTGTATTATTATTCTGTGGTATAATTGTTTATAAACAGTTTGGCCTTTTGTGGCTTGCTATTAAGTTATAAATAAGACCAGAGTAGAGCTCATTTAAGGGTGACTATGCCCTCCGTGAAGCCACACACTTTTGGAGTTCAGTTTTAGTCAGTGACAGTGGATTTTGAGCCTCCTGGACTTGTCAGGGAAGGGCGTCCCAGCCCTGCTCGCTCTGACCTTCTCTCACCTTCTCTTCTAGGATGAGATGTCTCCTTTTTTTTTTTCTGCGTGAACTGTACTCAGTGGAACACTTAAAGGACCTTATGATGTTCCCTCTCCCAGGTCTCATGGCTTTCCCAATGTGGAAACCACTGCGTGGTTCTTCCTGCTCCTCTGCAGTTGAGAAGCTAGTAGAGCTGGGTGTTCATCTTTGAGAGACCACGGTCCTTCGCTGTCTTGCTTTCAGACATCCACCTGTTTTGTGTTACTTCACAGGGAGAGAGGACTCCATCTTGTTGGGAAGCTCTTTGTGACAGTTATTCACGTGCTAGGTACCACTCACTACGTGTCTTTATAATAAATATTGCACTGTGTAGACATACTCAGGCTCCTCCTGTTATTAACTGGGCTGTGAACCGCATGCATCATATACTATTAGGGCCCTTCAGACCTGCACCCCACCTCTGTACACAGGAAGGTGGGTGATCTTTTGTCAGGATATAGCAGATGATACCACACAGAGTAGAATAAGTAGGTGTCATACTTTGCATCACTACCATTGGTTGGCTGCCAGCGCCCCTCCTTCTACAGGGATGGAGACTTCCTGGCCACAAGCAGTTACATTACCTCCATTTGGACCTCACCTTCCCTTAGTTCTGAGCTCCCACTGTTGACCGGTGTGACTAGAACTCCAGGACATGGCTGCATAGGCAAATTTCAGTGTGTGCCCCTGCAAAGGCGGCTCTTAGAAATGTTCTCCTGTAGGAAGATGGATTTTCTTGGCTCCATGGGCTGCAAAAGCAATCCACACAAGCTGAGTTATCGCTTGTGGAGGGGGACACTGTGCTCAGCCTTTGAGGCTTGCTGTATGGTCGAGAATATTTTTAGCCAAAAGAAGCAAAACTTTCGGTTCTTAAAACTTGAACCATTTAAATACTAAATTTGTAGAGTTATAGCTGACAATAAAATGTGATACTTTAGTTAATAGAATGCATACATGGTTTTTTTTTTTTTTTTTTTTTTATGTGATAAACACAGAAACCTAACAAAGCCTTGTCTTGGAGAAATTCAGTGAGAACCACGGCCTGGTGATAAGGGCTTGTTGGGCTGGCTCAGATGCCTCCCAGTGGAAAGGGGCCACTTGTCCATCTCTATGCTCTCTATGGGCCAAGCTACCTCCAACATGTTTCTCCTCAGTCTCAGATGGGGGGGTGTCTTTCTGGGGAGTCAGAGTCAACCCAAAGTAAGGGAGGCAGTGAGCAGAACCCCAGGCCTAAAGAAGGTCACCTATTAATAGAAGTTTCTGTGAATCCTTGACTGGGTTACACTGTAACTCAGTGACAACCTGCCCTCCCTGTGACTCTAGGAGACAGGCTCTCTCTATGGAGCCATCCCGTGCTAGAAAGAAATTAAGCTGAGGTCCAAAGCAGATCCTTGCTTAGGGAGGTCTCTGAATTTGGCCCTGTAGGGGTAGAAAGATGCAGAGTGGTATGCAGATAGGATGCTTTGCCATTTTCAGGCCTGCTTGGTCACAAGGCATGTGAGCTCTAGCAATGTCTAGCCCTGTCTGGTTCTGAGAACACTACCAGGGTCATAGTGAGCAGAGGGGTAGCAAGGCCCCAAGCCTGGGCACTCCTCTTTTCTTTTGGAGTTTAACCTCAGACCCAGGCCCCAGGCCTATGAGGCCCCTTGTCTCAGTCTAGATGACATTCAAATTTGATAGCCACAGAGGAGCTAAAATGTGCTCCATGGCCCATTTTCAGTGAGGGCCATGGGCGGGGCCTCCCTGGTTTCTTCAGTGGTGGTTTGAAAAGAAACTGGCCGTATCTGTCCATGATGGTTTGAAACGGGCCAGGCTTTCCCCAACAGTAAGCATTCTCACAACCGCTCATTCTCAGAATAGTCCACACACCCCACAGCCTAGCCATCCTTAGTGCTTTCCTGGAACTGACTTGTTTTAAAGTCTGTTGTGCATTTGCAAAGGAGGACCCAATTCCATGACCAGCAAGGCTCTAACCTGTCCGGAGTCAATCTTTGCCCTTAGCAGTCCTGTTCTTTTGCTGCTGGGCCTGGGACCTTTCCGCCAATGTCAGCAGACTGCCTAGTCCCCATAAGAGTGGAAAGGACGAGGGAGCTACATATTCAGGGCCTAGCAGACCTCAGCTGCCTGTTCACACCTACAAAGAGATGTGATTTGGCGCCGAAGACATATATCCTGCAGAATCAACCAGATGGCACCCTGGAATTCAGGCTAGGTCCAGGCTAGGCCATCCAGCAGCTGCAGATGTGCCTTGCTATGTGCCTGCCTCAGGGCTTCAGAGAGATAGGCTGCACCTCCTGGTCTTTGTGCTGGAGTCTCCTGTAGCAGGTTCCTAGGCCATGGGCTGCTGAGGCCCTCCCTGGCGGAGACAGGAACACCTGCATAACCCACCTGGAAACCTGCCAGTGTCCCAGTCTCCTCTGCCATATCCAGTTCTTATCTGAAACTCAGCATAGCTCCCCTTCCCCCAGCCATTGTCCTCAGACTTTGAAGGTTGCCAATGATAATTTATCCCCCTTCCTGAACTCCATGCTGTTCTTGGCCTGGATACTGCTCTATCTCCCCTAAGCCTGGGTCACAGAGAAGATAGCTGGGCCTTACCTTGGTCTGCAGCATCTGAATCTGCAGGAGCCTGAAGCTGCACATAGTGGTCTGCCTAGGTGCTCTGATAGTGCAGGGGTCACATGGACACACACTTGTCACTGCACTTAGGGTCCTCTAAGACAAAGCCTCATCTAAAGATACTGACAATTTCCTATGCAGACACCCCCTCATGTGCTGTTTGTGGTCCTGGGGATCCAGGTAGGAAAGAACCTTCTCCACTGAACTACATCCCCAGATCAAGACCCTGTTTGCACATAAGGTCACATTTTGAGGTTTCAAATGTAGTGAATTTGGGGGTGGGCACCATCAACCCAGCAGAAGTGTTTTATTGGATCACTATGAGGGATGCTCACAGAGGCACTTCCATTCAGACTGGGTGCAGGTTCCCTGTACAGGTGTCTGCAGGTGAGAGCCTTGAGGCCTGCTGTAGGAGGGTCAGGTCAGAAGACGCTATCCAGATCCATCAAGCTGACATCCTGGACCATGCTTGTTAACAGCAGGGCTTCCAGAACTTTGCCTTTTTTTTTCCCTGGTTTTTGTTTTGTTTTGTTTGTTTGTTTTTTGAGACAGGTTTTTCTGTGTTGCCTTGGCTGTCCTGGAAATCACTCCTTATACCAGGCTCGCCTCAAACGTATAGAGATCCACCTGCCTCTGCTTCTCAAGTGCTGGGATTAAAAGTGTGCAGCAATACTGCTCTTAATTTTGTTGTTAGTGGTGGTGGTTTTTTTTAGGGGGGGGGACGGGGGAAGGGTTCAGAACTTTATAATATTGCTATAAGTCTGCAGAGGAATGGGGTTTGGTTCCCAGCACCCACACTGGGCATCCCACAACTAGCTGTAACTCCAAGCCTGGCCTCTGAGTGCGACTGGCATGCATGTGGCGCACATACTGACAAACAAGCATACACAACACAATAAAAATAAAATTAAAAATTAGGTCACCTTTTCAAACTATGCTAATAGGAGCATAAACATGAATGTCAGTTTTCATGATTCGGCTTACATTGTTGATTTCCAGGACATGGCAAGGCTTGGAGCTTTGTGGGAACATGAGGCAAGTGGCCAAGCCAGGATCCCATAAAAAAAGAGCTGAGTACCAGAAGAGGGCCTGCTTCTGGTTCTCCATTCCTCATCCGCCCACAGTACTGTACTCGCATGGCTCCCAAAGTGGGAATTCCCAGGAGAGCAAGAATTAGATGTGATTTTATAGTTAATTTTGATTAGCTGAAGGAAACAGGGAGTCTGAGGGTCGGAGACAACTGTGGAGGAAAGGTAAGCTGCTCTAATGCTCCGGTGGGCCTGGTTTCTGAAGTTTTAAAACAAGGCTCCCTCAATATGAGTTAGCTTGTCAGACACTCAGCATACGACACCCCCCGCACCCCCCCTCACATGCTTTGAGGCTGACTTAGCTAGAGTCTGAGCGGAAGTTAGTCGTTGAGCCCTGAGCGCTTCCTTACTACCTTCTGCTGTGGCAGTGAGCCTCTGACCTCACCACAGAGTCAGCGTGGCCAGTGTCCCTAGAAGGAAGGAAAATTAGCAGAGACTCTTAGGATTCTTCTCACGCAGGTAACCGAAGTGGCCAGCAGCATCGCACCACGCGCAGGAAGCGCCTAGGATCAGCAATGGGCTGTACACAGTGTAGGCAGTGACTGCGCCACCAACCTCAGCTTCCCGACTTGGACTGGCCGCACGCCCGAGGCCCCAGGGCCAGGTGTGCCCCACTCGTTCTGCCCCAACCTCCGCCCGGTTCCCACGCTTTACAGTTCCACAGACGACCGCACCCTGGGTCGAGCTGCGTCCACAGGCCGGCGGTGCTTGTGGCAGCCATGTAAGGTAGTGGCTGCTTCGGGTCTCTGTGCACCGCACTCGGGCTGGGAGGGGCCTTAGTGCGCGCCTAGGCGGGGCGGGAGGAGGAAGGGCATGTAGGCGGGGCTGAAGGGCGGGGCCTGGGCAGGCGGCTCCGAGAGCTCAGCGCCCCCGGGCGCGCGTCTAGTCGCGGAGGCGCACCAGTGGACGCTTCTTGGAGGTAAGCTAGCACCGGGCGCTGTCCGTGGTCGGAGGCGCGGCTCGTGGGCCAGAGGCTCGGGACGCCTCCAATCTTTGAGGCTAGCCACCTGCCATTCTCTGCAGAGGCTCGATCTGCAGCGGTTCCTCAAAGACCTCCAAGCAGTGGTGCCAAAATGGGTATGCGTGTACACTGAGCCAGGCGGATTGCGTTGCCCCTTAATATGGTGGACCGAAAGCACCCTACGGCTACCCACCAGACCCAGGTGCTAGGCCTTGCTGCCCGTGGAACCTGGTGGGAAACGGCGTAGGGAGTAGCCACCGCCCGGAGTCGCGCGTACGGGAGCAGGAGCTACCCGGACGTCCCCAGGTCCCGAATACTGAGCGCGTTCTGCAGGTGACAGTGCGGGTTCGCTCCGCCACTCTCCTTTAGAGCCTGCATCTCTCAGTCGAGATGGTGAGGGTTCTGTCAGGGTCGCATCTTGAACGCCCATGTTTGCGCACGGGAGAGGGAGGATCCGACCCTTACTTGGCGGTTTCGGTTATGTAAAGGAGGCCTTGAACGAGGTGAGGAAGACGAGTAGGGCCCTTTGTGGCGCGGCGTTGGACAGACTCTGCTGTCCTGGTGATCGGTCCTGTGCGTGTCCTGGGGCGGGTGATGGCGTTTGGCCCAGCGCCCACTTGTGTATCTGGCCTCTCTTGGCCGCGTAGGTGGCCTGCCCAGGCAGTGTACACTCCCCAGGACTGGACCAATGGGCGGGGGAAGGTGTAGAGGGGCGAAACGCTGCTTGCTTAGCCTTCAGCTGGGTTCTCTGGCGGAGGTCTACTGTTTCTGCTCGCTTGCCAGCCCCTCTCCCACCACGTGACCCTGGAGGACTGGCGAGGGGGAGGGGCACTATCTGAGCTCAGCGTCTCCAAAGGACTCTTCTATTCAGAAAAGCTCGTGATTGCCACAGGAACCCACCATTAGAAAAGATGCCCTGATTCAAATGGCATATTGAGAATCGCTGTCTTTATCAATGATAAGGAGAAGACGTCATGCGAAGGCACGTTTTCCTCCTGGTGCTCCTTGGACCCACCTTCTTTGAGGCTCTGGTATATTTTAACTATCAACTAAGGTTTTCAGAAATCTTTCTAAGCATTAGAAAATTCCATCTAAGAAAATTGAAAGCACCCATGAAGGGTGGAGGTTTGGGAGAAGTCTGCAGACTGGGGGTGCGGGGGGGGGGAGGTGCGGGGGGGGGGGCGCTGAAGACAGCTCGGCTGGGTTCCACAGAGGATAAGAACTAGCTTCCTCAGCGGAGCCTGCTGGCCTATTTATAGCACACAACTGAAGGAGGAGCCAGTAGGAGGTGTGATTTCAGTTTTACCAGGGAAGAGGACCTTGCAGCCTGGTCCAGCCCTTTTCCTTCACCTAGCAAGGCTGTGCTCAGAGACCCCATCCAGGAGAATGAGCTTCCTACTGAAAGGAAGGATTGGAGCTGCTCGGCCATAGCCTGGGCTCAGACATGGCTGCCAGCCCCTAACACCCTCATGGGGCTCTCCCAGGGCTGGGCTGGTTCAACCTGGGAAGGCCAGCTTCCTCACAGGGAAGGGTCACAGCGTTCCAAGCGTAGCATCCCCTAGTTACGGCCAGGCTTCCCTGGTCCACAGCATCCCTCCAGCTACAACACCTCCCAATCAGAGCAACCTCCCCTATGGCAGCCCTATCCGTGACCCACAGGAGTCTCCTTATGGCATCCTTCACCAATGACATCACTTACTTAGGGCAGCCCCACTGAGGACCCACAGCATCCTCCCGAAGAATCCCAGCCTACCTCTGCAGCACTTGGAAAGCCTCCCCCTGGTATCCTGTGTCAGTCCCAGAGATGGCTTTCAGCAGCCCTGTTGGAGTCCCAGCGGGTATGTATGGTTTCTGGTGACCTGAAGCCTGTCCTTGTGTGTCCCATAAATGGCTTCCTGTTATCAGGGGAAAGTCCACGGGCAGATGCCACTTCCTGATGAAGAACGAGACCTCTTGGGGTCCATGGTCTCCCTTAAACTGTACAGTGAGGTAACACAGCTGTAAGCTGGGGTTTGGTGTCTGAATGCCCAAATATGAGGCTTTCTTTGGTCTTCCAGGCAAGTGTGAAGAGGGTGGTTCATAAATCATACCTCAGGCTCCTCCCCCACCTGCCAGGCTTAGTGAGCCCTGCCAGGTAGCTGGTCCCTGAAGCTCCCTCCCATGGGGACCCTGTTTCAGTACTGTAATTTCAGTTTTCTCCTGGCAACCATTCCCACTGCCCTTTGTCCTGCGTGGAGAGGAGTGTGGGAGTGGAAAGGTCTTGATAGCTTCACCTCATGAGCATATACTCCTGAACGCTGACTCAGCCCTTGCTGGTAGTTTTTGACCTTTACACATGTGAAATCATATAGCTACTATTCTATTGGACTATCTTCTTTTGACCAGTCTTAGTTTGAGCAGACTCACTTATGACTCTACTTTTCAAGGTTTTTGTTGTTGTTGTTGTTGTTTCTTTTGTTGTTGTTGTTGTTGTTCTGTTGTCAACAATCTTCGATTGCTTTTCTGTTAGAGGATCAAGAATACAGCTGCTGCTGGGCAGTGGTGGCGCATGCCTTTAATCCCAGCGCTTGGGAGGCAGAGGCAGGCGGATCTCTGAGTTCAAGGCTAGCCTGGTCTACAGAGTGATTCCAGGACAGCCAGGGATACACAAAGAGAAACCCTGTCTCAAAGAAACAAAACAAAACAAACAAACAAACAAAAAACAAAAAAACCTAAAAGACAAAACAAACAAGCAAACAAAAAACCAACCAACCAAACCGCCCTCCCCCCCCCCCCCCCCCCCCCCCCCCCCCCGCCCCTAGCTTCCTTGAACTCTCCTGCAAACTAAAAAGCTCTTGAATAACAGTAATTGCTGTAGCCGGGCATGGTGGTGCACGCCTTTAATCCTAGCACTCGGGAGGCAGAAGCAGGCGGATCGATGTGAGTTCGAGGCCAGCCTGGTCTACAAAGTGAGTCCATGATGGCCGAGGCTACACAGAGAAACCCTGTCTTGAAAAACAAACAAAAACAAAACAAAACAAAAATCAGTAATTGCTGTGCCTCAGACTATGTGCACTGTCAGATTTAGTGAGACAGGGGTGCTGCTTTTTAGAGTTCTCCACATAAGTGCTCTGTTCTCCACACATTCCACCAACAATTGCCCAGGGCAGTATTAAATGTCCCCATCTTGCAAGGTGTGTCTGGTTATCTGGTTTGGGGTTGTGTCTGCACTTTCCTGATTATACTGGGGAAGCTTGGCATTTCTTGTGTTCTCTGGCTTTTCCTGCCTGGACTGAGTCTTCTGTTCTCTTGAGCAATCTCTTTCTTTCTTTCTTTCTTTCTTTCTTTCTTTCTTTCTTTTCTTTCCTTACTGACTATAGAGGCTTTTTGTATATATTGGACAAGCTAGTGTTTGTTGGATACAACAAGAATCTTTCCTTGTCTGAGCCTGGCCATTTTGGTCTCTTACTACCTTTTGATAAGCTGAAGTCCTTTTGGGAGAGTGTCCCGCAGCAAATCATCCCTACCCAAGAGTATTTAACTCTGGGCAGTGGTAGCTGGGCCCCAAAATACTTAGGCGTTTAATCTCCTCAGTTCCCTGTAGGTGTGTCATGTGCTTAAGTTGTATCTTTGCTCACCGTGTCTCCCCTTTTCTGTCCCATCACATGACAATTGAAGGTGAGATGGGTTTCACAGAAAATAGTGCCGTCTGTGGTTCGATGCAAAACTCAGCCTACTTAAGATGACTTCCCAGGACCTTTGAGTCTAGCCCCATCTGATCCTCCGGCCCCCTCCCATGGTTTTGCCCCCATGGGGCCCCTGCTTAGGTCGCTGTGTCTCAAGAGCCCTGCTTCCTCTTCTGGTCAGAGTTTAGAAGCCCATTTCTGTTGCCCTAGAGGTTGGATACAAAAAAGGACCTAGGTGGGCAGAATCCTAAACCTAACCCAGTCTTTCTGCCCAGGATTCCCTTCTCCTAAGTTAAGTATGATCCTTTCTGGAGAAGGTAGCCCTGCTCTGCCTACAGGCCAGGCCAGGCCTAGGGTATAGGAAATGAGTGGATATGGACAGTAGGCTGCCTTTCCTCTGCAACACCCAGGAGAATTGTGTCACGTTTAACCTAGAAACAGTGAGATGTACTGGTTCACAGGCCAGTCTGTAGGCAGCATCCTGGCCCTGGGACTCCAATCCTAGTGACTGTTCTGGAACAGTGACTGGGGCTGTGTTCCATCCTGGTAGATTTGGGCTTCTGGTACTGCCTCTGGGTGCCTGCGGGATACACATTCAGAAGATGCCCACATGTGGGAGTTCACCTTGCCTGGGATGCAGTCCCCATTGAGATAAGAGGCCACTCACTTGGATTACCCTGATGAGGAGTAGGGTGTGTGGCTGAATTACTAATGAGCAAACAGTTATCCAAGGGTGTGTTGTATATAAGCACACTCTAAAGTACAGAGCTTGTATTGGGCAGGCTGCCTTTGTCCCACCCTCAGATGAGCTCCCTTTGGGGCTAGCTGCATGTGCCAGATCTACACGGTCAGACTCACCTTGGTCTTACATGGGGTCCCATAGGATTCAAGCCTTGGTGGGATGTAGTGAGGACAATGTGAGCACCAGATGGCTTTCTTCTGTCCATTTCTTCTTCTTTCTATCTTAAATGGCTTCTCTTTCTTGAACTCCAGGTCAGTCTTTCTAATTGGCTGTCACTGACCTCCCCTTTGCTGATGAGGCCTGTGGAACTGAGAGCAGCCTGACTGGTGGTTAGGGGTTCGGTGGTATGTGTCTAGCAAGTGGATAAAAGTTTTGCCTCCCTGGATTTATCTTGAGGTTGTTTCTTTCATACTCTGTCATTCTAGAGAAAGCCATCCCTGGCTTGTGTGCTTCTGTGGAGATTCCCCTCAGAGGCAGAAGTGCTTTCTCCTTCCTTCCCATATTTTTTCCCTGTTCACAGACACTTGCCCCACACCCAGAATCTGTCTCACTCACTCATGGGTACCTGGCACAGTCGTAATGCCTACTTTATTCAAGGACACCCACCACATTCACAGATGCCTTCTCTGCCCGTGGACACCTTGTCCTGATTGTAGTAATAGACTCCTTACCCTGTTTACTCTGCATACACTGATGCCCTCATTTCCAGTCCTCCTGTAATGGGGCTGTGCCCTGAGGTGTGTAGCAGTTGATCCTTGGGTTGTACAAATCTCTCCTTTGTCACCTCTAGATTTTCCCCCTCCTTTTTCTTGGTACATGTGTGCATGTTAGTATGTGTTCAAGTTCTCCCCCCCTCGTGTGTGTGTGTGTGTGTGTGTGTGTGTGTGTGTGTGTGTGTGTGTGTAGTATACATGTGGAGGGCAGAAAGCAACTTTACTGTCATTTCTCAGAACTCACTAGTTAGGTTGGGCTGGCAAGCTATTGTCACATCTCCATCTCCCTGATGTACAGGATTATAAGCACACACCACCATGCCTGGGTTTTGTTTGTTTGTTTATTGTTTGTTTTAAAACAAGGATTCTAGGAATCAAATTCATCTCCTCAGAACCAACTGAGTCATTGTTGCAACCTATTGTTAGATTTTTCTTTAACATTTCTTTTTTGAATTTGCTTCAGTATTTTTCATTCTGAAAGAATGGGGCCCAGTTGATCTCCTATAGGCTTTGTTGAGAGCAAGTCAATTCTTTGGAGTTGACAAGGAAAACTAGGGATCCATGGGATGCAAGAAATCCTGCCTGGGCTAAAGGGGTCCTCAGGGTTTTCAAAAAGCTATGTCTCTGGCATTTGCCCATGTCCCTTCCTGCTGCAAGATCTGTAATTCTACCTCTAGCTGGCCTCCCCTGCCCTCCTCAGGCCTGGTCTGAAGATGCAAATCTGGTAACATAGTCTGCCCTTACACTCAGTGCTGTTGTGGATAAGTTACCATCTCCTGTCCTCCTGACCCATCAGGGAACATAAGCAGTCATTGCTGGGTCACCAGCTGGCGCCACGCCCCTCCTCCACCACACCTGCTCTCTTTGCTCCCAGTGCAATCACTGCTGATGGAGGCTGGTTCAGGAAGGGGCACCTGCTGATAGGCAGAGTCCATAGGATGAAGTTGGGGGTACATCTGAGAGACAGAGAATTACAGGCTATCAGAAAGGAGTATAAGGCATACAACACGTATCTAGGATATATAATTTGAGGTGTAGGACTCACACCTTGGAAGTGCAGAGTACACCTGAGAAGCTGTCCCTTTATTAACACACTCGGTGGACCACATGCCTTCCTGGAACCTCTTCTAAATGGCCTAACTCCCCTGATGGAAATTGTAGTGACATGGTGGGACACACCAAGGTCTCTTTAAACATTAGGTTTGCCTCAGCTGCTGTAGGGCAGGAAAACAGGAGGCCAGGGCCTTTGAATGAGGGTGGGAAAGGCTACAGCTGGCCATCCCACAGCACTGGAGGGGTGAAGAAGAGAGAGAATTAGGCCTGTGGGTACCTCCATATTCCAGGATACCTTGGGTGCAGCCTCAATTCTCTTTAGATTCAATTTGTTCTCACTGCTGCTGCTGTGAGCTAAGTGCAGTTCACACTAGAAAAAAGAACACAGGATAAGAGCCCTGTGTCTGCAGAGCCTACTCTGGGCCGACCTCTGCTAGCCACAGAATAAGTGATAGCTTAGTGATCTTGTGTACAGCCAAAGTTAGGACCTTACCCACCATTACTTTTACTTTAAAAACCTTTTATGATATGCTATGAAGGTAATACATGTTCATGGGAAAACAAAGTAGAGTCTGAGGCCTAACTGCAGCCCCAAGGTGCATCCTGAGAGAAGAGTGTCTCAACCCTCCTATCCTATCGTCTGAGCAAGTGTGTTGCTGGTACCCATCTGTGGTTGCTATAGAGGCCCCATACTGGGCCGATCCTGTTGAAAAACCTTGACACTGGGGCTTTTAAACAGCATGGCCATGCTGTCAGCTACTCAGTGAAGCCACAGATGTCAGCTGCTCTGCCACAGAATCCAAAAAAAGTTCCAGGCTGACTTATTCCAGGCTTGAGTTTAGACAGTTCTGCTTTCCAGACTAACAGCGACTTGGCTGTTACTTCAGCCTCCTATTGATTCCTGTGTGCAGATAACCCTTCACCCTGCACTGCAGCCTTGACCCCTGAGTGATGACCACTCACAGCCACTAGTAAGCGCCAATCCCTGATCCCCTGAATGCATACAGGACTCCTGCCCAGAGGCCCTTCTCCTACAGCAGATGAACAGTGGTGGGCTGGAAGTGAGCGTTGGCCCATCCACCCCCCTCCCCCGGACCTGTTCACTATCTTGTGGTACCAGTATGCTGTAGGAAGCTGGATGACAGAACACGGTTGGCATCTGTCTGATGAGGAGTGGCCTCACCGCTGTGAGACATGCCCTCACTGTCCTGAAATGCCATTCCCCTGCTGCTGGTTTGCTCACAATTCTTTCGCTTGGCTTGGATTTTCTGCTTGCCAGGCTCTGAGCTGCCTTAGTATCCTTAGTGTCCTGTAGTCCTCAGAAGGGCAGAGCCCCTCTCATGTTTCATTGTCCTGCGAGGGCCCAGGGCAGAAGCTCAGATAACCCGTCAGGTGCATGGAGCTGATTCACAACGCGTCTGGGCTTGTGGAGATGTAGGAACTCCTGGGCTTCACACCCAGTGGCGAGAGCACCCCATTTAACACTGCTGTCCTCAGCTTGCCCTGTGGTGACCCCCACAAGAAGCCCCATTTTGGGGTGAATTAGAATGCCTTAAGAAGAGCCTCTAGGTGCATGTGGTGCCACACGCCTTTCTTTAACCCCAGCACTCAGGGTGTAGAGGCAGGTGGATCATTGTGAGTTCAAGGCCAGCCTGGCCTACAAGGAGTCCAGGACAGTCAAAGCTAATACAGAGAGACCCGGTCTTGAAAAACAAAAACAAAGAAGAAGAAGAAGGAGGAGGAGGAGGAGAAAGAGGAAGAGGAGGAGGAGAAGAAGAAGAAGAGCCTCTAATCAAGGAGACTGGATTTTTTTCTGCTATGCTTCTATTACAATTTTCAAAGGGAATAGGCAAGAAAGAGACCCGGCCCTCGTGGCTGACTGTCATTTGTGTTATTCTGGCTGTTTATGCAACTCATACCATTGTGAGTTCAGCGGGGGCCATACTTCACATCTCTTAGTGATGATGGCGTGCCTTGGCCACACTGGCAGTAAGATCTCCAGGCTGGACAGGGCCTGCACATTTCAACTTTGTCCCTGATGCTTCATAGAAGGTCATTGGTGTGTGCCTATACCAGGAGTTCCTTTCCTTACATTAAGCTGTTAAGCAGCACCTCCCCAGTCTTCTTAGCCCTCAGGGATATCTCTGCCTGTCTTGGGAATCAACAGCCCACAAAACCCAGAGAGTATAGCTATACTTCAGGGGCCAACCGCATGTTCTAGGACCCCAGGGTAGGTCCTTATTGTGTCACCAGGGCCATTCACCACTCCTGGGCATGGCTCAGCCTCATCTCTTAGGGTCAGTAAGCATGGATCCGAAAGATGGCATCATTTTATAGACCCCAAGCATCCCTCCAGGCATTTACCCACAGCTGATGAGGCCCAGGGAGGAGGCCATGGAAATGCCTGGTGGGGTCAGACCTTTGCCCTCTGCAGGTGTCAGACCAGCAGGGTCAGTGCCAGGTCCAGCACCTGGACCAGCATTGTCCTGCTGGGCACTCAGTTCCGAGGGGTCCCAGCCCCAGAAAGCATGCCCTTCTTCAGCTCTTGCCTTATCATGTTGCCTGGTACCACATACTGCAGCTAGAACCGGGCACACAGATGGGCTGTGAGAAGCAGAATGACCCCTTTCTTCTCTCCCTTCCCTAGCAAACATGGCCGACAGCAAGGGTAAGCCTGCCAAAGCTGCCAACAAGACACCACCCAAGTCCCCAGGAGACCCAGCCAAGGACAGAGCTGCTAAGAGGATGTCACTGGAGTCAGAGGGTGCCAATGAGGGGGCAGCTGCAGCCCCTGAGCTCAGTGCCCTGGAGGAGGCCTTCCGGCGGTTTGCAGTACATGGGGACACCAGGGCAACAGGGAAGGAAATGCATGGCAAGAACTGGTCCAAACTATGCAAGGACTGCCACGTGATCGACGGGAAGAATGTGACCATCACTGACGTGGACATCGTCTTCAGCAAGATCAAGTAAGTACAAGGCCCACTTAGGCAGCACAACTCATATTAGTAACTATGAGAGTCTGCGAGGTATTTTGCTCGCAGATGCTGAAGGGCACAGAACCTGTAGGGTCTGGGACAGTCTGGGGAGCACATTGGTCTCAAGTACATTGGACTCCCCTCGCCACGTCCTGAGCTGTGGTCTTTGTCTCAGTCCATTTGGCCCTGGATGTGGCGATGTGGCTAGGGTGGGGGTTTCTGGCCTTGAGAAAACTTAGTTAACTCGATCCAATACCCAGGTTATTTGAGCCGTTGCTAGACATGATCAGGATGTGCTCGGATCAACAGAGACCCATCTACTGTGGGCTGAGTCTGTGAGGTTGGTGTGGTGTGCAGGCCTCCATTGTTTTGTTTCCAGGATATGGCAAGTGGCTCGTGACACCCTCTTCCAGTCCTTTGCCAACCTCTGTTGACTCTGCACTTGAGAAATGCTCACACATGCAGTCAAATGGATACAGATCAGGGAATGGCCATTCATCCACTGTGTTGTCTGACATCTGTGTGCTGTCAGGTCCCATGGTTGATCTCTGTGGGTGATACTAGCTGAGCACCACTTCCTTCTCTGGCTTTGGGTGGGTGATGTGGTCGCTAATCACCACTTTGTTTGTGCACTGGTGCCTGGAGGAGTCTTTGAGCAACGGGCAGAAAGGTAGAGGTGGCCTAGCAGATGGCTCCTGAGAGCGCCAACAGGTAACACATGCTAGGAATTTAGAGGTTTCTAGGAAGGTGGAGAGACTTCACATGTGTCCCAATGAGAAGAGGTGGCATATGCCAGATTACCGGTGACAGGGCACCATGACTAGGGGACTTAGGATATTGGCATCTTTCCGTTCCAGCTGAATCCAGATGTAGCTTCCTCCAGAACCTGGTTAGGGAGGTGAAAGAAGGCTGAGTCATAATTTTCAAGGTCCTGGCCCCCAGGAAGGGGCTCTGTGGAAATTGCTGAGCCAGAGCCTAGCTGTCCCTATGCATCTCAATGCTGACATCAACCTCGCTGTGTACTGGGAGTTTGAGACCTCTGCAGAGCAAGAAAATCTCAACCCCATGCCCCTGTTGTACATGGTACATGAGACTGTGTCTGGAGCACCTTGGGTTTGAATGGTTGTACTGTGAAGGCTGAGAAATGTGTCCCAAGGGGACCCTGCATCCTGACCCTCTCTAGGCCCTGCTGACTCCAGAGGACTCCAAAGTAAAGTCTGAGCTGGTCCATCTGCTTGTTCTTTTTCCTTGTGGCTTCCAATCCTATTGGGAAGCTGGAGAAGGGACTCTCCATGTAGCCTCAAGCTCTGGAAGCAGATGTGTGTACATAGTAAGTTCTATTACCCCCCTCCCCTCTCAGACCTTATTCCTATGACATCTCAGACCCACCTTGGCCTGAAGTTCAATTATTCCACAATAACTGGAATTGGGTGAGGATGTGGATGTGAGAGGAGGTTGTGTCCAGTGGCTCAGGTGTGTGGTCACTTTACCCTGATGCCCACTGTGAAAGCCATCGCCTCTACTCTGGCCAGGTCCCATTGTGATAATACCGGCAGTAGTTCCTCCCTAGCCTACTTGCAAGGCCCTTGGCCAGGGATCCCATGTACTTCTAGACTGAGGTCCCTGGGCTTCTTAACACTCCACAGCTTCATCTGTGTGCAGTGCTGTTGGGTGGCAGTGACCCCTATGTAACCCCCACAGGGGAGGGTCTACTGAACAATATGTACTGCTTTTATAGAAAGGAGCCCAAGACAAAAGGTCAGGAGATGGTTCTCTCCCACAAGTCCCTAAATAGGACAGCATAGTCATTGGAGACAGGGACCAATGAAGAGTCTACAAAGTACAGAACAGGTCATAAGGACCCAGGGATATGAATGCAGCAAGATGTCTATTAGGCTGCAGGGCCTCCGGACTGCTGCTGCCCCTTCATAGATGACTTGGAAATTGATGCTTATAGTCCCCAAGACCCTCTAAATTTCACCAAAGTGACTGCCCCCCGAGTTTGGGTACTGACACCACCATGGGCTTTGTGTGTGTGTGTGTGTGTGTGTGTGTGTGTGTGTGTGTGTGTGTGTGTGTGTGTGTCTTTACCAGTCTTGGTGGAGCTTACCGTGATGGTCATATGGCCTGGCCTGTCACCTGCTGGGAAATGTGCAACTTCCTCACAAAACTTGTCTTGAGGGACAAATCCCTGGCCTTGCTTAAAAGACATCCTGTATGCTCCCAGAGTAGGAACAGCTTCCAGGGTTGCTGGTAAACTCAGGGTTGGGTCTGTAAGGGACACCTGCTGGTGTCCTTTCACCTCACAGAAACTCGCATGAGCCCCCATTGGATAGTTCTGGGCAGGGACAAGACAGTCAGGTCCTGGTAAACAAATCTGCTCTGATAGGTTGGCCAGCCATGAGTGAGGGGCAGTGACCCAGGCTGCAAAATGACCAACAGTGGAGGCTCTGATAGAGCCACTGCTCTCGTCCTGGTGCCAAGAGTTCCTGTTAGGACCAGTGCACATGACCTGAAACACCGAGACCTAGGAAAACTAGGTTAGCTCTGTCTGCCATGTGCATACGGTTAAAGCTGATAGTTCCATGGAGCTCACTGCCAGTGTCTAAACTGGCAAATGAGCTCAGACAGATCCTCACCTTATCTCTGCTCATGTCCCTTCCAGACCCAACCCTGGTAGCTATTCCCACACTGGGAACATACAGGATGTCTTTTAAGCAAGGCCAGTGAGCTCATGACACTGTGTCCTCAGTAAACGCAGTATTCAAGAAAACCAAGAGCTAAGCCAAGAATAAGGAGACCCAGAGACTTGTGTCTATGAGAGAGCTTCTAGGAGGGATGATGGGAAGGTGGGAAGAAGTAAGGTGTCCCAGAGGTCAGTCCACTCCTCAGTTTCTCCTGAAGGGAGCTACCTTCCAGCTGTTGTGTGCCTGAATATGTGCACTCCATCCCCTCATGTAGAGTGTGTGCTTTTAAAGCCTCCCAGTGGAGGTCCTATATGGTCATGGGTCTTTTTGGATGCCGAGGGCCACAGGGGACTGAGAACTCCAGACCCCTATTCGTGAGCCCTGTGACTGGAATACCTGTTCCCAGAACGCAGAACAGCAGGCATGTAGACACTTCATCCCTGACTCCAGGACATGGCCATTCCTTGCTGTACACTCTGGGCTGCCTGAGAACCTCAGAGCATCCCTGCCTTGCAAGCCAAGGTCCTGGAGAGTAAGTGCATGCAGCCCAAGCTCAGAGAAGGTTCAGGGCTATGATCATCTAGGCAGACAGGCTATCAGTGCTATATGCCATTGCCAGCTGTGCGGCGAGGCTCCTGCACTAAGTAGAGGCCCGGAAACTATGATGTTCCTTTTGCTTCCACACCTGGACTCTTGAGACCCAGCCCCACCCCCAGAGGTTGCCATCCCCTCACTTTTTTTACCACTTCTGAATTCTATTTCCCTCTCAGAGCCTGGACTCCGTGGAGGTTCCTTGTGACCTATGTCCCACTTGGAACACCTCTGTTCTGGAGGAAGATCCTCACCTCAGAGGCATGTGTGAACAGAAAAATTCAGAGTCATGTTGTCCTCCAGGGTAGGGGGATGGTATCCTGATTATAAGGGGAATGCTGAGGGGGATCGGCAAGAAGAGCTAGGGACCTCTGGGATTGAGACTTCCAGGAAACTTGTGGCTGTAGTGGCACTGTTTATATTATGAGGGCTGGGTGTTTGTGGTCCCTTGAGGGGCAGCAATGGCAACTGCAGAGGCCTTTGCCTCCTATGGGAGTTTGGGGATTGGGAGGAAATTGCTTAGGTACCTCCAGGAAGTTGCTGACTCTGACAGGACTTGAGAGAGAGAGAGAGAGAAAAAAAAAAAAAGTTCAACTATTTCTGTTTTGGGGCAGGTTGCCATGGCTCTGCAGGCGTGGCGCCAGCTGGGGTATCTGCGGCCTTTGTTTAGGTCCTTGTCACCATGGCAGTGCTTGTTTGTTTTGATGTTACTATGTGTTAAATTTTAAACAAATTTCTTGAAGCTCTATACCGAGTTTTATAGTAGACTACTGTTAACCTAGATGCTACATCCTGCAAAAGACTCAGCACAGCCAGTCTCCACACAGTGAATGGAGGTTGGACACTGAAGCAAGGCCAGTGTGCTGTAGCTTCATAAACACCTGGGGGACCTGGGCACTGTATCTGTGTGTGACTGTCTGCAATGGGTCTATGTGCCTGTGTATGTACCTGCATATGCCAGTGGAAGAAGAGCTATAGGGGCCTCAGGGCTGGGTTGGGCTAACCTATGGCCTCCTTACTTTGACCACCATACTGCCAGGTGAGGAGGCCCAGAGATCTTTGGCTTCCCTGGGCCTGGATCAGGTGCTTGGTACCCTCCAAAGTAAATGCACATTCCTGCCAATGCTGTGCAGAGCCAGGAAGTAACTTGGCTCAGGTGTCAGGGTCCGGCTGCCATTATATCTGGATACGGGTCAGAAGGAAGCAAGGCCAGTCCCTACATGTAGAAAGCGGGGTCTAGATTTGTCTAGACTGAGGGTTTGTCAGCCACTGCTTAGTGTATGAGCTGCTAATCAGCAAGGCCTGATGGGATTCTTCTGATGTCTGTATACTGCTGAGGAGGCTCAGCATAGCAGCTACCTGGGCTAATAATACAGCTGATGACTCCTAGGAACAGGACTCAGGTCTGGAAAGAGTCCTGGCCAGAGCATTGGCAACCCATGGGAAGGACAGGTTTCTGTGTGTGCTAGCCATCTAAATATTCCAGAGGATCCATATGTCAAGGACGCTGGACATGTGAGGGCCCTTGGAGGCAGCCTTTGTTCTTCGCTGTCGGCCTACCCGGTCCCACTCACCTATGGCACACATGTTCCTGGAGCTCCTCCTTCGGGCTCTGCTTCCTGGGTCTTGAGTAAGGCTAGCTGTCACATGTTCCAGGGGAGAGTGGCCTGACCCTGCAGGCCTTGAATGAAGCAAGATCCAGCACGCATGCAGCTTACTCTTCAAGTCCCAGTGTCAGAAGCCTTGTTGCTATTCTTATTTCTGCATGGCCCTCTAGTGGCTACGTGTGGCAGTGCAGAGTAACCCCTCAGACCTCTGCTGGGGCATATAGACAGGAGATCTGGAATGTCTTTGTTTTTTGTTTTGTTTTTTGCCTGATAGTTATTGAGTTAGTGACCCTCTCCATAACTTTGTGATCAGGACTTCATCTGCTTTGGTGAGTCCACAGTGACCAGGATCTGGCTGTTGTGATGATAAGCTGCTCCTCAGCTCCTCCATCTTGCCTTGGGAAGCTGGCTGGCCAGTGCCTGAAGGACATGTATCTATTCGTATGGCTTACTCCTACTTAATCCAGGCCAGCCTTAAGGAGGTGGGACTAGGCGATGTCATGCCCATTTGGGTCACCTGGAGAATGCTTATCCCACAACCCCAGGCCCCTTGGAAAACGCAAATGATAAGTGAAAAGGGGCTTTAAGGATGATTTGTTCCCAATAGAGGGAAGTATCAATGCTGTAGGCCACAGATGCTTTCTCTAGACAAACTGGTGACTGTCTGTAAATAGACATCTGAACTGTGCCCAGAGCAGGGCCACAGCAGTGTTACTGCTTGGCCTCTGATTTCCTGAGACAGGCAGAGTCCTTGTGGCTAAGTGGCATCCAGGCCCCTCAAGGCAAAGAGCACATTGCCTGCTCCCAAGAAATTTCTTGAGTCAGGTGGCCTGCTGTGGACACAGAACTGACAGGCCTAAATTTTCAGCAGCATCAGCACCATCTTTGGCACAGAGCCCAGGCTGGGTCCTGAGGTAGTTGGGTAGTCAGTGGGAGTGGAAGAGTCCCGAGAAAGGAACTAGAGACTGAACAGACTTCTGCACCTAGCTTGAACACATCTAAGGAGTCACTAGTGGCAACAGGCAACTTGAGGCCCACAGCAGCTGAGGCTGCTCTGTGGCAGCCTATGAAGCATTGTCCTCACTGCCCAGAAACCCCTTCCAGTCCCTCCAGCTACTCTCTGATCACCATGTATAGGGAGGGTGTATAGCTCTCCACCCCTCAGAAGCGCCTTCTCTGCCTACATGGTGTTTGGGTGGTAAAGATGCTCTCTGGTGGTTACTTCAGAAGCAACAGCTTCTATAAGTCCTAGGGACTGAGAAGCACACACGGGCAGCTTTGTCTTGTCCTGTGTGCCCCACTCCTTCACCATGTAAGAGTTTTCTTATTACACAAATGTAATAAGATGGGGTGGGGGGTCTGGAGAGATGGTTCAGAGGTTAAGAGCATTGGCTGTTCTTTCAAAGGTCCTGAAATCAATTCCCAGCAATCACATGGTGGCTCACAACCATCTATAATGATATCTGGTGTCCTCTTTTGGTATTTGGGTATACACGCAGGCAGAACGTTGTATACATAATAATAAGTAAATCTTTAAAAAAAAAAACCTTGACAGGGACCCCTTCACAAAGGTGCTGACTAGGCTGGGTTTCACTAGGCTCTGTGAAAGCCCAGAGCTGAGGTGGGAGTGCTAATATTTTCAGTTTTGGCCATAGAGGAGTAGGACTTCCTCAGAGGGCTCTGCTGTCTAAGGCTGGGTCATCATCTTCCTCTTCTCCCAAAGCCAGGTCCCAGTGTTCCAAGAGACTGAGAAAGTACCCTGCCCACATGGGGACAGGGCCTGGGAAGCAACCCAGGCTCCTGGAGTATATGTGAGCAGACACCCACTTGTAGGTCAGCTTTGGACAGCTTGGAGCCAAAGGTAGGGAAGGGCAAGGCCTTGGAAGAGCCCTTGGTGTTAATAGGCCTAGATAAGGCTCCCTGTGCAGGAGGGCCGGGCTCCCTGTGCAGGAGGGCCGGGCTCACTGTGCAGGAGGGCCGGGCTCACTGTGTAGGAGAGCCCTGCAGATGTCTTTCCATCTCTGAGGTAGACATGGGCATTGTCTTCTCAGAGCTAGTTGGGAGACTCTGCTTCAAGAAGTGCCTGGGTCTCCTGGGGGGAAGAGTTCCCTGTGAACTGGGGCACCAAGACTGGGCTCCTTCTTCCCAACAACACAGTTAGACTTGTAGGGACACAGGCCAGAAAGGGATTCTTGGTACCAGAGGAGCAGGCATCCAGCTCTAGCTGAATGTGGCCTGTGATGGGAGAATCCCTCCAGTTACCCCATCCCCCAATGACTCATGCTGGTAGTGCCTGGTGCTGAGGCAGCCCAGAAAGGGCCGTGTGCCCCAGCAGCAGGTTGCCAGGCTGGCCATTAGGCCTGGCATCCTCATGTCAGCCCAGGAAGGGTTGGGAGTAGGAGACAAGAGCGCCTTTGACTTCTCACGACAAAACAGAGCAGCCGTGGGTGGGGCGCCTCAGATCAACCCCCCCCCCCCCCCCCCCCCCCCCCCCCCCCGCCGCCCTCCCAGGTCCTAGGAAAGAAGGAAAAGCTGTCAGCTCCAGGCACCACTGCACTGTGAAGCCAAGCTACTCCAGTGCCCTGGATAACCCAGAGTCTCAGAGGCAGCTGGTGAGTGCTGGGACTGAGAGCACTGAGGGTCGGGAACCCACCCTGTAAGACACAAGGCACCCATGAGGCTCCATCACCCACATCCCCGGCAGTTCTCCACGGTTCTAGGATTACACGCGTGGGGCTCTAGCTCCTATGTTGTGTCCGTGATCTGAGTGTAATGCCTCAGTGGGTTCTCAGTGGGTGGCCCCCCTCTCTGGCATGGGGCCCCATGCATTTTTTAAAGGATGTTTGGCTCAGCTCTCCTGGTTGTTTGGTTAGGATGCATTACATATCCAGGACATGTGTAAAGCGTGAGACCCCCTCCAGGCACCAGAGAAAGAAAATTCAGGGCATGTGGGAACCGTAGTATTTTCATGTCTGGTTCCTTAGCCCAGCTACGAGGGGTCCACTTTGTTATTGTGTTGTTAGTGGTGTGTTCTCACACTATTGTCCATGGGATGCTTACTTGGCCATGGCTAAAGAGCATTTGGGTGGTTTTTCAAGTCTGAATGGCTGAATAAAATCTGCACAATCTTCATAAATGGGTTTAACATGAGCTTGTTTCTCTTGAAGCAGCCTGTTTCCCCGAAAGACTGGCTCATGGCACATCTTCCTCAGCATGCAGCGGTTTCCCTCATTACTTCTGCTTTCCCATGGGGGACATCCTGTGTGTGTTGACCACGCCCCCCGCCAATCAATCAGTTTTCTTTGGTGAGGTGTCTGGTCCAGATACTTGCCCATTTGAACATTTCTTTTCTTACTATTAAGTTCTTTGCCTGTTTTAGATACAGGCCCCCTTTCAAGTTTGCGTGTTCCATGTATTTTCTGCAGCTCTGTGGTATTTCTTTGTCTTCAATGTTGTTTGAAAGAACATTGCTTTTAGTATTCTGTAGTCCAGCCTGCCCACTTTTCTATTACTGAACTTGATGGTTTGGCATAATTTCTAAGAAAGTCCTGCCCACCCTAAGGCCACCAGATTATATCTCTCGGGTATACTTGAGAAAGTTGTTGCTGGGGTCATTCTCTGAGTAAACTCTGTATGTTCTGTGAGCCATGGATCCTAGTGGGTTTACTTTGAAATAGTTCTTTCTCTTGACCTTGTTCAAGTTAGGCACCTGTGTTGGTATTTCTGGACCGCAGATACACTGAGCTGTGTGTCTCTCATCCTTCATGAGGCTTTGCAAGGTGTCTTGGAATAGTATAGCCTCGGGCCTCCAACGTTGTGTTTTTTCTTTGTTGCTGTTTTGTTTTTGAGACAGGGTTTTGTAGCACTGGCTATCATAGAACTCACTCTGTAGACCAGGCTGGCCTTGAACACGGAGATCCACCTGCCTCTGGCTCCCAAAGTGTGAGCTCCACCACCTCCTTGTTTTTGTTTGTTTGGCTTGGTTTGGTTTTCTTAAACTCATATTGGGTGCTCTGGATCCTATGCTGATGGACAGCCATAAAAGCCCCACTGGGATTTTGTCAGTCAGCTGTTCTAAAGCCCGAACTCTGAACACTCTGCAGCTGGGGTCGGTAGCATGCCAGGCCATAAGAGGCAGCTTGTCTGAGGCCATTTCACTAAATATTCCCCACGCCCCAGCAATATGCAGAACTTGCAGACTTGTGTCTCATCTGCAGTATGTCAAAACATTGAAAATTTCACTAATTTGGATTAGCTTGGGGCGAATACCAAGTTGAAAAAATTTTAAAGTAAAATTACAACAAATAAATAATGTCATAAATTTTTTTTTCATAAAATTTTTTTTTAAACACTGCCTGAACAGCCTTTGGAGGGAGGGTCTTGTGAAATGGCAGAGTACCTGGGATGCTCACTGGTGGCCAGGTGCACATGGGAGGTGAGAGCTCCAGCCTCAAGCTGTCCTGCTCACAATTTATGATTCTGAATGAGACAGCTGATGTGGCTCCTCCCAATCTTGCCTACATAGATAACCATGGCCTTAGGCCCTTCCTGAGCCACTATGACTCTGACTTAGGCCTGGCCTCCCTCCTGCTCTTTGACTGGCTGGGATGTCCCTGGAAGAGATGAGTGAATCTCTTTTCCTGGTTTTCCCTCTGCCCTCCCACACAGGAGAGAGAGAGACCACACTGTGGAGCAGACAGAAATGCCTGACACTCTTAAAAGATAGGCTTCCTTCGGTCTTTCCAGGCCATTAGCAGTTGCTAATGACTTCTGGCTGTGACCAGTAGGGGTCACTGCAGAACGCAAGAAGGGATGGTACACAGGTGGGGTTGGTCCCAGAGGACCTTGACCTGAGGACTTGTTTGTCACCCACAGAGGGAAGTCGTGCAGGACCATCACCTTTGAGCAGTTCCAGGAGGCGCTGGAGGAGCTGGCCAAGAAAACGGTTCAAGGATAAGAGCAGTGAGGAGGCCGTGCGTGAGGTGCACCGGCTCATTGAGGGCCGAGCACCAGTCATCTCTGGTGTCACGGTGAGGGGGTGAGGCACGGGTGGGACTTAGTGCCCTTAGGGAAGACCATGGACCAGCCGTATCTGAAGGCCACAACTGGGTATTTAGAAAGTATGTAGGCTTGTTAGCCCTGTAAGTCTTGGTCTATCCTGGGGCCAAAGAAGGTAACCCCTTGTTTGGACGTGTGGCTCAGCAGGCTCACACTCCTTGACAGCTTCCCCCTGCCCCCTCCTGCCCCACAGCCACTGCCACCTTCCACTGAAATGCTGCCATAGATGGTGGCAGTCCTTATCCAGCGCCCTCATTTAGTGTGCGATAACACCCTCTTCTGTTTTCTTTCAGAAAGCTGTGTCCTCTCCTACGGTGTCACGGCTCACAGACACAACCAAGTTCACAGGCTCCCACAAAGAGCGCTTTGACCAGTCGGGGAAGGGCAAAGGCAAAGCTGGGCGCGTGGACCTGGTGGACGAGTCAGGCTACGTGCCTGGCTACAAGCATGCCGGCACCTATGACCAGAAGGTGCAGGGGGGCAAGTAGCCTTTCAGGCTGAAGCCCTGGACACGACCGGTGCCAGGCGCTGGACCACACCCATTGTACTTCATTACATTCCTATGTTCAACTGGGCAGGACTCAAAAAACAAAACAAAACAAAACAAAACAAAAAACCGCACCTCCACTAGGCAACAGGTGGCTACGATGGCCAGGCCTCCCCCTGCTGGGTGCTTTGATGCTTCTCTCTTAGACCCCAGGTTTGGGCCACGATTCACTGTCCTTTCCTTACATAACTGCCCTGTCCACAGCTGGGAAGTGCACCTGCTTTTTCTGAACTGTCTCCCAGGATCATACCACACTGGCCACGTGATCTGCAGGTAAAAAGGGGGCATCTTGGGGGGCCGGCGTTGGTAGAAAGGAGGATGAGCAGCGTGGACATCAGAATGCACACTGACCTTACCTGGGCACTTCTTGGGCAGTAGGAGCCAAGGAACTAACTGACTGCATAGAGTAACCCTAAATAGGCCCCTTCATCCTTCCTGACCAGAGGACATGACTGAGGCTACCTGGTGGTTTTGCCAGTGTGTGTGTGTGGGAATAGGCCACGTCTGCACACATGTGTCTGTTTGTGCACATGGGCACAGGCATGCACACACACACACACACACATGTTCATCAACCAAGTCTGTGCTGAGAGTGGCCAAGACCACCCTGGTGACCAGGGGCCTGACTTGGAGCATGAAGCTGGAAGTTCGTTTTTTTTTTTTTTTCAGTGTTTTTCTAAGAAATGACAAGATGGTGCTTGGTCTCAAGAGTGGTCCAGGGACGTCCAGAACATCAAGCTACCGTGACCTTCCCTTTGCCCTGTGCCATCATCACTGGGTGTGGACACACATGATGCTGAGACACTGGTCCAACCCAGGCCTGGGCAGTTGTTCCGCTGGTGTAAAATGGGAGCTTTGACCGGAGCAAGATATGTTGTGCTTTGCCCAAAATAATGTGTCCTCAGCTTTGTGGAGCCTCCCCTGGGTTCAGTTTCCTGACTTCCTTCTTGAGTGCAAGTGCAGGGCACCAGAACCGGACCCAAGAAAAACTTGCAGCATCTGCCAGAATTTCTTTTTCTGCCACAAGAGAGAACACAGAATGTGGGCTCATACATGTGTGAGGGTACCACTCAGGCAGACCCAAAGGCACGTGCCATCCCCATAGGAGCCCCATAGCAATTGTTCCTTTTAATTACTACAACCCTGGCCTTGTGTGCATTTGCACACAAGGACTGTGTGGCTTGTTCCTAGGAAGAACACACAGTGGCTCATGATATGCCTCCCTCCCAGGGCAGCTGGCTGTTAAGGGTGGAATGTCTTCTGTAGCTTGGCTGCCTTCCTCACTGCCATGGTATGTTGTCACATTATCCACCTGTCTGGGGGCTCAGAGAGCATGCCTTCACTGCAGCACCAGAGAAAACTGCCTACTAGCCTAAGAGAGAAAAGCCAGGGGCCTCAATACCACTTCCCAGACAAGCAGGCCCTCAGAAGGTCCAAGGTTATCAAGCCCCTCAACATGGTCACCACTGGAGGCTGGGGATAGTCCAGTAGTCGGCTTCCTCCCATGGTTCTGGAAGTTTGCAGAACCTGCCATTAAAAACCAAGCGGTGGAGCCTCTTTTCTGGAATCTTACCCCACTGGTCTGGGGAAACAAAAGGACCCTGGCGTTCTCAAACTCTTTCCCAGAATCTTTAGTCTGTCCCCATGTGGCAGTCTCTTGGGGATGCTGTCTTCCACTGCCTATGAATAGCCCATTTGCTCCCATCATAGCTGAGTGAAATGGAACACACACAAATCCATCAGGAGGCGATTGCGTCAGGGACAGGCTAGCGTGGTGTTAGAGGGCCCCCACCCTGCAGTGGGTCAGACGTCCCCCTGACCCCATGGTAGTCTGAGAACCCTAGACACAGTCTCCTGTTCAAAGGGTCATGTTGCCAGGATGATGATGTCCGGATGAAGATCCAGGTCAAGTCCACGGTTAGTTACCTAAGAACATCTAGAAAACAGTGCTGCCTAGGAGCACGCAGGAAGCAACGCAGGTGTCCGGCTTCATGGGCCCACCCAGCCTCATGAGGAAGCTCCATTTAAACTAGCCACCTCGCCCACGTGCTCAGAGGGGCAAGCTCAGATAGATCCTGGGCAGCGGAGGACCAGAACTGCCATCTCAGCCCCCGCATGTGAGATCCTCAGCAGGAGAGGATAAAAACTTCAGAAAGCATTTTTTAAAATTGCTCTAACACAACTTGGGCTTTGTAAATGAAAATTGGGTTACTCTGCCTTTCTGGTCCTTACTGTCCTTCCTGAGGGACAGTCCTAGGCCCCTCCATGCAGTCCCTCAGCAGCACCCAGAACTATGTCAGACGAGTGGTCTTCATTGTGTCCCCTCTTAACCCCAGTTTCCTTACACAGCACCTTTCTTTAGTCAGTGTTAAGTTTAACTTTGAAAATACACCCTCCCTCTAGATGATACATGTCAGCTAGCAAGGGAAGGGTAGTAACAATTAGATCACGAACACTTAGTGTCTCCACACTGTCAGTTTAAAGTGTCTATGGACTTCGTGTGGTGTCTGTGTACCCTCCCAACACAGACACTGACTGGATTCCAACTCTGCCGCACAAAATATGTGCATTTTCCTCAGTTTCTGATTTGAACCCACAGATAGAGTGTTTGTCTCTGTTGCATGTTTTATGCGATGCCAATTAGATTTTTACTAATCATGGATAAATAGAATTCAGTGTCCATCTGTGAATAATAATAATAATAATAATAGTAATAACAATAATAAACACACAAAGCATGCAAACTGAGACCCAGGGCCATGGTGACAGACACACAAGAAACAAGGACAGGTTCTCTCAGGGGATGACATCTGGGAGATGACATTTTTTTTCTAGAGGGGACACCCAGGAGACAGACATATGCTCTTGTGAGCTGACACCCAGGAGACAAGATACATTCTATTAGGGAGACACTCAGGAGACTGAGACAGGAAATAAGGACAGGTTCTGTCAGGGGTCACCCTCAGGGACATGGACTGGAGTGACAGAGTCAGGTTCTGTTGTGGGTAACACTCAGGTTATGTTCTGTCAGAGTGATATGTGGACATGTTCTTTTGGGGTTGACACTCAGGGATATGCTCTGAAAGGGGGTCATATACAGGGACATGTTCTGTTGGAGGTGACATTCATGAGAAAGGGTCAGGTTACGAGAAAAACAATGCAGATGGTGTCTTAAGTGTCAGAGAAGGAAGGTAGGTAGGCTGGCGGGTATTTGAGAACACTGACTCTAATAGAATACTTATTTATTTATTTCTATTTAATGCTACGCGATAAGTAAACTAGTTAGTGGGAATGCTTTATGAAAATCAAAGTTCAAATGACATGTTTAAATAGTGTTGAAAGATCTATATTTATACTGGAGTATTTTTACACCTTTCAATATCCTATCTTACACTGGGGCATAGGGACATTATGACAGGTGGAGTTAGTTTTGAAATGGGCCACACAATAGCTTCTGCCACTTCCCTGCAGTCTGTCCCAGGGAGCTGACAGGTGCCTGCCCTGGGACAAGACTCAACCTTCCCACTCCCAGAGGCCCTGGGTTGCTTCAGCTACCTGTTTTAATGAATAGTTTCACTGGCACACAGCTGTACCCATGTGTTTACATACTGTCCTGTAGCTGCTTTGGCATTAGAACTGGCTGGGAGGACTGAGACAAATGCCATGGCAGACACCTATGGTATTTGCCACTTGTCCTTTTTCAGGGAAAACTGCCTGTCTTCTTCTCCTCTCCTCTCCTCTCTCCTCTCCTCTCCTCTCCGTCCCCCTCCCCACCTCTCTCTCTCGACTTGTGTACTACCTGGCTACAGTATGGACACATGGGGGAAGCCCTGCCAATAAAACATGGCAAGGGTGACAATTTAGCTGTACTGTGAAGACATCAGCAGACAGAACATCCTTCCAACACTGAGCCAAACTGCTCCTCTTCACCAACATACCACTAACCGTTCTGAACTTTACAGTTCAGGGGTGTGGCCATCTTGGGACACTTAAATTATCTCTTCTTTTAAACCTCTTAAACTAAACCAAGCCAAACAACAAAAGAAGCCTGTACAACTTAAACTTGAAAGGAATAATATGCTACTACTACTAGTTTGTACTAAGTTTTTTTTCAAGAAAGGGAGTTAAGTTTATATATATATGTGATATATATTTTTACACTATTTTATTAATGTTAGGGAATATGGAGTTTATCACTTTATCAGTGTGTTGGGTAATGTTGATGTCATGGGTGTTCTGACTCAGAAAGGCACTTATGCTGACATCTAAACCACACTTACTCAGAATGTCAGGTCAGGATGGCCCCTCTGTCCCTCCTATAGAGTGCAAGGCATCTAGTCACCTGCTGGACATGTCATCATGGCCTGGGACACATGTCATCATGGCCTGGGACACATGTCATCATGGCCTGGCGCATATTGCTGTAGTGAAGCAGTTTGTGTCTATCAACATTTCTTTCATTGTGTTTGCTGTTATTAACATTGTGTGTCAAGTTGGTAAAGTGATGAATAAAGGTGTTAAAATGTGGATTTCAATTTTCCTCAAAGCATTACGCCGTCTACAATAGGTGTCACATCCTCTGGCCAGTGGGGCTTTGATACCTGGGTACTAATACAGAGGTGCCTAGACTCTTCTTTGCATCGGAGCTCACCAGCAGAGCCTCATGTCACTTTCACTCAGGGACTTTCTGCTTCCCAGCTTAGGCAGTACTGCAGTGATATTAGACCAGCCATCTGTCAGATTCAAGGCCAGGCCTGGCTTGGCAGCAGCCCTTGGGTAAGGGCCAGACTAAAGGTAATTACTCATAAACTGTATCACAGATCACCAGCACTCAAAGGGAGGCTGATTAAAATTAAGGTTAATTTCAAATACTAGCCCAATAAGTTTGCTGCTCAAGAGGAGGAAAAAGGTTTCTGTTTTGTTTTTTAATAATTTGCTACCAGTAGACATAAAAAGATTCTAAGTGCACAAAGTGGTTGCAAGTGAAATGTCTTTTGACAAAAAGTAAAACGAAGAGAATAAGCAGGCAGGTACCTTCAGATTAATAGTAGCTATGCAAATATTTCATGAAACTAAAAATATTTCATTAAGATACATGGGAACAGTCACAAACCCAAAGGGAATGTGGAGGCTAGTGCTTACTCACAGGCTCCATGGGCTTTGGAGGTCCTCAGGGTGCTGATCAGTTCACGGGGGAAGAGATGCTGAAAAGATAAAATCTAAAACTGGCCAGGAGTGGGGGCACCTTTAAATCCCAGCACTCAGAAGGCAGAGGCAAGAGGATCTCTTTGAGCTTGAGGCCAGCCTGATGTACATGGTGAACTCCAGGCCAGCCACACCTACACAGTAAGGGCCTTATCTTGTTTAACTTTATCTTGAGTTTAAACAACCCCAAGAAAAACCAACCACCAATTAAACAAACAAAAACAAATGACAATATTGGAGCCAGAAAAACAAAACAAACCAACCAAAAACCAGACTAGAACAAATATACAAAATGAGATGGCAGACAGGACAAAGAGAAACACAAAATGGGAAAACTGGCGAAGCAGTAAGCCCAAGTACGTCAGCGATTTTGGAAAATGTATATGCCATGAGGGACACCAAGAGGAAGAGGAGACAGAAAGCTGGTTCCCCAGAAGCACAGCTGAAGAAGTCCAGGACGGCCAACAGGATCCAGCAGGGCCTTGCTGCCGATGGGAAGGCAGGCCTGCCTGCTCACAGGCGTGATGAGTGCATCTGCAGTGTGAAAGCTGAGGTAGACAGTGAGGCCTAACCTAAAAGCCCAAGTGTCACAACATGTCTACACAGGCCACGACTTCAAATACTGGAGCTATGAAAACATTAATAAAAGATTATCAGTGCCAAAAGTTATCTGAAAGATAAGGCAGTGTATAAATTAATTCATAGACATACAAAAATTCAAACAGAAATGGACAACTGTACTTCTCCTGACTTGGGCTAAGGTGCTGCAGGAACAGCTGAAAAGCCCCCAAAGCTTCAAAGCCTCTTCAGAGGCTAGAAACTCACTCACTGCCTTGAACACAAAATCCACCTGGGGTCGGGGCAGGAGAATCTTTCTGATCTTGTGAGGCAGAGACCAAGGTCCACTAGGGCAGCTCTTGAAGTGGCTCAGGTGCTGGCTGCTGGCTCTTCCTGCCTGGTCCTGCCAGGCCATGCCTCAGTTTCTCACACTTTGTCATCTCTAATTATTGGTAACGTGGCCCCAAATCACCTCAGGAGATGCTGGGTTGTGGTGTGAACAGGCTCTGCCGTGTCTTAAAACAATCACACTGAGCTGGTATAAAAATTGTACCCAAAATGAAGTTCCAGGCACAAGTGACTTATGCCAGGAATGAAGAGGTTATAAATGCATTCTCCTTAAAGGAGAGTAAGTGACAGTGCAGTGCCGCAGACGCAAGGACAAAGGGACTGCATGCCACTGTCACCTGCCACTGCACTGCAGCAAAGAACAGGGTAGTGCTGACCAAGTGTCAGATCTACTCGTTCAGGAAGTCAGTACTCAGCAAATTATGAAATGCAAAGGACGTAAGATGGAAGGACGTATCCTAAAGAAAGTACCATTTCGGGAAGGGCTGAGCATGGAAATGCAGGTGTCCTCAGGGAATCCTGGGGCTAGGACATATCCCTGGAGAATAATGGCATTAGACCCTTAACCTTCACAACAGGCACAAAAATCTATTCTAGATACATAGCTAAACTCCAAATAGATAAAACTATCAAGTCTTCTGCAATAAGCAGAGTACCTTCATGACCCAAAAGATAAAGAACACATCTTATTACTCACATACCCCACACAACAGCCAACACAAAAGACTTTTGTGACCTGGAAACACATTGGGTACCTGCCCTTTATAAGCAAACAACTCTGAAAGCAGACATTAGCTAGCCATCCTCTATTCAAATCCATTCTGACACAATCTGCCTGGAAGAACGTCAGATCTCACAGGTTGATGGTCAAGACTGCCCCCAACTTCAAGACACAACATAAAAGAATATAAATCCACATTTTGTCCAGTTTCTGACTGTGGTCTCTTTAACTCCCTCTTCAGTATCAACTTGCTTAAACAGCTTTCAGAACTTAGAAATCACATTAGTAATTTATTACAAAGTCCCTACAATGGCCATAGATGGAAGAGGCATGGGATGAGGTGTGGATAGGGGTGGAACTCCCTCTCTGGGTGCCACTGTCCAGGAGCCTCCAGCTGATGAGTTCCTCTTGACTTCCTGAGGAAACTGTATTGTGTAGACATTACTAACTCTGGTCATTGGTGATCAATTTAACTGTCAGCCCCCTCACCTCTAGGAGCTTGGGGTTGGGGTGACACTAAAACCCTAGCACCTTGCCTTTCTCTTTCCAGTGGCCAGCCACACCCTGAAGCCACTTGGAGTTGGTGAGAAGACAATGAGAACACAGTGATGCTATCCTTCAGAGAGTCTGAAGATCATAGGGACTGTGTTTGGAAACCAACAAAGGGCAGATATTTACTTCACAATATCACAATGACCACAAAGAGAAAATTCTTAAAACAACAACAACAACAACAAAAAAAACTGGTACCCAGAATGAGTTAATCACAAAAAAGACTGACACAAAGAACCAGAATAAAGTTTGAAAGTTCTCTTCAGAAACACTATTAAAAAACAAAAAAAAAAAAAAAAAAAAAAAAAAAGGGGGGGGGGAAGCCCCAAACAAACAAGAAGGACAGCAGCACAGAATCATGGGCTATTTCCCTTATCCATGTATGAGGCAAGTGTTTTAGGTGAGCATTTCTAATCAGAAAAAATGTAGAGCTTTCTGGATGCCATGTTTGTTTGTTTGTTTCCTTCAGTGCTAGAGACAAACCCAGAGCCTCTTGTACACCAGGGGTGCACTCCTAAGCCCAAGGGTTACATTTTGGACACCAATGCCCAGTAAGTTTCAGATATTCAGCCAAGCATGCTAGTGCACACCTTTAATCCCAGAACTCGGGAGGCAGAGGCAGGCGGATCACTGTGAATTCGAGGCCAGCCTGGTCTACAAAGCTAGTCCAGGACAGCCAAGGCTACATAGAGAAACACTGTCTCGAAAAAAACCCGAAAGTTTCAGATATTCATTCCTTTTTTAGGTTTTATTTCCTTCATGTTTGTTTCCAACTCCTTAACTGCAATCACAGCAGCTCTTCCAGACCACCGCAAGCTGTCCCCAGGCTGATCCCAGCAGCGCCACTGCACGGGAGCGCCTGTGCGCATGGGCTTCTCTACAGCACCGGCCTGTGGGTTACATCTACTTCTTCTCTTGAGAGCGTTCCAAACATTTTAGTCATCTGGGTTTCATTTTGTACAGTGTGTGTTAAATTTTCCCCTGGTTTTTGGTTGAATAGTCTGTTTATTTGCAGGAGTTATTGCTTTTTTTCCCCCCTCGAGACAGGGTTTCTCTGTGTAGATTGCATGAATCATTGCAAGCAAAAGGATGAGGCAAGAAGTAGGGCGATTTATTTATTTATTATTATTATGACATGTTAACATCATGTAAATTCTTAAAATGTTTCTCACATCTATGTGTTATTTTTATTACAACTTGGAACTTATTTCTTTCTGCGTACTTACTATATGTAACTTGTTCTATAAAAGAATTCAATGAGAAAGTTGGTTATATTATAGAGCCACCTAAAAAGTTAACTTTTTAAAAGCATAACAATATATTAGCTACTTAAGAACGGCTTGCCACATGAAAACACTTTAACTATACAAAACTTTTTTCACATTGGGAAGAAAAAATACTGCAGATACTTTACAACAGGATGTTTAATGGCAAAGCGGCTCAAAATGACGAGGCCCCAGCCAGGGTCGACTGCGTCAACTCAGGGCGCATAAGCAAACTGAGCTTGTGAATACAATTTGAGGATCCTAAGGTAATTACAGCCTCACCAGGGTATTCAGATAGAGGCATACCCAGGTGCAACTCTGGGGCTCTAGCTGACGGACAGCACAGCTCAGTAGCAGCTAGCAGGACTGGCGGCCACTAAGACGGGAGCCGTGGCGTGGGAACAGGGCGGCAGTCTTCTTGAACTCCTGGAAGCTCCAGCGCATCTGCTCCACCTCGGCTCTGTGCTGTGCCCGTGTACGGCTCAGCTCCTGCAGGAGATGCTCATTGGTGCTGACCAGGGAACTGGAGGATGAAAGGAGAGGAACTGCCGAGGCCCTGCCAGTGCCCAGCCTGCTGCTGTGTCCCCACTGCCACAGCCGGGCTGGACGTCCACCAGCATGAGGGCATGGCTTGCCCGTGCTCCCGCCAGCTGCTCCTAACTGCAGCAGTGCCACGGCCATCACTTGTTCATGGTCCCATTACCCTGTATATGACCTTTCTGTACCACACACAGGACACAGCCAGATTCCTTAGCTTGAGCAACTCCCCTACAGGCACTGTTGGTCACTGTGAGGTGACCTTGGGAATAAGCTACAGGAGCGAATGGTGATGTCTTTCCGACATACCACAGTTCTGTGACGAGACAATGATAGCCTTTATGGCTAGTAAACCCACATTCTGCCTCCAGAAAGACCCAATACTGCAATGTTTAATTCCCAGTCCTACTTGGTTAACTGTGCTGTGGCAACAGTACAGTGCAGAGCTGGATTCAGAGTGCTAGGACCTTTTGCGCAGTTTCTCAGTCCTGCCCTGTTCTCCAAGGTGGCCATAGTGAACAGCATCACAAGTTTAGATGAAGCCAACAGTGGCCTCTGCCGCTTTTGAAGATGGTCACCCCATTGAGTAATCTACCAAGTAGGTGCTGGCTCTGCTTGTTTAAATCACAGAAATGGCTGCTGAAGAATAGCAGCTTGCACATGAGTGAGCAAATGCCTGATGCCACTGTCTTCAGACTTCTACACCCTGCTCTGTCCATCTCTGGGCCAGGATGCTGAGAGCACAACCAGCAATGTCACTGGATGCTGCCCAGATGGCTGCTGGATTCCAGGAGTGCATTGCTTTGCCTGCCACTGCCTTGGCCCCTAAGTTAGTGGCTCAGATTCCTTCCTTCCATTCCTTCCCGCTGAGTCTCATCCCAGCCTTCTCTGCCAAAAGCCTTTCCCTCTAACTGTTGGAACTCAGGCCTGTAAAGGCTTAAAGGGAGAGCTTGGCTTAGTCTGACCCTACATGAAGGGATGGGGTCACCTAGTAAAGAAACAATGAAAAGAGGGGCTACAAGGGAGAAGGGGGGCCAGGGCTAGAGTAGTAACAATGACTACAGGCCTCCCCTCCTCACTGGAGGCTCCAGGAACAAGGGCTGTTCTGATGACCTGTTCTCACTGGGACATTTGTCTCCATCCCAACAGGATGAGGGTCTGCTTTGCCCATCTCAGCATTCCTAGTCTCCCTTTCACTACCCATATAGCGAGAGGTAGAAACAGAACTTCTATGTTTCTAAGTGAATGACCACTGACTGCAGTGAAGGGGGAAGTGCATGCTACAGGAACCGGGGCCCAGGGAGCAGAACATACCTCTGCATCTCTAACATGCACTTACCCGTCAGGTTTCCTAGTCCATGCCTCCTGGTTCATACACACCTCAGGGTCCATACCTCGGGCTGCGCGCTTCCCAGGCTACACTACAGAGTACACTCTTTGTAGTCCCCATCACATCTCGCTTTTCACCGAGGGAATGTTCGCCGATGTCTAAGTCAACAGGGCTGTGCACGGAGGTCCTCAACTTCTGAGAGATACTGGCAGCTGTTCCTTGGTGCCCCCCACACCCCCTGTGCCTCAGCCTCCCCCTGTGACCCACCTGTGGCTCTCTTGTAGCATCTGTGTGAGCTCCTGAATCTTGTCGTAGTGCTCCAGGTGCTGCTTCAGCTCCACAACTTCCCCAGAGAGCTGCTTCATGCTTGCCTGAAGCCCTGAGGGAGGAAAACAGGAAGCAGCTCTGTGTAGTGATGCTCATGCACACATTTTGCCCATTCTGGTGGGGTTTTTTTGTTGTTGTTGTTGTTGTTGTTGTTTTTAAGATTTATATATTTTATATGTGAGTGCTCTATCTGCATGCTCACTTGCACGCCAAAAGAGGGTATCAGATGCCAGTACAGATAGATGGTTGTGAGCCACCATGAGGCTGCCAAGAACTGAACTCAGGACCTCTGGAAGAGCAGCCAGTGTTCTTAACCACTGAGCCAGCCCCATTATGGTTTAAATAAAAGGCACAAAAAGAATATCAGCTAGTTGGGCTGGAGAGACGGCTCAGCAGTTAGCAGCACTGGCTGCTCTCCCAGAGGTCCTGAGTTTAGATCCCAGCAATCACATGGCTGCTCACAGCCATCTGTAATAAGATCTGATACCCTCTTCTGGTATGTATGAAAACAGAGCACTCATATACATAAAATAAAGAAATGAATCTTTAAAAAATAAATCGGATGCTCAAAGATGGGGTGAAGAGTATTGAGGTGACATCTATCTCCCTCTGTGGGGGCTAAAATCCCTGATGCCAGCAGAAAACTCCTCCCAGACTGCCTACAGTCTCCTCCTTCTTCAAGAGGCAACCTGCATCCACCAGGAGGCTTGAGGCTTAAGGAGAAGCACCAGGAAGTCTGTAGTGGCCACATTCCTGACGCACCCACTGATTCCTTCCTACCAGAGCCGGAGCTGGTATTCCCTTTCAATCTATGTGATTCTTACTTATTTCTGAGTTTCCAACTCAAAGAGAAAAGAGATGCCCCACTTATTGGCTCCCTACATCTGAACAAAGGATAAAAAAATCCATATGTAGATGCACAGCTGTGAAACTCTATAGTATCAGTAGCATCAAGAAAGGTACTCAAGGAGCCAGAGGCAGGCAGATCTCTGTGGGTTCGAGGCCAGCCTGGTCTACAAAGTGAGTCCAGGACAGCCAAGGCTACACAGAGAAACCCTATCTTGAGAGAGAGAAAGAGAAAAAAAGCCAGAAAGGAAAGCATGGCAAAAGATGACAACGACACCAGCATAAGGTCCTTCTCACCAATTAGCACTGCACAAATATCTTTGATGACTTGAGACAAGACACAGCCTCCCTAAGAGCATAGGTGAAAGGGATTGTGGGAAGATAGTGACGGCAGCCTGGTCTCAGTGCCTCCCAGGAACCTCACACTAACAAAACATCAAGAGAAGCTAGAGGAAAACCAAAGCCCCACAGGAGTCTCAACTCCCTCACCCAAGAGACTAGGTCAAGCCCCAGTGGTGTGGCAGGCATGATGTCTGCATCTGTGGGGACAATTTGTCATTAGTGGGGCACCTGACTGATATAATGTGGAAGAGACCCCAGAGGACCCATTTTCATGGGCCAATGACAGGACTGTGGTAGACTGAATGAAGGTTTCTTCTTAGTAAGGATAGACCAGGTGTTTCTGTAGTCTAAGGAGCTGGCCAGCCCCGTCCCTCTTAGAACGGGGTCTTCACTGGGGAAAAGAACTGCTGTAGGAAAGGACTGAACAAAGCATAACAACAGGGGGAAAGCCAAGAAATCTCCAAAGGAAGCAGCTGTATTTTTGATCCATATATTCAGAAAAGGTGCTGTGACCTATCTGGAGGACAAGTGCCATGTAAATGAGTGACAGAAAAGTCCTGCAGCTACAACAGAAGTGCAAGGAATCCTAGCTTCTGAGAGCCAGATCCACTGAATAGATCCAACCCACACACACCATTTCAAAATGAGTAAAGACAAGCAGAAAGTGACACAACCTGAGACAGAATTACCGAGTGTCAGAAAATTCATGTTACATTAGCAATAAAGAGCATTACACTAGAAGTGATGGCTAGAAAGAAAAAAGCCAAGACAATACAAGTAGCGTCTCACAGAAAGGACCAGTGTGGCGTGATTAGTCCTGAGGGCACAGAGGCATGCATACCTTAGTGGTAACCACAGCTCTGTGGAGGGTTGAACATAGAGCCCTAGGGAATGGCATGATTAGGAGGTGTGGCTTTGTTGGGAGTAGGTGTGGCTTTGTTGGAGGAGGAAGTGTGTCCCTGTGCAGGCAGGCCTTGTGGTCTCCTATGCTCAAGCTATAGTCCAGTATGGCACCCAGTATCCTTCTGCTGCCTGCGGATTAGGAAGCAGAACTCTCAGCTCCTTCTCCAGCACCATGTCTGCCCGTATGACACCATGCTTTCTGCCCTGACGATAATGGACTAAACCTCTGAAACTGTAAGGCAGCCCCAGTGAAATGTTTTCCTTCATCAAGAGTTGCCATGGGCAAAGTGTCTCTTCACAGCAATGACAACCTAAGACAAACTCTCAATATGGGCCCAAGACTCCCTCAATAAGAGGGAAACTGAGCCAACTACCTAGGACTGGAGAAGTCATGAATCTTAGGAGGATGATCCCCAACTGCACTTTAGATACCTGTCCTCACAGCCACAGCTAAGTGTGGGCCTCACCCCTCATCAACGAAACCTCTCTTTGCAACAGAGGGGACCATTACAGAAAACAACAACCAATCAAAATGCAAAGTTATGGAGCCCAGCCCCAATTGATACATCTATAAAACAACTCACCACACTAAAATTTCAGGAAACATTGTATGAGGTAGGGATGGGAAAGATTGCTAAGAGTCAGAGGATCAGAGGACTTGCTGTGAGACTGTTGTCGCCTGGTAATGTCAGAAGCTACACCCGCAAAGTCTTGTCAACATGACTGCCTAAACATGAGCTAACAAGAGACATGCCTAAGTAGATGGGGGAAGGACCACAAAACCTCAACCCTATACAAAGAACCACAGCCAACTAAGGAAGGTTGTATTTAGGGACACACACACACACACACACACACACACACACACACACACACACACACTCTGTATGTAACAGTAATTAGTGAAAAAAGAGGCCATAAGTTTGAAAGAGTGGTATATAGGAGGCTCTGGAGGGAGGAAAGGGAAGGGGACAATGATATAATTATATTATAACCTCAAAAAGAAAAGAAATAAATACAATGGGCTGATAGCTGAGGAATGATGCTCCCTAAACAAAACCCCTTTAATTTAAAAAAAAAAGAAAAAGAGTATGAGGAACTCTTCTCGTTCAACCAAACGCCCCAGTGATAGCGAGCAGCAAGAGATGTGAGGGGACACTAGCCCACGAGTCAGGCCTGGGTGGCACTCCTCAGCTGTGCTGCTCCATGTGGCAAAGGCTGTGGTACAAACGACCAGGCAGGAGGCAGATGGCTCCTGGCTCTTTCACATTTCTCTTGAAACAAGAGCAACGTGTACTCTGCAGTCTGCTGTCCTGCAGCAAACATGACTGACCACCTTAGGCATCTGAACCTGACTCTTCTTAAAATGGAAAAACAAAACGCCCCCAAAAGTGCAGAAGGACATGAAAATTATCTGGACCTGAAAGAAACAGTGATAACAAACAGCTGTGAAGACACCTGCTTTCTCAGCAAGCAGAAGAGCCAAGATCCAGATGGCTGTGGAAGGAGCCAAACAGAAGCTACCTCCACATACCATCCTAGACTAGCTGCTGCTGGCCGCCATTAACAGCTGGATTGTGCCTCCAGACCCACTCAGACAGTATTTACTGAGCCCAACTCTCAGCATAAGGCGACTTAGAATAACGTCAATGCAATGCACTCACGAGCACTCAAATTTTTACCAAGTAGAGTCACCAAATAAACTGTGCTCTTACCAGTGATCTGCAAAGTTATAGCGGTTGATGTGTCTGCATTTTTTACTTCTTTCTTCACACTGTACAGAAGAGATTTTAAGTTGCTATTCTCTTCCAACGATTTGTCCAAATGCTGTCTCACTGTGTCCTAGAGGCACAGAAAACAAATGTAGACAAGTCAAGTTCAGTCAAAATGTTTAAGGAATGGATAAAACTCACAATCACCACAGACTTGCTTCCCTTTTCATAGTATAATCTGAATCACAACACAAAACAAAAAATCACACAGTAAAGCCTATTTTCCAACCAGCAGGCTGCCCTAGGCTGACCCACCAGCAGGCTGCCCTAGGCTGGCCCACCAGCAGGCTGCCCTAGGCTGACTCACCAGCAGGCTGCCCTAGGCTGACCCACCAGCAGGCTGCCCTAGGCTGACTCACCAGCAGGCTGCCCTAGCCTGGCCCACCAGCAGGCTGCCCTAGCCTGGTCCACCAGCAGGCTGCCCTAGGCTGACCCACCAGCAGGCTGGCCCAGCCTGGTCCACCAGCAGGCTGCCCTAGGCTGACCCACCAGCAGGCTGCCCTAGGCTGACCCACCAGCAGGCTGCCCTAGGCTGACCCACCAGCAGGCTGCCCTAGGCTGACCCAGCAGCAGGCTGCCCTAGCCTGGCCCACCAGCAGGCTGCCCTAGCCTGGCCCACCAGCAGGCTGCCCTAGGCTGCCCCACCAGCAGGCTGCCCTAGGCTGCCGCATTGGAAGGAGAAGGACACAAGGAGAGGGGGGAGGAGGCAGGGTACGCGCCATAGGAATTCAGGTACAATACTAGAGGAGCAATGGCTGGTAGTTGGTGAGTCCTCTCTCCATGAGGATCCCACTGTCAGAGCAGATCCCCAGGGCCTTTACACTACTCAGGGTTATTAGCATCCTTGAGTCAATGCAAGCTGCCTATAAAGTCAGGGGTCCCACAGACCTGTACTCACCTGCCTACAACTCAGGTACCTGCAGGCAAACCCATAAAGGTCTGTGCTGTAGAGAGTGTCTGGCTGGGAGAGGAGTGGGAGCTGGTGTCCCCACCAAGCCTAGCTCACGGGGCGCTGCTGAGTTATTATGTACAGCCAACTCTTACACACGTGTGTGCCCGCCAGGCTGTGACGGGCACAGGCAGCAGGGCACTGAACACAGAGTGGGCAGGACATAATTCTAGATGCCACAGGAAGCTCCATGCAGGCTAATGCCCCTATCCTACGGAGCTCATCAGAGCTTGACAACAGTCCTTTCGGAAGGTGGCTCTTACTGGTCCATTACATGTGCTTCCACAGCTGTCCCAGGAGGTAGTTATCACCATATGAACTTCTGATCCAGTTGCTGGATGTTCTTTCTTCTCCAAGACTGGATAACCAGGAGCACAGCGCAGCACACTCAGTCAGACAGGGAACTTTAGCCCGTTCCTGCCTGGACACTTAAGGTTGCCCTTCAGCACAGATACTTTTGTGCATCACTTCCATACTGCAGCAGATGATACTAACTGCTGGGCCCTATCTATCGGGGTGCCACTGTTCCAGACTCAGCAGGGCTCACTAATACTCACTGAGTCTGCCTTAACAGGTGCTACTCGTTGCTTTCTTTCTTTCATTCAAGATTTATTTATTTATTATGTACACAGTGTTCTACCTGCATGTAACTTCTACAGGCCAGAAGAGGCTACCAGATCTCATTCTGGATGGTTGTGAGCCACCATGTGGTTGCTGGGAATTGAACTCAGGACCTTTGGAAGAGCAGCCAGTATGCTCTTAACCTCTGAGCCATCTCTCCAGCCCCTGGTTGCTTTCTTGTAAGAGACTATACTATGTCCCATGGGGCCAACAGTCCCACATAGACAATACTCTGCAGAGCACTGCAGTCCAGGCATACCGGGCTCTGGCCCTCTCCAGATGCAAGAGCTCTGTGCACATGCAGGACAGCCAGCGTTTTCACTGCAAGAGACCACCTGTGTCAGTTCATTGTTTTCTCTACAATGGGTTTCGAGTGTCATCTCTTATGTAGATCTTCCCAAAATGAAGATTTTTGTCAGGCAACTTAAAAGTTTCACCCAGGAATCCTGTGCTGTGTTCATCTATTTTACAAATGAAGTGACAAGTCCAGGCGGCAATCCAGGCAGCTGCTACAGGGACCCACTGACCCTGAGTACACATGGTCCTTAACTGTTCACCTTGCCAGATGTGGATCAATATATACATTGGCAGAGGAGACAGACTGGCATCCCCTTCTTGGTATACTGAAGACCCCCGCAGCCCTCACAGAAGCCCATGTGGCATCAAGACCTTCTGGGAGGGAGCCTGGAAGAGATCCTGACCTGTTAGGCTTTCAGATAAACGCTGAGTCTTGGCAGCTGATTTGTGCTCAGTTAATCTCAGTCTCCTGCAGGAGCTGGCCACAGCTTGTTGGCCCAGGTCTCTCACTTTGGGGCTTATGTACTACAAAGCCACAGAGCTAAGCAGAAGGTTAGCACGTGCTCCGGTGGGTGCACTGATAGGTGGCTCTACAGGCAATCCTTCCGCCTTTGATGTAACCATTAGCATAAACTTAAAGGGAATGAGCACAAACCACACAAGGATCAGCTTAGATGCCAGGTGCGGGTTTGTACAGTTCTCTCTGGGTACTAACTGCTGTTAGGGAATCCCCTAGACTCAAACACAACCATCAAATGTTGCCTGGTTGGTGCAGAACAGAGGAAAAGACCACAGATGACCCGGCTAGTTGGAACCTAATGCATCAGGACAAAGAAGCCTAGGCCAGGCACAGAGAGAGCATGGTTCATGCCTTCTTCCCTCATCTCTGAGGAGAGAGCACCAGGCAGAACTTTGGCAATTAGCAGCAATACCATCATAGGTTCACCATTTTCTGGGGCCTGGGTGTCAGTCAGATGGAGCTCTGAAGGCCACAGCCACTCATAAGGGGAAACTGCTTCGTCCTGGAGTGGCAAGAGGAAGCTCAGCAGTGGTTGTGGGGCTGCCCTCAACCCGCGCAGCCAGACCTGTCTTTCCCTTGCCCCCTGGACAAACAGAAACAGCAAAGAGCACTCACCAGCTCCCTCCTTGTGTTGGTGAGCTCCGTGGTCACCTTGTTCACTGTAGTAGTATACTGTTGCTGCTGCTCAGCAAGGCGGCTTTGCAGAGACTTATTTTCAAGAGACAGGTAACTAAGCCCTTCCTTTTCAAGTGCTGAACTGTCCTGAGCTGCTGTGAACTCTTGAAGAGATGACAAAACACGCCTGGCCTGAGCTAGGAGCAAAAGGAAATGCCATTACCATATCATACTATAGGATGGAGTACAAACAACAACAGCTCAACACACAGAAGACACATGACGTGAAAGTGGAGCACAGAGGGAAACAGAGACACTGGCACTTTGAAATCACCTTGCTTGGCTTCTCCATGAGAATAATGAATTTAGCTTTTAATTTACAAAAAAGGCAACCCTCAAGGCAAGGCTGCACATGCCAGGCAGGCACATCAGGAAGATGCGGTGAATGTATTAGGTGGCTTGGCCTAAAAACTCCAACGTGGCCACTGCATCATGACCATCACAGCGACCATGGACCACATCTGCTGCAGCAAGACACCGGCCCTGACTAAAGACTGGATTTATAGCCACCAGGATCCAGTACTGCAGTTCTCACAGTTTCTGATCCAGAAGCAGCTAAAAGGGACACAGCCCTGAGAAAAGTGGTCAGGAATTATGTTGGCTACTTCAAGTCAACCTGACACAAGCTAAAGTCATCTGAGAGGAGGGAACCACAACTAAGAATACGTCCTATAAGAAGGGAGGCCTGTGGGGCATTTTCTTAGTTAGTGATCAAGAGGGCGGGCCCATCCCATTGTGGGTGGGGCCATCCCTGGGCTGGTGGTCCTGGGTCCATAAGAAAGCAGGCTGAGCAAGAAGAGCAAGCCAGTAAGCAGCACCCTCCATGGCCCTCTGCGTCAGCTTCTGCTTCCAGTTCCTGCTCTGCTTGAGTTCCTGTCCTGACTTCCTTCAATGATGAGCTGTGATGTGGAAGTGTGAGCCCAATAAACCCTTTCCTTCCCAGGTTGCTTTGGTCACGGTGTTTTGTTTTTTGTTTTTGTTGTTGTTGTTATCATAGCAACAGTAACCCTGACTAATAAGACAGGAACCATGAAAAAAAAAAAGACAGGAACCATGGCCTGGTTCCCAAAGGACACTAACACGTAGCCCAGGCTTCTGGAAAGTAGCCATTACCTAGGATCAGAGCACAACACTGCATGAGAAACCCTAGTACACTCTCGTCCTGAATCTCCAGTATGCAGAAACAAACACACCTGAGTCCTCACTAGGGAAGACTAGTGGGTTCTTCTCATATGTCTGAAAATCTGTGAATCCAGGGCCCTGTACTCAGCCAGATGCACACAGAAGATCAGAAGACAAGAGATTCCCAGCCTTCCAAAAGCCACCAGAAGACAGAGTAATTGGAGACCAGTATTGGACACTGCCTTTGCAGCACTGGCAAGTGGTCGCTTATAGTCACAAAGCAGTCCAGTCACTAAGAAGGTCAGGGGCAGCAACAGTAGGAGGACATGTAATACCCACAAAGAGGATGTCTGTTATCTAGCTTGGGGACAATTATCCACTTTGCTGGAACCCCAGGTTGCGTGAACACTGAGCCCCAAACCTAGCAGGGGAGCAGCATCTACTAGTGCTGCCAGGACTCACCAAGGAACGCCTCGTTGCCATGCAGCGATCCACTGCCACTTGAGCACCTGTCTATCAGGTCAAGCAGAGCCTCCAGAAGTGCCACTTCCAGAGTAGGCTTTCGCTCAGGCACCCCTGCTAAGCAGAGTTTAGGAGACAGCTAGGAGGAAGACACAATGGTGAAGATTGGCTTTGAGTTGGCAGCTCATTGCAAAAACTAGGTCTCTAACGCAGTATGCCGGGATCTAAAATGCTTGTCTCCACAGTGGAAGAAGCCGGGGGAGGGGGGGCGGTCACAACCCTGAGCTGAGAACAAGAGTCACCTGCCTTGGAGACCCCCAGCTGTGAAGCCAGCTCCTCAGGAGGCCTCACAGCACCACCCTCTCCCATTTTCCTTCTTTCTCTCAATCCAGAACCTGAGAAACAGAGGCTGCAAATGGACATGGTCACATCACATATGGGAACAGCCCACAGAACTAACACTTGTAGTCAGAGGCCTGCCTCTCTCTAGCATGGTCCAGAAACCCAAGGAGTGACCTTAACAGGGACCCAAATAGCCAGCTTGGTTTTGCCTCAGGTCCAGCTTAGCGCCAATCAGACAATCAGCCACCTTGAAAGCCCTCTAGCTTCTAAGCCAAACCACTCTGCTTTCTAGACCTCTCGCTGTTTCCTTCTCAACAGGCTCTCAAAAATCTCCAATGCCCACCCTGCTCCAGCAGCTCTGAGGCAGTAGGCCTACTGCTACCTCGGTGGGCAGGCCTTGAGTCTCAGAGGCTCCAACTGGGCCACCTTGCTGCTACAATGGCGTAGTTCTGGAGCCTCTGGGTCCTTGAGGGTGTAAAAACTCTTAATTCCCTCATCAGGCATGAATCCTTCAGAAACCAGAAAATGTATTTCCAAGATTCGCCCCTCATGACAGTCATTGATGACTCAGCCTGCCATAAACCTGATTCCTACTTTGGAGACAAATATAAATATGGGGGAAAAAACATCCCTATTATGTGGCTGTGATTGCCTCTCAGAACCAGAGCACTACAACAGTGGAGCATGAGATCCAGGAATTTGTTTAAAAGCAACTTTCACTGTGGGGTCCCAGTTAATACTGAAAATATAAAAAATGGCAAGCAAGAGACCAAACGATTGTGGTGCTAAGACACACTGAATAGGAATGAGGTATGTTTCCAGATGCTGACCGCTCTGCTACAGCCACTCACCATTCTGGTGTCACTTGTGCCATGAGATGTCCGCTCTTCAGCCTCCAAAGCCTCAGAGTGAGATAAGGTCATCTGACTGTGGCCCTCCAAGCTATCCTGTCTGCTTAGACTGTCCTCAAGACCAGAGGGCCCATCAGCCCTCTCTAGGCAGCTCAGACACTCCCGGTCTGAAGGCACCTGGAATCTACCACCAGGCATCCTTCGCTTCCTGTACTTTTCAGGGACAGGCAAAGGATTTAGTATTTTCTGTGATGACAAACTTGACTTCTGAGAAGATGAAGCACAGTCCTCAACATCCACAGAGTCTGTAATACAGAGAAAATGAGAAGAGCCCTCGTTAGACTGAATTCTCTGGGATCTGGAGGCTGGTATTGTATTTTAAAAAGCACAAATGTGAATGTGTGTCCACCAGGCACACACACATGCACATCTATGTGCACACATACACATAAGGACACAAGAAGAAGAGGCAGGAGGTGGAAGGAGGGAGGGGCACAAAAGAGCAGACATGGTGAAACATGGATTTGGAGGCGAGCCTTTGTTAGTGCTTGCTCTTCATCAGCTCATAGAAAATAGATGTGTCAATGAAGTTCTCTATACGACATCATGTACGTGTGTTCCCAAGAGATTAAATGGGCTGGGATAATCAAATGCTATGGGGAGTCCTACGTACTTACTCACTAACCCCCCTGGGAGGACAGGTATGCTCGTTTCTAGGGGACAACAATGAAAGCAGGGACAGCATCGCGCAGGCACGACCCTGGCTGAACTCTGAACAGCCACATTACGTGACCACTATACTGTGGAAGGTCTCACAGATGTGACTGAAACAAATGCTCAAGGTAACAGGTTCATTTATGTTTCAATACTTACACTACAGATGCTCATGGCACACTCAATTAACTCACTGAATTTCCCTCATCTTTGGCATTAAAAATGTAGTGTATATTTAGAATAAAACATGTCTACGGGGCTCAAGAGAGATAGGGAGAAATGTGAGAAGAGGCAGAGTAAGAGTATGTGAACACAGTGGGAAAATACCAAGAAATTTATAAACTGGCAATTGAAAATATGGGCGTACGATAAATGTTGATGTGCTAAGACCTTTCCAAAGATATTTTAGAACTTCATATATAGTAAGTATAAAGACATCAGGAAAGAGTTGCAGCAAGCACTGTGGATTATGTGTGACCACACAGAAAGGCAGCTCAACCCTGGCAGGACTGGGTGGTTACCTAGCTGTGAAGTGACACGGGAGTGCGGCGCATGCACGTGGCAGGCCTCCGACGATGACGACGACACGCCATGCTGGGAGGGTAGCTCCCCGCAGAGCTGGTCCTGTGGTGAATGACCTGGACAGCAGCCTCTGGAGGTGGCTTTCTTCTTCTCATAGCCTCGCCTCACTGAGTCCCCACATTGGTGTTGGAGGGACAAAGGGCTCAACAGATGTCTGGACTCTATTTTATTAAAAACATTTTAAGTCTTACTTCATTAAAAATTACACTGTAAATTTGTGAGAGTATATGAAATTAATAAAATATACTTTCCTTAAATCAAATAAGACAAAAAATACTGAGTAAGTTAACATAGCAGTCAACACTGCAGTGAATTCCAGATAGTTCTACAGGGAGAAAACTAGCAGAGGTCAGGGTGACAAGTAACCAAGATGGGGCAAGGGGCAGTGTGTGGAAGACAGAGGGAAATACATGCATGTCAACTGCCTCAACAAATGTCCAGAGTAGTCACGTGATAACTCTTTTCAACAGATGCTCAGCATAACTGGAACTAACAGGTCTTGACCAGTGATACAGGGCTCTCACTCCACTCAGCATCAACTCCAACTGTGGCCTGTGCACAAACCTGGGCAGTCCTTCTATGTACGATGTGGAAAAAGGTCTCATATTAGACATAATAAAGCACATTCTATTATAGAAAAAAAAAAAAACTATTGGGCTTGGTTATTCTTTGAGACATTGTTAGGAAAGCAAAAAGGCAATCAATCAAAGGAGTGAGAGAAAGGTCTCAGATCCAAAATTCACCTAGTTTGTATGATTCAACACCTGCCCCCCCCCCTCGAAAGAAAGAAAGAAAGAAAGAAGCCTGCTAAACAACAGGGTGGGCAGGCTTTGAAGTATACCCATGAGAGGTTAGGGCTAAGAGGACTGAGAACAGCAGTATTGGGAGACTGTGGCTTGGGAGCTGCTAGCTGCAGCAGGAGTGGCTCTGGGAAACTCTCCATGGAGTACAAGACATTAAATTAAAGCTTCTAAGTAAGTCTCCAGTGAAAGGCAGAGTGCCTTGGTTGTGCACATTAAGTTTACACAGTTTGAGAAGTTCTGAGATCCTGGTAGGTACAGTGGCTTACTCATGCTCCTGAGCACTGGCATATCATGAGAGCCCAGTGACTGTTCCCTGTGGACATGTAGCTTTCTTGTTTATATCAGACATTTTTTTCCCTATGCTTTGAGAAAGAATGAAATTCAAACCACTGCAATTAGGACTAGACTCAACTTAGATCCATTGATTTTTCCCTTTGAAATTCCATAGTACAATAATTAGTATTCAAAGCCAATACTATAAGCATCATACGTATATGCTCAAGTCAGGGCTGCCTGAACCACAGAGCCTTCACTGTGCTGCACAGCGCACCTTGACCATAATAGAGGTCAGTCTCCTGTTCCTTTTGGCTGGAGCTTGTGGTCCCAGGAGGATTGCTTAGGTCCCATTCACACTCAGCGATGAGATTCAGGACAGCCTCGTCATCAGCATCCATGACCAAGCACTTCTTGGCTGAAGTATCAACACATCTGTTTCTGGAGTGGTATGGTCTGCAAGGGAAGAGAAACTCTGCAGTGTCTGCAAGCCCATGATAGTCCTCCCTACATGAGAGTCTCACACATCTCTTGGAAAGAGATTGTTGGCTGGATGGCTCTCATTACAAAGGAACCTGGACGAGAGACTGACCTAGAACAGCAGGGTCATGAGATGGCACCAAGCCTACTACCCCAGACTAAACAGAAATCCACTAGAATTAGCTAAAAAATAAAAAATTAAAGTTCTAGAATGTTCCTCTATTCCTACAATCCTCTAACATTAAAATTAAACTTGTTTCTATCCTGGCACATCCACAAGAAAGACATGTGATTAAGAAAGGTAAAGGACTGCACATTCCTGATGTTTATAGCATCTACAGCTGAGGGAGGCAAGTCTATGGCAATCTCTGCTCTATCAGTAATCAATATGCTAATTAAACACACTTCAGGGGCCACATATAACAAGAGGAAAATTCACAAAAATTGTTCAGAATTGCCACCAAACTTCAATGAGTAAGAACAATCCATCCAACTGAGTAGAGAAACTGACTTCCAGAGATGCTACCAAACTTTCTATTCAAAAATGTCCAGACGCTACCAAACAAAAAAAGAAGGTGCAGACTGTACACACACACACACACACACACACACACACACACACACACACACACACACAAACTAAAAACAAACAAACAAACAAACAAACAAAACCCTAACCCCATCAAATTCAGAAACTACTTGACAAAGTCCAGACATTTCAGACTTTCTAGACAAAAAATTTGCTCAATGGGCTGGAAGAAACCATGAGAAAGAACTAGAAGAAGATACGAGAACAAGGTCTCATTAAATGGAGAATACTGACAATAAGCACGAAGCACTGAATAAGTATCTGGATAGCATCCTTAACTGGTACCGTGGTAACTGGATATCTACACATAGAAAAATGAAATGATTCCTTTCTCTGATCCTGCACAAAAATCAATTCCAAACGAATCAAAGATCTCAGTGTTAGACTTGACATGGTCCTGAGTACACTTGAGGACATAGCCTCACGTTAAGGACTTCCTGAATAGGACAACAGTCACCCAGGAAATAAACTAACAACCTACAAGTGGGACTTCATGAAATTCAAAAGCTTTTGAGTTGCACAGGAAGCTATTAATCTCCTGAAGAGGCAGCCCACAGGAAGGGGGGGATCTTTACCAGCTACATATCTGATAAAAGATTAGTATCCCAGAATTGGGGAGGCAGAAATAGGTGAATTTTGGGGGCTAGCCAGACAGACTAGCCACTTGAGAAGCTCCAGAGTAGTGAGAAACCTTAGTATCAAAGACGGGGTACCCAGTTGGGTAAGGCTGTTGGCTACTTTTCTCCTTCAGAAGTGTTGTACAGTGCCTCCCAGCACTGTCGAAGCTCACCCATAGGACAGTTTTCAGGGGAGCATCCGTTTGATTTCTCCCCGTCCTATGACTCAGAAGCTGTGTCTTAGAATCAGACTTTGGAAGGTAACCAGGAGAATAAGAGGCTGTGGAGAGTTCATCTCTAAATGGGACTATATGTCACCCTCACCACAAGTGTTAGGGATCACCTTGGAAGAAGGAAAGGAAAAATCTAAGAGCTGGAGGTAGTGGACATCTGCAGCGAAACAGTATTTGTCAGACCTGACAGTGCTGGTCCACATGTGAATTCATAGTGGATATGACTATGTGTACAAGACCTGCAACAGATGAGGCCTGCCCACATCTCAGCAGACAGGAGAGGAGCTCGTCTGTGCCGAGACGCTATTGGCAACTGATAGTTGCTAAAAGAAGAATGTCAGCTTTCCTCAAGGATATGGCCCTGAGAAGCTACTCATGGTCCAGCAGATGATCTTATTATACCCACACATAAGGGATGCACTGAGTGGACTCAGTGGGCTAAACACACACACACACACACACACACACACACACACACACACACACACACACACACACACCCCAAGTTATAGGAAGAAAAAGTTGCAATAGTGATAGGATAGGAAGGAATTGGAGTGGAGGAAAACGAGGTGAAAAAAGGGAGTATGGTAGTGTCCTCAGGAGATGGGCCCAGCGGTGAAGTGCTTACTGTAAGCACAAAGCCCTGAGTTCAGCTTCACATGCACACAGGTAACAGCTGGGCACGGGAGCACGCACCTGTGTTCAGCATGGGTAGGAAGTAAGTAGGAAAGATTGGGGAATCCCTGGTTCTCTGGTTAAGTGCTCTATCAGAGTCAACGAGTTCCAGGCTCAAAAGCTAAGGCAGAGAGTGACTAAGGAAGATAGCTGAAATTGACTTTTCACTTCTGCATACATGCATGCACCCAGGTACACACACAGATATGTACAACCACACACCCACAAACACAATAGTGGGTGGGTGGCACCTGAGGAATAACTTAGGTTATTTCGTTTCATTTGATAAAGAGTTGTTAAAACAGCTCATAAATGTAGAAGAGAAAAGTAATTTAAAATATTGAAATAGCACACTAAAAGTATATATCCAGCCAGGTGTGGTGGTTTGTGCCTTTAATCCCAGCACTGGGAAGGCAGAGGCAGGTGGATCTCTGTGAGTTTGAGGCCAGCCTGGTCTACAAAGCGAGTCCAGGATGGCCAAGGCTATACAGAGAAACCCTGTCTCGAAAACAACAACACACACACACACACACACACACACACACACACACACACACACACACGCACACACAAAATCTCTCTCTCTCTCTATCTATGCATCTATCTATCAAGTCTCCAACACAAAAGCAGTAACAGGTGCTAAGGAATAAAAACTGGCATAAGGCACAGAAAAGAGAACAATAACAGAGGTCCTTCCTAATCAGAACTACAATAAATGAACATGGACTGAGCTCTCCAACTAAAGGACAGAGATTGACAGAATAAATGTAAAGCACGATTCAACCATACGGTGTGTGCTAAGACTCTCACTATAGAGACAGCAAAAGGCCTTGGAGGGTTGATATCTGCCCAGCTCTAGTGCTCTAAGCTAATTACATAAATTACGGTCTCTCTGTGTGTCAATTATTTCAATTTTTCTACCCTGGCTAATTCTCAAATAATTGACACACAGAGAGACCATAATTTATGTAAAATAGCCTAAATGTCCATCAACTGACAAATGAGTAATGAAAATGTGGTACATCGACACAATGGAATACTATTCAACTGTTTTAAAAAGTGAAATTTGCAGGTAAATAGATAGTGCTAGAAAAAAAAAATCATTCTGAATGCAGTAATCCAAACCCCAAAAGACAAATATTGAATGGTTTCTCTTGCATGTGGACCCTAAGCCTGAGCTTTTAAGCTCTCCACATGTGTGCTACAATCCACTTGACAGAGGTTGGGTAACTATTAAGCAATTAGAAGGGAGGAGAGGATATCCCAAGGCAGGGAACTATATTGCTATGGAAAGACAGGGAGGAGACTGGAGTGGGAAGATTAAGTGGGCAAGGTGATATACATGGAGAGTCAGGAAGGGAATACGGAGGGCAGGGCGGGTAACTAACACTACCGGCCATTTGAGGGGCTATATGAAAATCTGTACTGTAGAAGTTTCCTAAAAATATGTATGTGCTAGATAGTTGTATGTCAACTTGAGACAAACTAAAGTCATCCAAAAGAAAGAAACATGAATTAAGAAAATACCTTCAAAAGATCATGGGTGTAGGCAAGCCTGTAGGACATTTTCTTTATTAACAGTTGATGGGGGAGGGCCTAGCCCCCAGCCCACTGTGGGTGGTGCCATCCCTGGGTTGGTGGTCCTGGGTTCTACAAGAAAGCAGGCTGAGCAAGCCACAGGGAGCAAGTCAGTAAGCAGCACTCCTCCATGGCCTCTGCATCAGCTCCTGCCTCTAGGTTCCTGCCCTGTTTAGGTTCCTGCCTTGACTTCCCTCAGTGATGCACTGTCACTTGGAAGTGTAAGCTAAAATAACCCTTTTCTTCCTCAAGTTGCCTTGGACATAGTGTTTCATCACAACAACAAAAATGTGACGAAAGCAATGCACATATATGAAAGGAAAACAAATTTTAAAAACAGAAAGAAAGCATTTTCTCTATAAATTATAGATTGGCTAAGACAGCTGCTGGTGTGCTAATGCTGTCTCTTAGAGCCATAATGTGAATGGCAAAATTAAAGAAAAAGCTAATATAAGAGGCACCAACAGCTCCCAAATGCAATGTTCTATATAATGGTTGTCTACACAGCAGCTTTCTTGTTTGAAACAGGCTGGCAGTACCGAAGGAACTTCTAAAGAGACAGAGATAGACCTGTACCACCATCTGCTTGTGCCCCAGTCAGAACTGAGACCTTCTTCCATCTGCTCTGCACACTGGTCCCTCAGGGGCAGTTGGCACATAGACACTCATGCCTGATGGTTGAATGTCCCATCAACAGGCAAGCTTGAATCCATCTCCGAGTGCAACCACATCAGTCTATACCTTCCAACTGGCAAAGTGGCTGGGAAGTTCTCCTTCGAGACCAGTGAATCCTCTGAGGCAAAATGAAGCTGGGAAGCCTTCCGCTCACTCTCTCTCACAGGACGGTCATCTAAAAAGAAAAATCCCCAGAACTGTAGAGGCCAACAGGGGCAGATGATGTCCACGTTCTTCATGAGAATGGACACGCCTAGTTCCCCAGCTGGAGCTCACAATATAGAAAGGCTTTGGTGCCTCGGGGTGGACACAAGCTCATCACAGCGAATGGAAGCATCCCTCTGGAATGATCTCTGGTGGCTACACTTGGCTTCCCCACAATGACAAGTATAATGCCAGAGGCTAGCCTATGCCCTCAGAGCCCACAGTCCATGAGCTGCTCCTGGGACAGGTTGATGCCCTTTGCAAAAGTAGGACACATGGGAGGTGCACCAACATTTAAGACATGCTTCTTAAATGATTATTAAATATCCATGCCAGCCATTGGATTAGTCTTGGCACATAAGCACATTAGAGGGTCTGCAGAGAGGAGAGTCCTCAACACAATGAAGAAGACTGACACTATGCAAGTTTGCTCTTAAAGGTGAGTTGAGTCCTCAGAAGCCCAGTGCTGGAACAGAGACAGAGGTGAAATCCCACATGGCCCATACAGACACCCGAGGTCTCAGAAGGCCTTGACCAAGAATTCCTGGCATCCCTTTATTGCAGCATTCATGTTGCACATCTATTTAAGTTCCCATGCTATCTTCTAAGCAGTATTTACTCTACGGCACAAAATTATAGAAAATAGTAAAACGTAAGGAAAAAAACCCCACAATGTCATATAACGTAATTACACGTGTCTTCTCTGGAGTAGGAGAACATGTCTAAGCTGAGATACTTTCACCTCAGAAGCAGTGCTAATCCCTCGACTACTCTACCAGAACTCCCTCACACCTGTAGCCCCCTTTCCCCAGCAGTAGCCGCTCCCCCCCGCCCCCCGCCCCCATGCCCTGGCCCTTTGCTCTTTCTCCACAACCTATCCAGAGCCTTCTGAGCTCCCACCTACAACCAGCACTAAGGCCCTCTGCAGGCCCCACACAGCATGGAGCAGCTCTTCTTCCGGCATCTGCTGATCCAGGGCCTTTGGACCGCATTTTTTTAACAGCTGATTTCAGTAATATCCCTTTGCTGTGTATGAACCCACCTCTTACATTCTTCCTTCATCTAACCTCGGTATGATTCTCAATCTAAACTTTTCTGGCAAGGAGGGGAAGGCAGTGATTTAAAACTGAAGAGTCTCAAGACTACCCACAGTTGTAGCGCTTCTAAAAACAAGGCCAAATTCAACAGTTTATAAGTTACTTAAACAGTCAAAGAAAGGACAGAACACAAGTGCTTATTCCTTCCGACTATCTTCAAATTAAACACAGAAATTCCAAGTATGTTTTAACTAACCAATGTGTTTTGGGCAGTTAGCCCATCTGCCCCCAGGCTCAACACTTGTGATCTCTTTTCTCAGGTGCTTTCCATTTTGTTTTTTGGGCTAAGTCCTCTCATGGGGCTAGAACTTGGTGATTAGGTTGGGCAGGCTGGCTGGCTAGTGAGACTAACCCCAGGAGGAAAAAGGACACCCCAGTGCTAACGGGGGATTTGGGCCATCAGTGGAAAAAAAACCAAACAAACCTAAAACAGCTTCTGTTTCCAGCAGGGAACAGCAGCATGATCTATCCGGGAGTCCTCGCTGCATGAGGGTGCGAGGGCAGCAGATCCTCTACGTACCTAGCTGGCAGAGCTTGGGGAGCAGGTGCACTACAAAGAGGCGGTAGTCAGACTCCTTCTTCACTACAGGGTTAAGCCGGAAGTCCACATCCTGGAGCTCCGTTAGGGAATGGAGCCTAAATACTTCTGCTAACGAGGAAATAGAGTTGTAGTAGAGGTTGAGACTCTCCAGTGAGACCAGATACTGAATGCCCTGTTAATAAGAACGAAGCTCAGTTAGTTCATCATGAAAAATAAACCACTGGTGGTGGCTAGCCAATTTAAACATGCTCAAATGAACACATACTACTACCAGAAAAAAACAAAACAAAACAATGCTACATGTTATTTGTGAAGTATATGCTCCAAGTGGGGCAGCAATCATACGGGGTGTCTGAAGAGAGGTCTGTGAGTCCAGCAGTACTAAGCACAACTATTCTCTCTTGAGTGCCCAGTATGAATCAAGCTATGTGATTTACACAACTTCATTTACTCTGCATACACGCAGATTAAGAAGCTAACTCTTAGGGTTTTAGAGAGGAGCCAACCCTTGGTTTAGCCAAAGCTGTGTTTTGTTGTTTGAGATAGGGTTTCTCTGTGTAGCCCTGGCTGTCCTGAACTCGCTTTGTAGACCAGGTTGGCCTTGAACTCACAGTGATCACCTGCCTGTACCTCTGCTCCCTGAGTGCTGGGACTAAAGGCGTGGGCCACCACACCCAGCTTGGTTTAGCCAAAGCTGGACCCTGTACCTAAGTGAATGAAATCGATGTCACCATGTTCCCAGGCAACGACACCCTATGTTTATTTCAAGGCAAGGCCCTCCTCTTTGAATTGAGCCATAAGCAGCATTTCTATAAACTCCCCACTTGTGTCACCTTGGGAGACTTATTTTCTCATGCCTGGGTACCTGCAATGAGCTTCAAATTCACACACTGCCATTTAGGGTAGAAAACCAAATACCAGGCCATGAATAGATACAAAGTACAGAAAGAGGAAACAAAGCAGATGAAGGGATAAAAAGGGAAGGGCATGCACAATTTAGTCTTTGGGACCTTGTTTCATTCCCTTTAAAGATAATCCATCTCCTTCAGAAAGCTATGACTTTGGTATTTAAAGCAGTTTAAAGATGTAACGGGGTGGGTTAGACACTTGGCTCTAGATAAACATTAGCGACAATGTAATACAATTACTCTAAATGCACAGTTTATAAGCATTTCAAAACATGCTGCATTTTCTTAATCATTAAAATACATCCCTCTAATACTAAGAATGGTAAATTTTAACAGGTAGCCTTAAACGCACCTCAAGACTAACCAAGGAGTTACGTGAGAGATCTAAGGATTTTAGAGCTGTCAAATGCATCAGAGAGTTCCCCAGGTGAGTAATCTTCTCTTGGTATGTTCCAGGAATAGACAAAGATCGAAGATCAGCTAAGAATAGAAAAGTGTACGGTTTTACTCCTTTTTGAAATGTTAAAACAGTATAATAGAAATTGAATTTGAGGGAATCTTTTGGAAATTTTTAGAAACACAGCAGATACTGACAGTCAGATTTGGCTTGATCAAAGTATAATTAGGCTTACAGATTCTAACCTAGGCCCATCGGTGTACTTCTTACAAATCAAAGGTTAGCATAAAATTCCAGAAGTCATGTCAGCAAGAATCCCCTGCCCTGGCTGTGTGCTCACCTTGATCCCTTGTCACATTACTTGTCCCCCACCATCCCAAGGAGCACAGCAAGACTCTGCTCCCTCATTTTCTCTTAGCACTGTTCCACCTATGGACCCCTGCTTCCCTACCCTGCTTATTGGCTAAAAACGTCTACTTGCCCATGTCATACCGGGAACAGAATGTTCTCTCCTCACACTGCAAAACCCGACTGTATTCTGTGCCCATCTCAACAGCCCTGAACAGTCTTTTTTTTTTTTTTAATGTTCTTGATTTTTTTTGCTTGTTTGCTTTAGAGTGAAATCTAGACAGCCCAGGACGGCCTTGCATGCTAGACCTTCTTGCCTCAGACTCCTGACGATTACAGGCTCAATTCCACCACTTCTTAGCAAGTTCCTGGACAGCCAGAGCTACACAGAGAGGCCCTGTCTTTCAAACAACGAATGAATGAATAAATAAATGAACGAATGAGAGAAAATAGGCTGAGCACTAGTATTCATTGCTGTCTGCTTCCAAATTGCAAATGCAATGTGCACAGCCACCTTATGCCCTAGCTACTATGCCTGCCTCACCTTGGCTTTTATCTCTTCTAGAATAAATCTTTTCACTGTCACTTGTCAGAGATTTCATACAGGAAATGAGAAAATCCCCTGATACACCCTCTTAGGAAACAACAAAACCGCTCAACAGAGAACCCTTCTGACCGGACTGAACACTATCAGCCAAGGAAATCGCCTTGACATTCACCAGCATTCCACTCAATAACACACTTTTTAAGTGTGCTTGCAACACTCTCCAATAGACACCAGATTCTTGGCCATTAAACAACCTCTGCAGATTTAGAACCAAATCATACACACTACGTTCTCTGACCACAATAGAATTGCACTGACATTAACAACAGAAAAACAGCAAGAAAACCTCCAGACACAGGATTTAAAAAAAAAAAATCCATTCCTAAAGTAAATATAAAAAAGTGAATAATTTCCAAATAACTCAGAAGGTCTAAGAAGATATCTAAAGGGATATTTTAAAAGCATATTGAAATCAATGAAAATCAGAGCCAGCCATGGTGGGAATCTGACTAAAACTCCAAGGCCAGCAGGTTAAATATGAAGATCAAGGGCATCTTGGCTTAATACCACACTTGAAAAATTATAAAGGGTTGGGGTGAAATTCCATGATAGAGCATTTGCTCACTATATGCAAGACCCTAGGGTCTATCTCCAGTACCTTTACAAACACAAGAGCAAGCACTAATACACTAACAAACGTGTGTGCAGCTGAGTGATACTTAAAGAGAAAATTATAGGTTAAAATATTTAAATTATAAAGCAAGCTTTAAGTTTCATTTCCAGAATCCAAAGAGTAAAATAAATGCACAGCAAGCACAGAGAAAATAAGTAGAAAAAAAAAAAGAAGTAAAACTTAAAAACAGTAAAATGATCAGTAATAAGCATAAATCTCCAACACGACTGAAAACAAAGCCTGATTATCAGTATCATTTATGGAAATGAGGATGTCCCTACAACCCCACAAGCATTAATAAATTAATAAGAGAATGTTATAGACAGTTCTATGTACATGTTTGACAACCAAGAAAAAAATGAATTAACTTAGGTAAAAAAAAAAAAACCCAGATTATAAAAATTCACTCTAGATGAAATCACTATAATTGTGAAAGTCGAATTTGTAGCCTAAAATCTTCAACAATGGAAAAGTTTAGGTATCCATGGTTTCACTGGAAAAGCCTGGGGGGCCCGCCGGGGTGAGGGTTGGGGCAGGGGAGTGTTAAAAGATCAGCACAAATTCTACAGGACCTCTTGCACAAAACATAGAGAGGCCCTGATGCCCATACTATGTAAAAACCAGACCTGCATCCCTCATAAACACTAACACAGAAACCCTCAACGAAATACCACGGGCCAAGACAGGAATGCGGCACAGCTGCATCCGCACTGAGGCAAAACTATCAGGACAGGCAGGGAACCATGAACCCCAGTTGTCGGTCCCACACGCACCCAGGTCGCGGTGGGAACCCAGGCCGCTGCGCTCCCGGACAGTCTCCTCGCTCAAAACCAACCGCTGGCCCGGCGCCATGGTTTCAAACCGAACGCTGGCGCGCGGCGCCTGCGCAGTATGGTGAACTGGACTGAGCAAGACCAACGCTACAAGGGGCGGGTCCAAGAGGGTGGGCGGAGCATGGCTTGTGGCTAAAGCTTTCTCTTAGGCACGTCGTTTACACTTACTCTATGGCAACCTCATCCTGCACTGGACCCTTCCCAGGACAGCCGCATTGGGTGCAGTGTGGTCTGCGGTAGCAGCTGCTAATGCCTGGGGACATTTTTTGCCTATTCCCACTTAACGTTCATTTTCTCCTACACCCTCCAGCCGCCTTCCCTCCGAGGGTTCAGTCTCTGGGGTGCTCCACTTGCTTGCCACCAGAACCCCTCACACAGAGGCTTTCCTATGAAGAGACAGGCTGTGTGCAAAAGTTTCGCAATGTTTTCTTTGTTGAAAATCCCTTCATGAAACCCGAGGTCTACTGAGTAGAAATATGTACTTCTAGAAGACTACCAGGCAGTGAACAGATAGATACCCAAGCTTTTCAGAAGCAAAATAAAGTCCTTGGTGGCTACCATCTAAGAGAAGTCGCACCTCGGGGCGCAGCACAGGCGTTTTTCATTTTATTTTGCCTGCGGGGAGGTCAGAGTCCAAGCGGAACCTTGGGGAAAGGGGTGGTGTGTCTGGGACAGAGACCCAGGTCCAGCTTTTCTTCTGTAATGGAAGAGCCAGCAGGGGCTTTGGAAATAACATTGAGGAAAGAAGACTACTAAGTTCTCTTTAGCGTGGCTTATTAAGTACCACCAGCAAGGGTGACATTACAATGTGAGCCACCTGAAATGTGTCTAAGCTGTCTTATGTGCCCAGCTCTTGCTCCCTTTAAGTGAACATCTAATTGGATAACGTCCTCAGGTTCCATTTGAGGTGTTTTTTTGGAGTGAACCAATAACACTGGAACTACATTTGGTGTAGCTGAAAACACAGAGCTGGGAACAGTGATGTGACACAGAGATAGAGATGGTGAGCCACGCTGCCTCTGAACTCATAAAGGTTTCCCACCGAGACCTGAAGGTTTCTTAGCAGGAACCTTCCTTAGCTGGAGCCTCACGGTGTGATTTTCCTTACCGCCTGGAGAGCTGGCAGGCAGCTCTTCCACCTAGGACACTCTCTTGATCTCACATATTCTCCTCTCCCATGCTGCCCCCAATCTTGGCATTCATCGGCTGTCTGAGATGGGGTGAGGAGAGCCGCTGTGGCCATGTAAGAGGCTTGTAAGGACTGTCTCTTTTTTCTTATAGGATATCTCTGTAAGCCATGACAAAATATGTGCTGCTTAAGACCCACAATCCAGGCTAGCTGGACACTGGTAGGGGGTGAAGGAGGCCTTCCTGACTCTCCCTACCTGATACCTCTTGCATTTTTCTAGAATCTTCCATGGAGGCTCTCACTCCCCAATCTGAATCCCTGAACCTATGAGCTCCAAAAAAATATGGGGTCAGTCATCTTCAAAAAGACCAGGAAAGAGACAAGGTAGCCTGAAGGTGACCTTGTGTGCCAGAAAAAATATGGGTACAAGCTGGCTCCTGAGGGCGTCTGCCTTTGGCCATAAAGAGTAGGAGGAGGAGACTGTGGTATTGATTGAGAGTTTTAGATAGGAGGTATGTAGGACTGGGCTGGTTAAGGTTGAAGTCTGACATTTCCAGATAGCCACATATCTCAGTCTATAATGGTATACTCCCTTTCTCGACACAGTTCTCTCTTTCCCTGATCTGGGGACCTCAAGATCCCTTAAGGAGCATCACATAGCCTTCAGGGAAGATTACAGGCCCCACCCTTTCCTGATAGAACCTGTTCAGCAAGCACTGGGGATTTCTGGAAATACCCTACACTATGCTAAGGAGATCCTAGACTTCAGCAAATGACCTTTAATCGTACCCAGATGTTCTTCCCCCACCCATAAGATAATTAAGTATTGTAGGCAAGATGGGTCATGTAAGGGAGATAAACATGTTTTTGTTTTGATCCCAAATGTGAGATGGGGAAGAGAGCAGGATGCTTGCCACTTAGATGTGAGATAGCAGGATGGTTTTCCACTTAGAAGTCGAACCACTTCATGGGGGAGCGTGGTTGTTGCTAGCTGAAAAACATCCTTGAATAGACTGAGGGGACGTGTGTGTGTGTGTGTGTGTGTGTGTGTGTGTGTGTGTGTGTGTGTGTGTGTGTGTGTTTGCACGCGCAAAACAGGAGGCTGGGCTTTTTGTTGGGACTTGGTATTGATGGGCTGATCATCACTCCACTTCAAGACGCTCCTAAAGAGAACTGCTCCAGGGAAGGTTTGAAGGTTTTGGGCTCTGGCTGAGGCTCCGGTTCCAGATGCTCCAGGTTCCAGCAACAACTTTGGTGGACTTGCTGGTCTGCTGAAATTCTGTTGCCTATGCCAGGAGAATTGTTCCTAGGAACTGACATCTACCTTTCATTCTTGTTTTCTTTAATCTCCTTTTCCTCTTATTTAGGCTAGTCAGATTATAAGGAAGGTATGCTCATTTAATAAGTTCATAATAAAATATAACTGTTAAGGTAATTGAGCCTACAGGGTCACCAGCAGCTCTACTGGGATCACCCATAGAAGTCTGGCCAGCGTTCTCGCTCCTGCTGTGTTTGCTCAGCCACAGTCTGATCTGGAGATAGAGGCTCAACATGTGCCAAAAGTGTTTCCATCAGTATGCAAAGGGCATAGGCATCATTAAGTTGGACTGGCTCTCAGGAAGCAGTACCCAGGCTACCATCACCCACCGGATGCTGAATGACAGAGAGCTCATCCAAGCTCCTCAGTGGGCCTCATAGAGCAATGGGTAACATGACGTTGTTGGCTCCCCTCATCCTGCTTGTAGGGGCAGTTCTCTAGTTTGCTTCAAGTTGGCTGAGTTAGAGCTTTCCTTTTTGTTACAATACCTGAGCTCATGTGCCATCACAGGGAAGCACACAACAGTACTTCATCCTAAAGTCAATCAGGAGCCATACCAGCCTGCTGACAATGCTGAAAGGTAGCCTCCCATGCACATGGGTGGACCTCCTGCAAGGCACACAGATCCTTTGACTGTGTCTCCCGAGACTAGTGTTAAAACCCAGTAGCTATGGACAAAGGGTAGTGAGCAGCCAATAAGACACAGGCAGCACATCAGGAAGTTACCAAGCAGGGGCTGCATGAGGGGAGTGTAGAGCTGTGGCCGGATGCAGAGCGGCTGTCATCGCAAAGGCAAAAGCTGTTGCTGTCTCAAAGAGTGAAGCAGAAATAGGGGTTAGTGATGGAGGGGGCTCCCCACCTGTTCCCATTGCCTCTCCTCCTCCTGAGGATGCTCTGATCCAGGGCAAGCTTCTGCTCTTCCTCCTCCTCCTCTTCCTCTTCCTCCTCCTCCTCTTCTCTCTCTCTCTCTCTCCCTCCCTCCCTCCTTTCCTCCCTCTCAGTGTTTTCAAGACAGGGTTTCTCTGCATAGCTGTTATGGCTGTACTGGAACTTGCTTTGTAGACCAGGCTGGCTTTGAACTCCTAGAGATCCACCTGCCTCTGCCTCCTGAGTGCTGGGATTAAAAGCATATACCACCACACCCAGCACAACTGTTCATTTTTTAAATATTAAATGAAGAACTCTCTCCTTAGCTGTAGCTGTATCGATTAAGATCAAGATTAGTGTTTGGCAGTTATCAGTGTATTACCTCACCCCACCCCCACATTTTATGTACGGAGATGTCATGCAAGGCCCTTCCCATGGCTGCTTTACATGAACATATTTATTTGGTGTAGGCCTGGAGGCCTGTATCATGGTGTCTTACCATACCCATTAGTTAAATCCAGTGAGGGAGACCACATCCTGTTCCAATACTTTGCCCATAGTTGCATGGGGAACAAACAGTTTAGTGGGGAACATGAGCAGGAGAGTGAGTCACCTGACCAGAGTCTATCTTGGTCAGTGTTTAACTAAAGCCTGCTTCAAATTTGGCTCAAAATTATGAAACTGGTTTTGCTCTTGTGAATCTCAGGATTAACAACCCAAGAACAGTGGGTCTAGGCCACACTGACAAGAAAGCCAAAAAAATCCTCCATGGTCTCATAGGCCAGAGCCAAGCCACCCCTGTCCAGGACTGCACATCCTTGGTAGTTATCTAGCCCTGGGCCTGAAGGAGCTAGTTCCCAGCAAGTATATCTACGCGAAAAGTCTCTACCTCCAGTTTCCACAACTGCGTGAGTTCTGTATCACAACAGCAAAAGTAGTAGAAGCTCCAAATGCGGCCACCAGAGCCAGGAGATAAAATTCTTCCTAGGTGGGCACCACGATGGTGTTCCCTCTATGGTGATCTTCATTGGCATGATCACATGACCTGCAAGATGATGACCCTGCAGTCCTGACTTTGCAGGTGGAGAGTGCCCAGGCATGACCCTCCAGGTAGAGGCTTCCTAGGCAGAAGCCCCCAAGAGTCTATCCTTTAGGCAGAAATCACCCAGGGCCTCACCCCTAGAGGAAGAACCTTTATAGGTAGTTACCCACAAAGTGGAGACAACCTAAATGTGACCCCAGATGGTAATATCTAAGGTATAAACTCTCAGGTGTGGTAGTACATGTGCGCCCCTCCAGGTGATGATTCTCCACTGGCAGTGACTTCCATAGTTGTGACCTTCCTGGTGTGACACCCTTAGGCAGGCAGCTGCTCCATCAATGTGCTCATTGGCCCCTAATGCTAAGTTGTGGCCGTCAGAGAGGAAGACCAGGTAACTAAGCAACATCAACACTCTGGAGTTGTATCTGCAACTCTCAGAGAGTAACTAACTGGAATGCTGGGATGTCTGAAGGATGCGGTGGCACACAACATTCCATAAACACTTGGTTTTTGTTGTTGTTGTTGTTTTGTTTAGTTTAGAGAACTATCTAAAACCTGCCAGGGACTAACCTGTACACACCCCTGCCTTTTCCTGAACTATCTGTATGTAGTAAGGCTTGCAAGTTGCAAGAAGAGGCAGCGAAAGGGCCCAGTCTAGGTGAAGCAGGTACCTTCTGCCAAAACTCAGTCCTTCTGAGGCCCAGGCCCACTCTGTCTAGAGGAGCTCTCCTCACCTAGGGCTCTGGAGTTGCAAGCTCACGCTCCCTCTAGACTAGACAGTGTGGCCCAGGTAGCCAGGTTGTAGAAAGCCTATGACCTCCTGTAAGTAGCAGCTTATACCCAGCCTCATCCTGTTACCATCACACAAAGTTGCCTTCACTTAGCAGCCTTAGCCAGCAGGCCCAGACCCTGCCAGCTTGCCAGGGAAGCTCTGCTCTCCTGGGAGTCAGGAGTCCCAGTGTCAGCCCTGCCACCACTGGAGTGCCATTCTCATTAGTCTCGAGGCCATTTTACAGTAACACCCCATGAGTACACTCTGTGAGGCCGGGACCTGTATTGAGCACTGTCCCCCATTTCTGTTCTATATTCATGCACCTTGATGTGACAGCAAAAGGTAGGGAGCATGGGCCAAAGTATCCTCTCATATTGAGTGCGTGGCTGGGGTTAGAGCCAGGGTCAGAGGGCAGTCTGGCTTTGTAACATATCAGCGTATTGTCAGGGTCCTAAGAGTGGGAACACATGGGTTCTGTGGCCCTGGACTGGTTTCGCTTCAAACTTCAGTTTCTTTACCTCTTAAAAAATTATAATAAATAAATAAATAAATAAAAATAAAATAAAATAAATAAAAACCTTATTTTTGGGAACTAACCCTCTCAGCCTTGTCTTTCCCCTTCACAGAGGATGAGACCTATCTCTTACAGCTTGGGGCAACAAGTTCTGACTTGTGGGATGTAGGTATAACGCTACAATGACTTTTTAAAGCTGAGTTTCTAGCTGAAGAGTCGAGCCACATACCTCCTCTCTGTGCTCTGAAGCCAGAGCTGTGATATCATCAGCCTCCTCGGAACAAAGAGGGGAGGAATGGCATTGCAGTGGTGCTCAACTTGGGCTCTAAACTAGCATCACTACCTACTGACTGTAGACTTTTCCCCAGGAAGGCAGAGAACACGGGCACTGCTGACTGCTGTTGAGGCTGATCCTGAGATCTGCCAAGGTGGTGGATGCAGTGTATTTGGCACAGGCCACACCACAGAGCGGATGTACGGCCACAACTCATGTGACTATGAAGTTTCGGTGAGTCTCCCTGGGGGACTCAGGCATAGCTAAGGAGATCCAGCACCTGCAGCATGGGGGTTAGGAGGGAGCAGAGGAGTGTGAAGAGCCTAAAGCTCCCTTAGGAGGGGAACCTGAGGGGATGCCACGCTCTTGACAGGGATCCAGCTGGTGGAAGTCCAGGCAATGTGGGCAAGTGAAGGTGGAGCTGGGAAAAGCACAAAGGAAAACTTGGAAGTCGTTTACTTGGTTTCCTAGTTGCATAGGCAGGAAGTAGTCACAGAGCTTCATGGTGGCCTTTGTCATTTGTAATCATATATTGACTTAATCATTTGGATGAGACTTCCTTTTCCTGAGCTGAGGGACGTATGAGGAGAGCGTCCAGAAAAACAAGATAGAACTTTGCCTTTTAGAAGCTTTCATTCAAGTAAGTGATGTGCCAGGAAAGGCTCTTTTGTTAAAGCAAAGCATGTTTTGTCCTATGGATGGCATGTTTGTAGCCCCAAACCTACACATTAAAGTGTTAACCCTAGTGGGAAAGGATTAGATCCGGGGGCTTTGGGGAGGTGGCATGGTGGAGCCTCACACTGGGACCAGTCCCTTCCAAGAGGCATCAGCAAGTGTTTTCTTATTCCCTGTCAAGAAAAGAAGCAGGGAGTCAGGTCCTCAGTAGTAGCCCTGACCAGACCTGGTCCTGGATGCCATGTCTGGGAAAGGACCATATGCTGTTGAAGTCCACAGCTTCTCACAATAGCACCGGCTGCCTGGGGCACCATGAAAAACACTCACATGGCAAATGTCACCTCATAGGACAGAAGACAAAGTTGTCCAGACATTTTGAGATGCGTTTGTTGTGGCTATTAGACTGGCTCCTGTAGGAGTCAAAAGACTCTCCCAGGAGGAGGCAATTGAGGCTGAAACAGAGGCCCAGTCTGAGAACACCTGGGGGCATGGGAGCTGGAGGAAGCAGGAAAGACCCTTCCTGGTGTGGCAGAGAGAGCCCAGTTATGACCGTACCTCTGTGTGAGAGTTGTGGCCTCCAGGACTGTGAATCAAGAAGTCTGGGTTGTTGCAAAGGAGCAAGTCTTTAGTAATACCATAAAACAGCTACAGAAGCAACATATACACACATTTGTCAACTTCAATCACAGAGTCTAAAGATTCTACTGTGTTTGGAATTGAACACCACAAGAAGACCAGGTAAGCCCTGTATTTGAGGCATATTCAAGACATGAGACAAACGGAGGCTCTCAAAGGCAAAGTTTGCATTCCACCTTTAGCCTGCGTAAGTTGTTTTGAAACACTAATCCTTTGCTATCAGGATCCGAAACCAGGATGTCAACAGCCCAAAAGTGGACAGGCAGTTATCAGCAGAAGTTTCCCATGTGAGGCTGGGGTAGCTTCTGCCTGCCTCTGACTCTGGCAAAGTTTTTAGTTCACAGCTATTGCTGACAAGGCGCATGAGCATGAGAGCCCCCTTCTTCACAGCCTCTGCAGGTTCTCAATTTATTTTGGTTAGTTTTGATACAAATGACTCCATTTGATTGTGGAAACTTTTATACATTCCAGATCAACGAATGTATCAAGACATTAGACTATAAGTGACAGCTTGATGCGGTCCTATCATAGAAAGCTGTTCACAGGTTTCACTGTCTCTTCTGAAGCTCCAGAGAGGGTTGGTCAGGTCACACCACACTTTGCAAGGGCTGCTGTTGTGCAGAGTTCTACCCACATCTCCAGTCAATGTGAGCCCTGAGTATGCAAGGTTTTGAAGCCCTAGTCCTCTCTGTCAGAAGCTATGCCCAACCAGGACTCGCACTGCCTCACTGCCCAGCACACAGTAGTACCTGCTTCTGCCCCCTCCCCCACCCCCCTCCCCCGCCAAGGAGCATCTAAGGTTGATTAGGATCCAGACACAATCATCCTGAGAGGCACCAAACCTACCAGATATTCTTCAGGGTTGAGAACCTGTTCCCTGAGCACACCTGAGGCACAGTAACTTGCAACTTCACCTTTGGGCTGTTTGAGGACAGGGTCATTATGAGTGTTATCTAAGGTGAGAGGTCATTTTACAGAAGAGTAAGCTGAGGAGCCAGGGAGCCAGAGACCTGCCTAGCTCTGACCCAGAACCCATGCGGAGAAGGCCAAGCTGTCATCTCTTAGACATAGGGATTGGTCTGCTGTTTCTGTAGGTATATGCTTGCAGGTTTTTCTGTGCTCTCTCTCATTGGAGTAGTACTACCAAAGACTGAGCTGTCTTCTGTGGAGCTTGCTTGGCCTCAGATAGCTATTTCCAGAATTCAGCCCTTGCACATTTTTTCTTTCTTTCTTTCTTTCTTTCTTTCTTTCTTTCTTTCTTTCTTTCTTTTCAGGTCCCCTTTAGTATCAAGGATCAGGAAGCATATCCTTTAAAAACCAATTAGCCATACACTTTTGCTGGTTAAATACATGTTTTACTTTGGACTCAATTGATTTTTTTCAGATATATGGAACAATGAGCCTGACTCACCTATTTGAGCTCGCAACCTCTTTCCTGCCCAAGACCTTTGAAGTCCTAAGTCCCTCACACCTGGTCCACCAGCAGAGCCAGCCGGCACACACCTGAATTCCAAGCAACTTCAAGGGGTGTGTTTAGCAACAGGCTCTTGATCTGCCGACATGACTGATGTCTTAGAATCCCAAGGTGGATGCAGTGTGGCACGAAGTCACAAGGAAAATGGGAAAGCATGCAATGAAGAGCTGGGCAGCGAGATCCAGCTGGCAGGAGGGCATTGTGGGGGGGGGGTGGAGGAGGTGGGGGAAGCTCCAACCCAGGGGGCCTCACTCTTGCCAATTTCTCCACCCAGTTTCAGGGTCCTGATGTAGCCTCAACCTCTGACCCTTGGCCTTGTTCCCTGACTGCTATCTTTCTTGGCTTCCTGTGTTCTGGGAAGGCAGGTGATCTGGGTCAGAGCCCAAGAACTTTCTTTGATGGCTCACTCCCAAAGAAGGGCCTCATCCCTTTACTCTTAAGTGTCTCTTGCCAGCCCCCAGGGCCTAGGTCCTAGGCTAGAATGTGAAGTGTGCAAAGCTGTAAGTCAGAATGAGGTTTAACGAGGTAGGACAAGACAGGCTGACCAGAAGGGTGCTAGGGACTTGGGGGAGCCATCCAGCAAAGAAGTGTTCCGGCAACTTGGCGTATGCACCTGTCTTACTCTTAGCAAATTCTGCCATTACTGACCACTGCCAAGTGAGAATCCAGACTTCACTCTTTCTCCCTCATTTCTTCTGCTTGAGATTATCCTTTAGCCGGTCTCTATTTCTTTATCTACTCACTGCATTTGGTCTTTCTCTATTTCTGTGCCAATCTGCACTATACGGAACCAAGTGGTAGCCATGCCCCATGCTTTACTTGGTTTTATTTTGATTTTCAGGATAAATATTGCATTAGTTATGCAATGCACTAATACCCTTAAATAAAAGCCTTTAGGGATTTGAAGAAAAATGAAAGACTCAGAGTGGAACAGACAAGTAGTCAGAACTTGTGATTGAGTGATTTTTAAAAAATATATTTTATTAATTTATTCATATTACATCTCAATGGTTATCCCATCCCTTGTATCCTCCCATTCCTCCCTCCTTCCCATTTTCCCCTTGCTCCCCTCCCCTATGCCTGTGCCTGAGGGGGACCTCCTCCCCCTGTATATGCTCATAGGGTAGATGGATTTTTAAAATTAATTTATTCATATTACATCTCAATGGTGGGTAGATGGATTTTTAAAGGTCACACATTAGTTCTGTTTGAGTAAGAGCTTCATTCTCCGGCTCTTTACGTGAGCCTTAGAGTCATGTGCCAGTTTCTCTCTAGGATGAGCTGTTTCCTCTTGTGTAAACCCAAGACAAGGCTTTGCTGTCTTGCGTTCCCCTTTGCCTTTCCCTTTCTTCTCCCTGGTACTCTCTCCTAGGTGAGATTTTTTTTTTTTTCCTCTGTGGCTAACGATGCTGAGCATCTTGTCGCATTCTTTGCTGAACACATTTTAATCCCCTCACAAGGGATGGCGCTGGACTCCGAGTTGCGATCCCCATGTGCTCCCTGCCTATGAGGAAGCAGAGCTTTACTCTGTGTGTCAACGTGGCTTGGGGACCTTGCCTAGCTGGTTCTGGCAGGGCTCGTCTCATGGCTAACTCCTTGGGATTGATTAAGCAGTGATGGCCTCAGCAGACAGATGGTTTCATTTCCTCCTTTGCAGCCTGTGAACCTTGGGCACCTCTTGTTCTGTGACACTATCTGGGGTCCCGGTTCTGGTGTTTGTGATTAGAGCAGACCTCCCTGTGGCCTGCATCTCCAGGAGAAGAGGCCTGGCTCCTCCCACTGTGAAGGAGGTGCTGGCCCTCAGCGGCCCAGGCCTTTCAGTGGCTGTGCATCACCAGGTTAAAGAGCTTCCTTCCTCTTCTCAGCTTGCTGAGTGTATGGAGGGTGGAATCCTTTCCTTTTCCTCCCACTCTCTCTCTACCTCCACCCTCCGTTCTCTCCCCTGTTTCCACTTTCTCTCTCTGATCAGTCTGGTGATAGGCTTATACATTTTATTTATCTTAAAACAAAAACAAAAACAAACAAACAAAAAAAACCCAAACCAACTTTTTGGCTGGGCAGTGATGGCTCATGCCTTAGACTCCAGAACTCAGAAGGCAGAGGCAGGTGGATCTCTGAGTTCAAGGTTGGCCTGGTCTACCAAGTAAATTCCAGTATAGCCAGGCCTGTATAAAGAAACCCTGCCTCAAACAAAGAGATTTAATTTTATTTATATTCTTTATTGTCTTGTTTTTAATTCCATCAATTTCACTTGTTTATTATTTCTATCCTTTTTTAAAATCTCAGTTTCATTTTCTCCTAAAAGTAAAACAAAAACCAAGACAGACAGGCAGGTGGATCGCTGTGAGTTTGAGGCCAGCCTGGTCTACAAAGTGAGTCCAGGACAGCCATGGCTAACACAGAGAGACCCTGTCTCGAAACCCCCCCCCCAAAAAAAAACTTTTTGTTTCTAACATAAACATTTTTAATTCCAGTTAATTCTGCTAATAGAAGCAATTAGTTTTATGAATTTCCCTTTAAGCACTGTATTAATTGGATAAGTTATATTTTTATGTTCATCCTGGGAAATCTTTGGGCCTGATTATTTAGAATAATACTCAATTTCTGCACGTTTGGGGTGCTTATCAGAGAAGTTTCTGCTACTGATTTCCAGTTTCCATCCATGTCAGGTGCACAGTGCGAACAAAGAGAAGAGTCTATTGGGCAGACAGCCCCTGGGGGCTTAAAGGCAACTGTGTATTGGCCTTCAGGGAAGAGATCCATAGACCAAGTGTGTCTCATGGGTGCTGTACTGATCAATCACATCTGGTATGTTTTTCTGTCTGTGTGGAGTTACTGAGGGGATGGGAAGGGCCGACGCGCCCTAGCATCGCCACGCTGAAGTCGGAGCTCCAGTGTGACTGTGTTTAGAGGCAGGCTCTGAAGAGGCATTGATTGTTAAAGGAGGGTGAGAAGGTGGACCCTGACCTGCTAGGACAAGGCTTCTCACAGGAAGAGCAGGAGACACTGAGCATAAAGCCACGAGAACAAAACAGAGACCAGTGGGAGTGGGTAGCATTTAGACTGTAAGGGGGAGGCCGTATAGACCCCAGGCCTGCAGCATCTGGGCTCCAGAACTGCGAGAAGCTAATTTAGTCAGTTTAATCGCTGTGTGGGTTATAGGCCAAACCGAGCCTGCAAGAGCCTAAGGTCTCTAGTCATAATGTTGTTGGTCCCCTTCAGTCCGGACGACACTTTATAGCCTTCTTGTTAGCCGTGTCCACATGTAATAGTGTCGCCCTGGTAAGCTGGTGTGTGGTGCCTCTCATGACCTGGGACTTTGGCTGCTCTAACATCTGTTTTGTTACTCCAGTGTTTGTGGCTGGTATTTGACTGATACAGACTTTCTAATTTTTGTTAGTTTTACTGTCCCTAAAATTTATATATAATGTAGGTTCAATGTTGGAACACTGCTTTCAAACATATACACTTTATGGATTTCTCTTTCAGATATATATATACACACACATACACACACACACACACACACACACACACACATACATATAAAGACTCATCTACATGGTGCCTACAAGCAGACCACTTTAAATAAAATGATTTGGAATATTTAAGGATAATGAGAAAGAGTCACTAGACAAACACCAATGAAAGAGAAACTCCAGACAGATGAGTGAATGTTAGACAAAATTGACTTCAAAGCACAGGGCAAGTAGACAAATCCCATGTGTTCTCTCGTCCTTCTTTCCCAGAGCTGTGTCCTGCTGGCACCTCCTCTCTGCCTGGGGCTTATCTGAGCCCAAGATTTTGAAGCATGTTTGGCTGACGCACATAGTTTTCCTAGTTTTTCTTCACCTGAGAATGCCTTTATTTTTCTAGATTTCTGATTGTTATGTTTGCAGATACACTGCTCTTGCTTGATGGTTCTCTTGGTTTAGTGTTTTTCTTCCTGTGTGACTGAGTGAGAGTGTATGTGTGTGTATAGCACAGAGGGGGGTGTGGAGGTCTTCATGTCCGTCACCCACCCCCCCCACCCCCTCCCCACCCTCGCCCCACCTGGAGCTTGTTATCTTGGCTAGATTATCTGACTAGCAAGCCGCAGGGATCCAGCTGTCTCTGCCTCCCTAGTGCTAAAGTTATAAATGTATGCTGCTCTTTTTGGCTTTTGGAGGGTGGAGTGGAGGTGGGTGGGTGCTAGGAATCCAAACTAAGGTCTTCATACTTAAAACAGAGAGCATGTCACTGACTGAGCTATCTTCCCAACCACTGCATTGGTCTGGAATTTTTTACACAGGTTCTCACTATATAGTCTTGACTGGCCTGGAACCCTCTGTATAGATCAGGCGGGCCTCAAACTCACAGACATTAGAGCCAAAGGAAATTCCAATCCCCCAAATTCCAAAAGGCAGTCCAAATACCCAGAGAACTCAAGCTGAACTATAAGAGGAGTTCTGACAGTTCAAAGTCAGCATTCCTCAGGAACTTGTGAACCTGGCTCACATCTATCAAAAGAAGTCCTTTCCCTAACCACTGGCAGAAGGTACCGATGACTACCTGTGGTGCACATTAGCACATCAAAGCTTACGCTGGCCTACAGGACCCCTCAACATCACAGGTACCCGTTACAAATTTGAAAGTCCATGCTAGCATCCTAGCCCTTCTCATCCCCTCCTCCAGCTTAAAACTCTCTCTAGCTCACAGGCTTTCCTACCCCAACCTACTCAGTCTCTCTATAACTCTATTTTGGCTATATTCTCTCTGTGTCTCTCCCTCCCTCCCTCTGTCCCTTCCTCCCTCCCTTCTCTCACTGTTCCCTCTCTTCTCTATTCCCCTGCTGTTCTTCCTTCTCTCACAGATAGCCCTGGCAGGCTCAGTCTGCTAGTCATATTCAATTCAATTTTTTTCTCTCTCTGTTCTGGAATTTTCCAGGTATCTCTGGCTGCTCTTGCTCTCATATCTACAATAAAAACTGTCACCTTAGCTGTATGACAGAGCAGTCATGTCATCAGTTTATACAACAGAGATTTACTTGCCTATGCCTCCTAAATGCTAGGATTAAAGGTATGCGCCACCATGCCCTGCTTGGTTTGGGAATTTTGATACTCTACTTCATACCTCTTGTTACGGCCCATAGGGAATGTTTAATTTTCCTTCAGTTGCTTACCTGGCATTAAATTAAGTAATATACTCTATTTTCAAATCAACTTTCTATTGAATACTTATCATTCATAAGACTCTGGTACGAGATCTCTCACGTAGCAGAATGCAGCTATTGATAGATACCCTCTCTGATTGATATGAATTATGGGAACAGGTTGATTAGTTACCATGGCCTTTTGGAAAGAGCAGAAGAGGTCCTGAGAGAAGACAGCAGCCCACTCTCTTGAAAGAGAGAGCATGTTATAGGTCTGTGTCCTCACCAACAATTTACTCAGATCTTAAGACCCTGAGGACTATAAAGACTCAGTGGGTAAAGACGATTGCTAGCAAGCCTGATGACTTGGGTAAAGGTGGAAGGATAGAACCAATCCCAGAAGTTGCCCTCTGACCTCTACACAAACACCAGGGAGTACATGTCCTCACTCCATATGCACACAATAACAAATGAATAGATTAATTAATTAATTAAAGTCCCCACAAATCCAAACACCCAGGCTTTGTTTAGAAATAGCCTTTGCAGATGTGATTAAGTTAACAGGATCCTCTTGAGTAAGGGGGATCGGGGAACAATGGCTAATGTCTGTGTTTGAAGAGTGAAACCAGGACACAGAAATACAGAGGGTAGATCTTATGTAGATACAAAGGAGAGGCTGGTGCAATTTCCACTCTAGAGTCCACGTAGGGAGTCTGACAGTATGTTGAAGAGATAGCTTGGAAACTGTGAATGTCTGTCCTCAGTTGCCCAGCGTGTAGTCTTCTACTTTGTAGCCTAAAAAGACCCACATATCTGTGCTTATGTATTTAACCTTGTCTTAGTTAGGGTGAAATACGTTGCTGTGATAAAACACCATGATCAAAATTAACATGGGAAGGCGATGGTTTACCTCCACTTATGTTTTCAGGTCACACTCAATCTCTGAGGGAAGTCACGGGAGGAATTAAAGGCAGAAACTGAAGCTGAAGTCATAAGAAATCATGTTTAGAGCATATACAGGGGGAGGTAATCCCCCTCAGGAACAGTCATAGGGGAGGGGAATAATGAGAAAATGGGAGGGAGGGAAGAATGGGAGGATACAAGGGATGGGATAAACATTGAGATGTAACAAGAATAAATTTTAAAAAGAAAGAAAGAAAGAAAGAAAGAAAGAAAGAAAGAAAGAAAGAAAGAATCATGTTTACGGGCCTGCACAGCCTGCTTTCCTAAATACCTCATGACCACTTCAGGTGGCCCCACAATGGGCGGGGCTTTCCCCTATCAATCACTAATGAAGAAAATGCCCCACAGGCTGCCCACGGGCCAGTTTTATGAAGGCATTTTCTTAATTTTGGTTTCCTCTTTTCAGATAGCTTCAGGCTGCTTCAAATTGATAAAAACCAGAAAACCAAAGCAAAACAAAACAAAAAAAAACAACCAAGCCTCTTCTCTTTTCAGTTATAATGCACAGCTCTCTGGCCACAGATGTTGAGTCATGAAGAAATTTCTCCATAAATTTTGGTATGGCCTCACGATTGACATAGGTGCAGACTTCTCTAATGAGGCCCTAAGATGTGCCAAGACCCCCTGTCCCCACCACACTGGGGTCACAGAGTCCTTGAGGATTGCTGGGTAGGATGGACATCCGCTTCTCATTCCTGATGGCTTAGATGTAAAAGTGTGTGTGACGCAGCTCAGAAGTACCTGCTAGACAGAAGCAGCAGGAATCACAGAGTCTTTTCTTTCATGTGGCTGGAGCAAAACCTGAGGCCACAAGGTGCTACTAGTGGTAAGAAGAGTCTGGCATTACATGGTAACCTTCAAGAAAGGACAGACAGTGACTAGCCTTGTGCCTCAGCTGGAAGACCAAAGCCAGGGACTGCAGAAAAGTGGGGAAAGTGTAATGTCTTTTTTATTTCCTTACATAAAGATTTATAATTATCAATATATCTACATGCATGTATGTGTAGAAGTACCTTTGGAGGCCAGAAAAAGATGTCAAATCCTATGGAGCTTGAGTAACAGGCAGTTGTGAGACACCTGGTGTGGGTGCTGGGTTCTGAACTCAGGTCCTTTGAAAGAGTAAACAAGAGCTTTTAGTGGGTAAACCATTCTCCAGCTCCAGTAAGTGTCTCTTTAAATACCAAACTGGAAAAATAGTAGCTAGGAATGAAAGCCTAGTTAATTTAAACTAAACCTGACTATTGTTTTAAAATTATCAGTATTACCTGTATTATCAGTAGGCCCGGCTATCGATCAATTAAGATGCTGACACTTGTTATATTTTAAAATAGCCTTAGTTAACCTGGGGCAGGGCAGATATTAATCCTCTAACTACTCCCATAGTGGGGCAGGTATATGATACCTGCCTCAATCCCATGCCATCTGCTTCCAATAATTTCTATCAAGCTACCCCCTCCCACCCATAATCCCAAATACTTGTTCATGTTCTTCATCTGGGCCGGATTCTCCATCCACACTGGCCATGTGCTTCTCCTCCATCTAACCCATGGCAGCCTTCCTCTGTTCCCCAGGCCTTTCTCCTTCCTCTTTGTCTTCTTCTTCTTCCTTCTTCTTCTTCTTCTTCCTCCTCCTCCTCCTCCTCCTCCTCCTCCCCCCAGGATTCCTCTCTCTCTCTCTCTCTCTCTCTCTCTCTCTCTGTCACCTTAGCCACACCTCCATCTCCTCTGCCCTGCCCATCCCCCAACACCTGAGGGCCAGTGGGAAAGATGGATAGAATGAACGAAGGCATTGGAAAGTAAATGAAGTCATAAAGAGATGTGTGAGAGAAATGGGAATCTGGAGAGTCTAGGAGAGGGCTGCATTTCTGTGGGCTATGCCACTGACTATGCCAGTCCTGAGAGCTGAACCTATTCTTTTGAAGGTACCCTGAGGTCAGGGGGCAAGTGTTGTCACTGGGACCCACAGGAAGGCAAGCTCTGCTTTCTAGTCTCTACCTGGTAAACTGAGTCCATGCTGCCAAGGCTGAAGCATAGCCTTGGGTGTTTCTGGTAGCCCCTACCCCTACTACTGGGTCAGAACAGCCTCAGATGGATGTGGTGTCTAAGGTTTCAAGGAATCCAGATGGGGAAAAAGAGTGTGATATGGTCTCAACTTGTTTCTATGACACAGCGAACAATCTAGCACATCTGCCAGTAGCTAAGACAAAACTGAAGAGCAGAAACCCTGAACAATAAAAAGCCAGGCTGCTGCTCAGGGAATTGGCCTGGTTATCTTCAGATTGTGCCATCAGGGGGATTAATGTAAGGCTGGAAATCTCTATAGGAAGCCAGATGCTGTAAAAACTAACATATCAGGTTCAAGGAACCAAGCAGAAATTCTGGAGCTTTACTACAATAGCTAAAAAAAATTTAAAACGCACAAACATACAGTAATATGAGTTCAACAGCAGACCAGCAGCAAAGAAAGAAATCTCATGACCTGAAAGACAGATCAGAGGAAAGATAAAAAATGAGATCAAGCTCTCTACTTCCTCTTACTGTTTCTACGCCATCTTACTCTTCTCTCTCCCTTCTCTTCCTCTGTCTCTGTCTCTCTCTGGGGCACCCCTCCCTTTTCCCTTCTCCCCCTCCCCCCATGCTCATTTAATAAACTCCTCTACAACATTAAAAAAAAAAAATGAGGTCAAGAGTAAGTAAATAAGGAGCTGGGTGTGGTGGCGTATGCCTTTAATCCCAGCACTCAGGAGGCAGAGGCAGGCGAATCACTGTGAGTTCGAGGCCAGCCTGGTCTACAAAGCGAGTCCAGGACAACCAAGGCTACACAGAGAAACCCTGTCTCGAAAAACAAACAACAACAAAACAAAAACAAAAACAGAATAAATAAACAAATATTCATAAGCAGAAGGTCCTGGGAGGAAAGAAGAAAATGTAGTAGGTACTGAATCTGCATTAGGAGAGCGAATGGGAAAGAATCTTCAAAAGTAAGAAATGATATCATTGATAGATTTAAAAGTCTAGGTAAAATGAGCTAGAAAGAAATCCCTGTGTTTTGCACACCAGAGTGAAACTGCAGAAAACTAAAACAGAACAAAATCACAAAGGCAACTTGTAGAAAGAATCAGATCAAGTCAAAAGGAACAAGACTCCAGGGGAAATCTAGAGATGCTGCGAGACACATGACATTTTTTTATGTCACAAAGAGAACAACGCTTTGGAGAAAGCAACACAGAAGCTGCAGAGCACTGGAGATGAGATCTTTTCAAAAGCTGAATTGACTGTATATCAGAGAGAAAATTAAATCCCATCCTCAACATGAGACCCTTCCTTCTGAGCCCCAAAGACATAATAATGCCCCATATGTCCTATCTGTCCCCCAGCAATAGGCACAGAGCCCGCCTCCTGCGGCTTCTGCCTCCACAAAGTTTCTCAGTCCCAACAAACTCATGGTAGCTAAGCATACTTCAGATAAAGCTCTTGGTGTAGGATAATTCCTGTCCCCTGAATCTGCACGGATGTAAGGTGGTTTACAACTATTTGCTATTAAAATAAGCAGAAATTCACACTTTAAAATATACATTTAAATTCCTTTATAATATATTGCCTTACATCAGCATTCTGTGTAGCCTTGGCCTTTCCAGACCTGATCTGTAGACCAGGCTGGCCTCCAGCTCACAGAGATCTGCCTGCCTCTGCCTCCTTGAGTGCTGGGATTAAAGGTGTGTGCCAGCACAGCATGCTTAATAAAAAGATTTTTCTTTGGGGCTGATGAGATGGCTTAGCAAATGAAAGCATCTGCTGGTAAGCCTGATGGCCTGCATTTGATTCTAAGGGTTAGGGTTGAAAGAAAGACCTGACTTCCACAGGTTGACCTCTCACCTTCATTTGTGTGCTGTGACATGGACATAGGCACTTGTGAACACACACACACAAGCAACAAAGGGGACTGGGGAGAGGGGGAAGGAGTGATGTAATAAAAACATTACAAATATTTAAGGCTGGAGAGATGGTTTTCTTCCCAGAATCCATACCAGGTGAGCCACAAACACTTGTAATTCCAGTTCCAGTGGGTCTAACACCCTCTACTGGCTTCTATGCACATACCCCACATGTGGACATGCACACATAATTAAAGATAAAATAAGGCTAAAAACTTTTAAGAAAATTATTCTTTATGTTATCAGAACATATTTAGTTGCATTAACACTTCCTTTATTGGCCATTGTGTTTATAGAAACACAAAAGCTGCCTATTTTCATTCATCTATGCACTTAAAGACCTTTTTTATTTTTTATTTATTTTATTTTATTTTTTTTAATCAACCTAAGAACATTTCTAGATCCTTAGAAGCAATGGTTATGGGTTTTTCTTCAGAGCTGAAATAAAATCTGAATCAGATTTTGATCACAGATCTTTCACTAGCTAAGTGTGCCAAACCTCTGTCCTTCTCAGTAGGAATAATTCCTTTTGCAGTAATAGGAAGGGTCAACAGCACCTAGCTGTCCCTCTTGCCCTGGGGATATGTCCAAGAGTCTCAGTGGGTGCCTGGAGCTTCAGCTGCCACTAGCATGTCATGCATCATATACAATGTTCTTTCCTGTACATATATGTCTAGGGTAAGGCTTAATATATATATATATATATAGATATATATATATATATATATATATATATATATATTATATATATATATATATATATATATATATATATATATGATTCTAAGGGTTAGGGTTGAAAGAAAGACCTGACTTCCACAGGTTGACCTCTGACCTTCATTTGTGTGCTTGGAAATAGGGTCTCACTCTGGCTTCCCCTTGGTTCTCTGGTCCTTGAGCTCTCTGCTGAATGAATTCAGGGAAGACTCAGAGTGTGGGTACAGCAGAAAAGAAATTTATGCAGAACAGCAGGAGGCATTCTCAAGGACGACAACAATGACAGTGGGCAACGAACCAAGGGGCCATTGTGCCAGCAAGGGTGTTTAGATAGGGTTTGTATTATTTTCTTAAAGTGTCTGGAGTAGACAGCGGTTCATGAGGGGCCGTTTGAATTGACTCCTGAGAAGAGGACAGTAGTTTCTCTTTGTTCTTCAGCAGTAGCCCTGCTGCTACACAATCCTGTCATCTTCCTGGTAGGTTCACAAAATTGTGCTTACATCTAGTACCAGCGGCACAACTCAGATCCCTTAGATCAAAAATTATGTAGTAAAATGGATTAAAAAATAAAGGAAAACATATTACATAAATAGCTACCTTTTACTACTACAAAACAGCTTGCCTTTAATGGGTCTTAAAGTCCTGCTACCACCACTTTCCTCTCACCTGTAGCTATTCTTTCATACGATATTTTAAGTCTGACGGACAGCATTTGTTTTGTTTGTTTGTTTGTTTTGGTACTTTTTTTTTTTTTTGAGACAGAATTTCTCTGTGTAGCCTTTGCTGTTCTGGACTCGCTTTGTAGACCAGGCTGGCTTTGAACTCACAGTGATTCACCTGCCTCTGCCTCCCGAGTGCTGGGATTAAAGGCGTGCACCACCACGCCCGGCCTGAAGGACAGCATTTGTGATATTTTTCCCCTTCGTTAAATCATTGTGTTAGCAACGGAACAGAAGGTGGGTCCCAAAGCTGATGATGAAGGGAGAGGTCCCTCTCCAGGGACTTTCAAGCCTGCTAATCTCTCACTAGCTTCCTGGCAATGCCCATTCTAGAGCCGAGACCCTGAACAGAGCCGGGAAGAAGAATGTCAAATTGATCCAGCACCGTGCATGAAAGATTCAGTGTAAGGGTCTTGTGACAAAAGGGCACCCTGGTGATCAGAGGGCCAGGGCATGCTTCAAAAATCACTCCATGTTGCCGGGTGTGGTGGTACAGACCTTTAATCCCAGCACTTGGGAGGCGGAGGCAGCTGGATCACTGTGAGTTCGAGGCCAGCCTGGTCTACAAAGCGAGTCCAGGACAGCCAAGGCTACGCAGAGAAACCCTGTCTTGAAAATCACACCATGCAACAGACCTCATGCAAGAGATTTGTTTTAGAGGGGAGGGTGCGAAAGGCTGCTTCACAAGGGGCAGGGGAGAGGCACTAGCATGGACTTCATAGGGAGGAGGCATATGGAACATTCACAGAGGAGAAATAGGAGACAGTGGTGACATGGAATATGTTGCATTGGCATTTAGTGATGAGGAGGATTGAAGGCAGGTGTGGGATGTGGTCGTTTATTTTTTAGGCCTCCTGGAATGGTCAAGAGGTCCCAGGTATGCAGGATTATATGTCCCTAAGTGAGTGAATTGACTTCAAATAAAAGGAGATAAAATCACAACAGCAGTGAAGCACACAGGTCAAAAAACTAATAGGCTTAGCTAAGATGACAACAGATGTAACCCATTTCTATCATAAAAAGCTGAAGATTCAGTTCCAAAGCTCTTCTCCAGAAGAGACGGTAGTGTCTGGTGAGGCTTGACTCTGGTTTTATAGGTCTTGTAAAACAGATGAGATATTGGTGGAATTATCAATAATATACACATAACGCTTAACCTTGACAATAGTATGAGTGCTCATCTGAGCAGTTGTAGGGGTTCTCTTTCTGTTGTTATTGTGTAGTTTGTGTGTTCGGGTTTGCTTAGGGAAGGATGTGTGAGCACATGTGTGCACTTAAATGTAGAGGCCAGGGATTGGGATCAGGTGTCTTCCTCAACTGTTCTCCACTTGTTTGTTTGTTTGTTTTTATATATTCAAGACAGGGTCTTATAAGCAAGATCTCAGTAAAGAAACCAATAAAGTGACTGCTCCATGAATTGGGGGGGGGGCACAGGTGTTTATTGTAGGTAAGAGAGAGAGTACAGCTAGAGGCATCTGGAAGAGTCCAGAGCAAAGAGGAGACCGGTCAGAGTCAGGCCTGGAGAAGTGGGGAGTGGAAAAGTCACGTGGGTTATTAGTAGCTGAGGGGAGGAAAACTTATGAACTGGAATAGCTTTGGAGTTTAGAGTAGAAGGGCCAGGAAGTGCATAAGAGGTGCTGGAAATAGGCTTTCATTTGTAATCTCAGGGAGATGGCTCTTACTGGAAGGCAGAAGCTCATTTCACAGCTGCCCGTGCTATGGTCCATCTTAAGCTGAGCAAAGATTGTCACCTTGGGGCTACCCACTGCCTTTTGGAGAATTGGGATTCCCTTTGGAGCTGACAGGTCTTTGTACATAGGCCTGGGAGTCCTGAAATTCACTATACACACAAGGCTGGCCATGAACTCAGAGCTCTGCCTACTTTTGTCTTCTAGTGCTTGGACTACAGGTATGCACCATCACACCAGGCTCCGCATTTTTTTTCTTGTTTGTTTTGTTTTTGAGACAGAGTCTCTTGTTCTTCAATGAACAGGGAGCTCTGCAATTCAGGCCAAAGCATCAAACCCTAGGGCTTATTCTATCTCCAAGTCCCTAGCACTGGGATTATAGCCCAAACCTTAAACAAACTAAAACCAAAAAAACAAAACAAAACAAAACAAAACAAAACAAAGCAAACAAACAAACAAACAACAACCAAAAATGAGTGCTGGGAACGCAGATGAAGCTCAGGTTCCCAGCTGGTAAAGTGGCAAACATTTCACCAGTGGAGCCATCTCCCAGTCCTAAAGCTATATGTTTGTTTGTTTGTTTGTCTGTTTGTTTTTGGTTTTTTGAGACAGGGTTTCTTATGTAGCCTTGGCTGTCCTGTACTAACTTTGTAAACGAGGCAGGCCTCGAACTCACAGCGATCCGCCTGTCTCTACCTCCTGAGTGCTAGGTTTAAAGGCGTGTGCCACCGCCGTCCAGCTATATGCTTTTTATAATTGCTATTTTTCTTCATTTGGACTTCAGAATTAAAAAGGAAAACAAGGGCTGGGAAGATGGCTTAATGGACAGAAGTACTTGCTCTATAATCATAATAACCCGAGTTAAGTTTGCAGACCCCACAGTGGAAGGAGAAAACCGACTTCTGAAAGTCTTCCTCTGTTGTGACACGTGACACGTGTGCCTGTACTCACACAAGATACATCACACACACACACACACACACACACACACACATACACTATAATAAATTTTAAAAGAAGAGAAGTTCCCCTGGTGACATCACCTAATATGCCAAGTGATGTCTTCTAGTGCTATAGATGAAATAGAAGTGGAAGACAAATGATCATACCAATGGGAAACGATGATTTTTGTAACGTAGGCGGCTTAGCAGATGCTCTAGAGTTTTTATTATGGGTGTATAGGAAGGTAGAACCAAAAGGTGGACCAGAACTGAGGACAGACAGTGAGGCATGGCTTTTTATTTTTTATTTATTTATTTATTTTTACTGTTTTTTAAGTTTTATTAATTTGTTCAGATTACAGCTCAATTGTTATCCTATCACTTGTATCCTCCCATTCCTCCCTCCCTCCTGCTTTCACCCTATTCCCCTCCCCTAGGTCTATGACTGAGGGGGACCTCCTCCCCCACTATATGGCCACAGGCTATCAAGTCTCATCTTGGTAGCCTGCTTATTCTTTCTTTGAGTGCCATCAGGCCTCCCCACCGAGAGAAGGTAGTTAAATATGGGGCACCAGAGTTCATGTCAGAGTCAGTCCCCACTCTCCACTCAACTGTGGAGAGTGTCCTGTTCATTGGCTAGATCAGAGTAGGGGTTTGATGTTTACTACATGTATTGTCCTTGGTTAGTGCAATAGTTCGAGCAGAGCCCCCTGAGCTCTGATCCACCCGTCACAATGTTCTTCTTGTACTCTCTGGGTCCTTCTATTTCCCCATCTCCTATATTTCTCTTACCTAGAGTGCCAGTGGGATGTCCTCACATCTATCCCAATCTCCTGATAAGTGAAGACTTTCATAGGACATGCCTTTTGGGCTAGTGCCCACTTATAAGTGAGTATATACCATGTGAGTCTTTCTGCTTCTGGGTTAACTCACTCAGTATGATCGTTTCTAGTTCTATCCATTTGTCCACAAAGTTTGGGAATTCCTTGTTTTTAATAGCTGAGTAGTATTCCATAGTGTAAATGTACCACAGTTTCTTTATCCATTCTTCAACTGAGGGACATTTAGGCTGACTCCAGCTTCTGGCTATTATGAATAAGGCTGCTATGAACATGGTTGAGCATATGTGAGGCATGGCTTTTTAAAGAAGGAGGAGCAAACAGTAAAACATTATTTATCTGCTTATTTAAGTATGTACAGTGACTTACATGATGACTTTTCCATGCTGGGTGGGAGGGCATTCCCTTATGAGAGTCTTTCTGTAGCCCATATTCTTCGATATGTTAGTGAAATTTGTTGAGTTTAGCGATAACTGGCTTAAGGATTTGGTTTCTTCATCTAAGAATAGATCTGAACATAAAAAAAGTAACCATCAAAGCACCTCAAAAAGCTGAGCGAGGGTCTGTATGAGCAGTTCTCACTCTGTGGATTGTGACCTCTTCGGGAGTCGCAGATCAGAGGTTTGGTTATATCTCATAACAGTAGCAAAATTACAGTCTTGAAGTAGCAACAAAATAATTTTATGGTTGGGGGTCACCACGGCATGAGGAACTTTATTAAGGGATTGCAGCATTAGAAAGATTGAGACCGCTAATCTATATGAACTCTGAAGAACATAATTGGTTACATTACCCTCCAGGTAAGGTAAGACTCCTGGCAAAGTGCTTCCACAGGCAGCTGTGGTTCTAATCATCCAAGTCAAGTCCTCCTTCCCCTGACGAGGTCTTCAACAGGGATGAAGGTAGCATTTGTTTCCCACAGATCTAGCTATGGACTGAGGGATCTGTAAAATAAAGGAAGGAATATTATAGATTTGAAGAGATGTGGAGAGATCAATCTAGGAAATAATTTTAATGATAAATATTGGGCTATTACAAGGTGACTTCCCAGAAAGAACTTTACCATTTATGGGTTGGTGTCCCATTTAAGCCAGAGCAAATATTGTTTATGGTTAAGGAAGGCATAAGAGTACCTTAATCTGATTATAGTTGAGGTGTCTGTGATTGCCCTCTCTCCATGGCAGTAGCCCATATCTGGGGCTAATGAAGAGTCACATAAGTACTGAATCATTGTCCCTTGAAAAGAGGTGATCATGGACATTATTATAGGATGTTGTAGAAGAGTATTGGCAGAGAATAAATTAAAGTTTAATGCAGTTAAACACTCCCATTTCTGTTAACTAGGTCCCTGCATGATACAGGGTGAAGGCATGCGCATGACTAGAAAGGCATAAGCATGAATAGAAAAGTATGGGAGACTAAATTGTTATGCGGCATAAAGGAAGACTGAAATATCTGGTCATAGGAGTCCCACTGATGCATGACAAGGGCCACTATCCATCCGTCTACCATCTATCTACCGTCATTCCATAAATTCTTTCACCTACTCACCATCTACCTACCATCCACTTACTATCATTTCGTCAGTCCCACCCACCCACCCACCCATCCATCTATGACCATCCTTCCATCCACCCACCCTACCCCTACACTTCCTAATTTATACACACTCCCAACCATGGGACCATGCTGGTGCCAAGCTCCCCATTGTACTGATATAAATAAACTTCTGGCAGCAAAGTGAGCTCCAAATCTTTTGAGTATAGACACACTCTGTGGCTGGAACATTTCATTGCTTCTGCCATCTGCCTTCAGCCAAGACCTAGCTCTCTGCTTGTCAGAATTCACTGCATCTGGCCTCCTCGCCTTTGGCTCTGCTTGGACGGATGCTCTTCTTCTCATTCACTCCCACTACTGAATGTCTAGTGTCTAGTGCTGCCTCCCCTCCCCTGGCTCAGCCCTGGCATTGCCTTTTCTATTCTCTAGTCACAGGTTTCAAAGGATACCCATGGTAGGAAACTCAGATAGCTGAGTGCTTTAGCTCACAATTTATGAAATCTTGGGGAAAGGGGAGATTTAACCTGAGCCTAAATCAGCAGCAGAAGGAAGTAGGAGTAAGAGGTGGGCGTGGTGATTTGAATAAGAATAGCCCCCCCCAACCCCCCAGGGGCTCATATATTTGAATGTTTAGTCACAGAGAGTGAGTCTGGTAGGATTAGAAGGATTAAGAGGTGTGGCCTCATTGGAGGAGGCGTGGCCTCATTGGAGGAGGCGTGACGCTACTGCTCTGTCACCATATATGTTATCATCACCGAGATGATAATGGGCTAAAGCTCTGAAACTGTAAACAAGCCCCCAATTAAACTCTTTCTTTCATAAGAATTGCCTTAGTCGTGGTGTCTCTTCACAGCGAGGCAGCCATTAACAACAGAAAGTTGATTAAAATGTGATTGAACAAAAGGCCCCATCAAGCAGCAGAACCCGACAGCTTCATGCAGTTCTGATTCTAGAGTCAAAACCACAAAAAACGGGGTTGTGAAACCTCCCTCCACATCTAGGAAGATCCACTGAGGTTGCGTGTGTCCCTGCATGAAGGCCCGGGGAGGTAACTGCATGGAGCTGTGAAGGGGAAGCCTGGATTGTTCTGGAGCCCCTCAAGACGTTGGAAATGCCAGAGTCATGAGATTCCTGGCAAGGAAAGCTGCCGACTAGGTGTGGAACCAGCATGTTGCAGGCAACTGTTGTGGGGCAGAGACCCAAAGACCACTCAGCACAACTGTTGGAGCAATGTTCTGTGCACTGTGTATTCATGCAGATTTCTGTACCCAGAGAGTTGAGGACAGGCTGGACTTCGGAATTCTCACTTTTATGAAGCATCTCCTGTCTGTTTGGTAAACATTGTTCTCTATCACCTTCTGATTGGTTTTTAATAAAAATCTGATGGCCAATAAGCTAAGGCAGGATGGGGCATCTGGGAAAGAAAGGGGAGTGAGGGGACTCACCTACAAAACATGCAGGGAGTCAGATGAGTGAACCTGAGGGGAGGTAAAGAATCACGTGGTAGAACATAGATTAATCATAGGTGATAAGAGCTAGTTGGGAATAACAGTAAGCTAAGGCCAAAAGCTAGTATAAATAAATATGTCTCCATGTCATTATTTATAGCTAGGGCAGGCGTAGAAAACTGAGCAGTTACACACAACAAAGTCTGAATTGAGTGTCTGTATCGAGCCAGAGAGAAACAGTTCTCACACAGCTCCCCTGGATGTATTTTATGAGGAGCCATTAGAGGCAAAAAAACAAAACAAAACAACAACAACAACAACAACAACAACAAAAAACCCAGAAAACAATATCCAGGTTGCCAGATGAGGGAGAAGTAAAGCAGACAAGCAGTTTAACAGAAGCCAAAAGCATGCAGTTAACTGGGGCCTTTCAACCCTTAGTTTTCTATACTAGTCCCATGTGACTTTTTGTGATGGAGGTAGGAAAAGAGAGGGCCAGTTTCAGGTTAGATAAAAAATGGCTCCAGCTAAGACAAGATGGAGGAACTTTTGCTCTGTCAGACACCAAGGCTGAAAAGAGCTGCAGATCTGAAGAACATGCTGTCATCAGGCATGGAGATGCAGAGTTGGAGTTTTGCTTTGATCCACTATTTCCTCATTATGCTCGCTTTCTCCCCTTTTGAAATGGTAATGTCTATTCTGTACCATTTTATTCTAGAAGCATGTGATGTGTTTATTATTATTATTATTTTACAAGGGAGGAGGTTTACAAGAAGAGATTGCCTTGAGTCTTAGAAGAGACTTTGAACTTTGAGTTTTTTATACAGTGTTGGGACCGACAGATGGGGTGGGGGGGGATTTTGAACTGGAACTTAAGGCATTTTTGATTTACGATATGACTACAAGCCTATGGGGCTCAGAGAGTGAAATGTGGTGGTCTGAATAAGAATAGCTCCATAGTCTCATATTTTTGAGTTCTTAGTCACCAAGGAGTGCAACTTTTTGAAAGGGTTAAAAGGATTAAGAGGTGTGGCCTTGTTGGAAGGAGGGTGCTACTGAGGTGGGCTTCGAGGTTTCAAAAGCAGGCCCAATCTCTCTTTTCCTCTCTCTGCCTACAGATCAGGAGGTAGCTTTCTTCCACTCTAACACCATGTTCTCTACATGATGATAACAGACTAAGAAAACCCGCAATTAAATGCTTTCTTTTGTAATAATTGCTTTGGTCATGGTGTCTCTTCACAGCAATAAAACAGTGAATAAGACAGTGGGCCTGGCTGATTTATGAATTTGTCATTTAATATTCTGAACTCAGCCATTCTTGAAGAAGTTGGGCTGTCCCAGAGTTCATGAAGGGGATTCTTCTGATCCCAAGTAATTTTCTGGCTCAAATGTGCTGGCTTTCCCTTATAGTCAGGCAAAGAAACATCTTTGGCAGTTCTATAATGAACACAGAGCAAGTGGTTGCCTAGGACAAGATCAGAGATAACCCAGCCAATATATATCTCTCTGGGGAAAGGAGAAATAATCTGTATTTACATCCATTGGTGTCATTGCCAAAAATGTTGAGGAGTGCACAGAAAAGGAGAGCTGTGAGATTAAAGTGTGAAGATGACAGGACATTAAGATAGAGTGGAAACGGTTAAGGAAAGGCAGGGTGAGGGTGGCCCTGGCTATGGACTGTCCATTATTAGATTGAACGCGTTAGTTAGAATGAAATGTCACTTGTGACATGCTTCCCTTAGAACAGGTCAGAAGTCAGTGTTGCTATGGTGCTTCACAGGAGTGACCTTCCAGCCACATCTTTTTGTATGGAGTACAATAGGTACCTGGGATTCCAGAGCTGTAAGTTAATGACAAAACAACACCACAAGCAGCACCAAGGTAGGAAAGCCATGCACAGACGCCACCTTTCCACTGCCATGCTTACTATATTTGCCTCATCTATATTTGTGGTGAGAGGATTTGTGTAAAGGGAGAGAGAAAGCATTTTGCACTCCCAGTATCTCAGATACTTTGCTGGAGAGTTGTGCTGGCTCCCTGTATCACTCAATATACCATTGAGATTTAGCATACATAGCATTCATATGACATTACTTGCCCCAGAAACATCCCACTCTGCTAGTTTCTTTGTCATCTCACCAAAGTGTGTACTGTACCGTTTGTATGTTAGGTGGTGGGTCAGCTTTATTTATAAACAAACAGGGAACAAAAGGGTGACCACACTCTCCTTTTCAAAAATTCCATTTATTTATTTATTTATTTATTTTCGTTTAGAACTTCAGCCAGTACAAGATGTTAGATCAATGTTGAACTGAATGAGGGAAGCCAGCTACAGCTTCTCCCACCCCCGCATGCAGTGATTTCTACTCCCCCCTCCAAAGAGCACGGTATGCTATACACCTGCTTTCCTATCCTTCTCCCAATGTCACCCTTGCTCCCAGGGTCTTGCTATACTCAAGGTTGAAGGTGATGCCATTTGTCCTCCACTGTAGCTCCGTTTGCAACTTTAAAAGCAAAGGAACATACGGGCTGACCCACCTCAGATCCTGTGGCCTGTCTACCCATCTCCTCACAGTTTTACACCTTTGTGTGTGAGCCAGCTCAGGACAGATGATTCTGTTATCCGCAGTCAGGATTTAAAGGTCCAGACCACCAGCTGAGCGCAGTGGCACATCCTTGTAATCCCAGCACTCAACGAGGCAGAGGCAGAGGCAGAGGCAGAGACAAGTGGATTTCTGTGTGTTACAGCCCAGCCTGTTCTACAAAACAAGTACAGGATAGCCAAGACTATACAGAGAAACCCTGTCTTGAAAAACAAAAACAAACAAACAAACAAAAAAGGTCCAGATCACCAAAGAGTCTCACAGATGCACAAACAGCAACACAGATGGACACTAGAATAGTGAGAGACACAGACACTTAAGCTTCAGGAGCAAAGCCTGGAAACAATGTGCTCAGTGTCCTGTGAGTGCCCACAGGTCCTGACACCCTCTTAACAGCTACACTGTACATAGGCTCAGCTGACTCCTGGCCTTCTAGACATTCAAGCTATAAAGCAACAACTGGAAAAACATGCCACTATTGAGAATTGACTGTGCCACACTTCATCAGGCCAGAGGGAACCAAACAGTTATGCATGCTGGGCCCTTGCTGAGTGAGAGAGCTCTGGCCCAAAGGTAGAGGCTGCATGCTAAAAAAATAAAAAATAAAAATGAGTTTAGCGTGATCTCAGTGATGGGAAGGCAGAGATCCTAGGACCAAGATGGGACACAGCATCAGACGTCCACATCACAGAATCAGGGTGCTGCTTCTAGGACATGGGATGGACCTTGCTCCCAGCAAGCTAGGAGAGGACAAGTCCAGCCCACCAGTCAGAAAAAGGCTGACCTCTTTCTTGTTTGTTTGCTTGTTTGTTTTTCAAGACATGGTTTCTCTGTGTAGCCCTGGCTGTCTTGAACTCTGTAGACTATGCTGACATCAAACTCACAGAACCACCTGCCTCTGCTTCCTGAGTGCTGGGGTTAAAGGCGTGCGCCACCACTGCCCAGCCGAGCTCGCTCCTAAGAGAGGAGGATCTTTGAAAACACAATCTAAGTACTGGATGTGGCTTCCTGCACCTGGAATTTCACTTCCTGCCTTTCCCAGGCTGGAGATAGGGAGCACACGTATGTGCGCACTCGGATATGTGCACACTCAGACAACACATGGTTATTTACATGTAGAATTTATGTTCACATACCCAATTCATTATGGATGTAACAGGGGCTCCTCTGAATCCAATGCAGTTCAGTTTAACATCACTGTCTCTCTTGTGAATTGGGCTTCTCTGACAGTAAGATACCAGCTGTCCTCAGCACAGCTCTCACTTACAGGTCAGGTGCTGTATTTTCTCCCCTCCCATGGTGTGCTTTGGCTTGACCGTGCAGAGCATACCACTAGGAGCCAGGTGGGCAGAGATCTTACACTGCAGTAAAGTTGGAGAGTCGGTGGCCCAGAGAACCTATTAAATAGAGGGCCCCAAACAGGATATGGAGTGAAAGAGCCTGGCAAAAAAGAAAATGCCCTGGGATTTCTTAGAAACCTAAGGAGGAGTTGGGGCTCCTTGGACACCCTTTGCTGCAGCCCCCATAGGCTACACAGTGACGTTAGCATGAGTTGGGTGTTGAAGTTTCTCTTGTCTCATGTGGTGCTCCTGTTAGAGGCCAAAATGCTCGATAAAGAGCCAATTAAACCCTGCTTCTTCATCCACCGTTAATTTATGTGACGGCAGTAACTAATCTCTGTAGACAGGTGGCTTTTTTAATCTCTCTGGACAGGGAAGTGGCCAAAGGCTTTGAACTCCTGCCTGGAGGAAGTGGCTTGCTGATTTGTAGAGAGATGTCCGAGATGGCAGGAGACATGGGCTACCCAGAACAAGGCTGGGCCTGTGGTTTGTAAAGGGGAGGGTCTGGGCAGAGGAGGGCAAACCAGCTATCCCTCTGATAGCTATAGAGCAGCCTTCCCAGATTAGGATTGCCTGTGGAGAAGCTCAGGTAGAAACTCAGCCTTGTAGGAGCATACTCCCCAACATGTGGACGTGGGTGTCTGACAGATTGTGTACCCTTGTTCTGCTGGCCTGGATGGTGGGTATTGCTTACCCCCAGGCACTTTCTGGCCCAGGCGTGGAGCCAGGGCTTTTCCAACCTTGGAACAGCAGTGGGTTCTCAGTGGTCAGTCTACAGTGGCTCTCTGTGCGGGCTCCCTTCCTCACCATCGTGTGGACCTTGGTGGCTCTTTTCTCTGCTCTAGGTAAGCAGCCTGCACTGGCTTGAGGGTTTTTGTTCTCTGTTCATTAACAAAGCCTTTTCTATTCCATGTTCTACTTCCAGAGTTCATGAATAATCTGGTAGCCTTGCTCTTTCCATATAGGAATGGGCTCCAAAGTCCTGGCATGTGTTGGCCCTAGTCACCCAGTGATCTTCCTAAGGGTTCACAGAGACCCGGATGCCCTCTGGGCTCTTGGTCTGAAGAATCTGTGAGCTGGTCAGTAAAAAGAGGTTACATTTTGGAGTCTGTTGCATTTTGAGGGGACATTGAGGCGAAGTTGGTTCTAGGTACTAGGTTGAGTAGCTTCTGGGTACATACAGATGCTGAATGCTTTATCTACAGTTGGGGAGGCCCCTGTGCCTGGCTGCTGTCAGTCCGTGTACAAGCTGCACAGAGAGGGACATGTCCCCTGCATATGGTCAACGGTCCCATTTAGTTCTTGGAATCTTCCTTAGATTTTATTCTACCTATAAAAAGAGATTGAAGTTTAATACCATCGTTTCTACCAAACCATATACTCAATGGGCAAAACTATACAGAATTGATGACTCATGTCTAAGGCAAAATCTGATCTGGGTTGTATCCAACTAAGTGAGAGCTGAGCAATACCTGGAAATGATCAAATTAAGATGAAGAAAACAGAATCTTGAGGATGAGAGTCTGCCTTTTATTAGGAGGATCCACTCACTGAGCTGGGACACTTCTGCACAGTCAGGGCTGGTCACTCTTATTGGCAGCTGATGCAGCCCCACTTGGTCTCTAGGGCCCCTAGGAGTATGTGTGGAAATGGCATGACAGATGGAAGCCTAGAAGCCTGGCTGAGACCGTAGCGCCTCAACAGAAAAGTCAGCCCTATGACTTTCCCACTCCTCCCCAATCAGAACATCCCCAGCAAGCTTGCATGTCATACATACATCTGGGGAATGTTTCACTTCTGGGACCATGGCTCTGCAGCCTTTTAGACTTTAGTATGGGTGTGTGGGTGTCATCTACCATAACCAAAGAAACCTAGGCCTAATCCTTCATGTACCCTTTTGATACCCAACAACCCTGAACAGCTTTTCTTTTCTTTTTCTTTTTTTCACTGCTGCTAGTGTTGTTACTTTATTTTTTTTATTTTTATTTTTAAAAATTTTTTATTATTAATTTATTCTTGTTACATCTCAATGGTTATCCCATCCCTTGTGTCCTCCCATTCTTCCCTCCCTCCCCTTTTCCCCTTATTCCCCTCCCCTATGACTGTTCCTGAGGGGGATTACCTCCCCCTGTATATGCTCATAGGGTATCAAGTCTCTTCTTGGTAACCTGCTGTCCTTCCTCTGAGTGCCACCCGGTCTCCCCCTCCAGGGGACATGGTCAAATGTGAGGCACCAGAGTACGTGAGAAAGTCATATCCCACTCTCCACTCAAGTGTGGAGACTGCTGAACAGCTTTTCATAGCTTGGGTACAAAGCCTGGGTGACCTAATGGCCCTTCACTTCTCCTTTGCTGTGAATACTCTCAAGTGAGCAAGTGAGCTCCTGGTGTCCCAGTGTTATGTGTGTTATATGAGCATTTATGTGGCAGGACTCAGGGTTGGGGATTAGTGGCATTGGAGTTAATATCTAGTGAAATGTTCCCTCAGCAGAGCACTTACAGGAGGAGCTGGGGGATCAGAATCATAAGAGGGTAGACCTTTCCCCTCTGAGGTGGCAAACCAGGAAGACACTGCAGGCTAGAACTGAGGGCTGCTGGTCCTTGGGAAAGTGGGACACTTGGCAGGAGAATCTATCTTTCAGTATGGACAAAGCTAACATGTTGAGCCCAAGGTCTTGCTGATGGTCTTCACAGGGCCATGGGCACCACCTTGCATTCCTCTTGGGACAGGTTCGAACACTCCTTCCATCGTTTTCAAGTAACAGTTGTCTCATACCCTTCTCTGGTTTCATTGGTGCCACGGTCTCATACCGTTCCCAGGGTCTCTGTATGCCAAAGGCTCACAGCCCTCATGTGGTCCCTGTTCACTAAGGTCTCACACACTTTCCAGTGTCTCTGTGTGACAAGGAATCATACCCTTCCCGGGGCCTCTGTGTGCCATGGGCTCACATTCCTCTGTGACCTTAGGGACTCTCCCAGGGTCACTGTGTGCTCTAGACACATAGATGAATAGCTCTTGACTACAGAGACTCCTGGAGGGACGGTTCATGTGGCCAGCTCATGAAGGACCTTGAGAAGCAACTGAGCCTCCATCTCTCCCCAGGGAAGGTTAACTGGAATGCTAGTGCCTTGGGAAGAGGAGACTAGAGAGTTCCTCATGGGTGGAGAGGCCTAGAAGAGGCCTTATGGCCACCCTCTGGCCATTGTGACGTTAGGGAAAAGATACTGTTCAAGAGATTCTCATGGGGTTGGGGATTTAACTCAGTGGTAGAGCACTTGACTAGCAAGCACTAGGTCCTGGGTTCAGTCCTCAGCTCTGAAAAAGGAGAGAGAGAGAGAGAGAGAGAGAGAGAGAGAGAGAGAGATTCTCAGAAGAGTTGGGGAGGAAGGCTTGCTTGACTCTCTGCCCCTTCTAGAGTGAGTCCATCACTGTGCCCATCCCCATGTGGCCTTGTGTGGTGACACTCTCTTCTCCTTCTCCTTCAGTTCCATACAGAATTGTGCTGATGTACTTTTTGATCTCACAAATCCTCAAAGGGCTGCAAATTCCTGACCTTCTTGTCTTCTAGAGTATTCTGGATTATCAGGAGAGGCCTGTGTAGGTCTGTGTACTGTCTGGAATGCATTCCCCTGATGTGGCCCAAACCAACTGAGAATGCCCTGAATCCTCAGGTGAACCTATTCTCACACTATCAAGCCTTCCCTCCCAGGAATCTTCCGCAGTTTGCACCGAGCGAGAGGCCCCTGCTGGAATGCAAGGCCTTTAAACTAACCAGCCTGCTACGAGTTTTCCTTCCTTTCTCATCTCCAGCAAGGAAGCTCCAATTCTTAAGAGTAGATGGGGAGTGGAGGGAGCGGTCCTCACTCTGAAGCATCCGCTAGCCCTCAGTCATGTTTCTCTCTCTAGGAAAAGTTACAGGACTGAAATGGATAATTTAACTTCTGTCTATCCAACTGGGCACGTGTGGCACCCCATTAATATTTCGCTAGTCCCTGGGTGGTAGTGGTGCATGACTTTAATGCCCACACTTGGGAGGCAGAGACAGGCAGCTCTGGGTTCAAGGCCAGCTTGGTTTACAAAGTGATTTCCAGGACACAAACAAAACAAAAGACGAAACAAAAACAAACAAACAGACCAAAAAAGAAAAAAAACCAACATTGCTAGTCAAGTTATGACTAGCAAACTTCTCTAAAGTTTCGGTTGTGAAAATGAACCGCTTTCCTCTAACTTGCAGTGAAGAATTATTGGTGCCTTCTAGCCATGTGTCATCCGTCTCCCCATGTCTTTCATCAGAGGACACGCCCCCCCACTCTGTTCCATCCAGTCTTATGCACATTGATATTACTCCTCATGCAGTGAGACTGAGCCTCCGTCCCCCCGTCATTGACCAGTCCAATTTCCTCCATGTTGCCCCCCAGCAGGCTTCCATCTGTATTGTATTCTGCAGTGGAGCTGCCCTGGCTTTCCAGAAGCTTCTTCATCTTTCCTATGTGGTAGCCGGGCATTGCTAGCAGGAACATGATCCAAAGTCAGCAGAGCTCCTTTTCAGAAGTCATTCCCACTTCTTTCTGGAGAGATTGCTCAGTCAGTAGAGCTCCTGCCGAGCAAGCATGAAGACCCGAATCTGATCCACACAGCCCACATGAAAACGTAAATATGTTCTTATAAACACCAGTGCTGGAGAGGTGGAGATAGGCAGAGCCCTGGGGCTCACTAGTCAGCCAGCCCAGCATAATCAGAAAGCTCTAGGCCCCAGTGAAGAGACTCTATCTCCAAAACAGGTGGATGCTCCCTGAGGAGCAACACTCAGAGTTGACCTCTGGCCTCTAGACTCACACATGCACATCTGTACCTGCACATGCATACCAAACACTTCGCTCAAAGCACCTCAGAGAAGGAGTGTTCATTTTTGTCTTACAGACTGTAGTCTATCTTCCAGGGACGTCAGGACAGGGGACCTGGAGGTGGAAACTGAAACAACGCCATGGAGGAGCTCTGTGCACTGGCTTTCTCCTCACGGCGTTCTCGGTTTGCTTTCCCGCACCATCCAGGACCACCTTTCTAGGAGGCACTGCCCATGTTGGGCTGGACCCTCTCACATCAATCATTAATCAAAGAAATGCCCAATAGATTTGCCTATCAGTCAGCCCTGTGGAGGCGGTTTTCTCAATTAAAAGTCCCTCCTCCCAAATGGTTCTAGCTTGTGTCAAATTGAATAGATAGATAGATAGATAGATAGATAGATAGATAGATAGATAGATAAAAAGTATCTAGAGAGCACAGTTCCCTTGAACGTGACTTGTAAATTCTTGTGACTCTTTTGGAGATACATTTCAAAAGTTATTTATAAATCCAATGTAGTTCCAGGCTTAATCCCACTGGGGCTTCTGAATATAAATTAGTCGGCAGGCTAAAATTTACAGAGAAGGGTGAAGTTTCAGAAGAGCCATGCAGTACTGCTCAAGAGTCCCATGGTCATCGCATGTTCTTACAGAACTTTGCTCCCTAGTTACGGCTCTTTGGTCAGTTTTCTGAGCTGAGCTCAACTTCTCCTGGTCAGTAGCTTTTGTTTTCATGTTCATATTTTTTCTAATAAATTATTAAAACATGAAGTCAATTGACTGAGAATGCTTTCCTTTATGCCTTTGCATGGTTCAATGGTACTTTTCCACTAACCTACCTCCCCTGAAGCCCACACTGTTCTTACTAAGCCATTGTTTTAACAAGTATGCATATGTTTGCTTCATTAATGATAAGCTAGTAGGTCATTTTAAAGTATGTGAAATGTTGCCCTTGGAGGGACTTGTTTTCCTCCAACCGTGTCAGGGACCTAGGACCTCCCAGCACTCTGTGCCATGTTGGGGGAAGTGCAGGGTCACAGAGTATCACAGGGCCTGGCGTACAATATTCTAACAGCAGCCACAGTGTGCTCAGGGAGCTCATGTGTATATGCAGAACCGTGCTTGGTACAGGGCCAGCGACTATGGTGAAGGGGGCAGGAAGTGCTCACTCCTCTGTCAGCCAGAGCTGTGGGCCACTGCCTGCTCAGTAGCCTTCCCAGGGGACACAAGGGGAGGGGTGTGTGCGCTCTGGAGCTTCTACCATTCCTACTTTTTAGTATTTGCCTCCTGGCCTTTGGCCTCTGGGGGGAGAACTCTGCCCATGAGCCTACAAGGAACCACGCTCACATTCTCTTCCCCATCACTCCCTTTAAGGCAACTGAACACTAATATTTGGGAACAGCTTGGAATATCAGAGAGACTCCAGAGACCACCATTGTACTAGTGGTCCCGGCTCTGCTCTCCATGCCTACCCCCCACTAGATAGAAAGAGCTGGGTTTGAAGAATGGGGACTCCATTCACCCACCTTTATCTGAGGTCCTCAGAGGCCCTGAGAACATAAAGCAGCTCCTCTTGCCTACACAGACCCCTTAAGTTGTTTTGTTTTTATTGAAATGTGTTAAGGGTACATGTTAGTGGCATTCTTGTGATGTTTCCACACATGTGCACTGTACACTGATCACACCCATCCTCCCTTCAGTTCTCTTCTTTAGGTCCAGTCTCTGACAAACACTTTTCTACATCCACACTGACATCCAGGCTCCACATAAGCACGAACAGGTAGCACATGTATGGGGCTCCTCTCCTGTTAACATGTCCTGCAGCTTCATGTATTTTGCTGAAAATGACACTTTGTCTTTCTTTACAGCTTAATAAAACAGTATATATATATATATATATATATATATATATATATATATATATATATATATATATTCATAACCATAAAAATAAGTACAAATAAAACCAAGAATAAATCTAACCAAAGATGTGAAAGACCTCTACAGTGGTAATTATAGAATTCTGATGAAAGAAACTATGCAAAAGAGTGGAAAGGGCTCCTGTGATAGTAGATTAGAAGCAATGCTATTGCTAAAATGTACACACCTCAGTCTCCACTTAACTGTGGAGAATGTTCTGTCCCTTGGCTAGATCTGGGTAGGGGTTTGATGATGACTACATGTATTGTCCTTGGTTGGTGCCTTAAATCGAGCAGAACCCCTGGGCCCAGATTAGCCCATCATAGTGTTCTTTGGCTATGTCCCCTTGATGGGGAGGCCCAACTCGGAGGAAGGATAGCAGACTACCAAGAAAAGACTTGATACCCTAGCATCATATTCAGGGGGAAGAGGTCCCCCTCAGTCACAGTCATAGGGAAGGGGAATGGGGGAATGGGTGAAAGCAGGAGGGAGGGAAGAATGGGAGGATGCACGGGATGGGATAGCAAATGAGATGAAACATGAATTATTTTATTTTTCAATAAAAATGTGTTTAAATTTAAAAAATGTACACACCTCAAAGCAATCTTCAACACATCAAAGCGCCAGTGACATTCTTCACAAAACTAGAAAAAACGATCCTAAAATTCAGAATAGCCAAAACAATCAAACCTGAGTAAGAACTGCTGGAGGTATTGCAATACCCAATTTCAAACTACATAAACGAGAAAGAATAACAAAAACTATGAAGTGTAGCATGAAAATAGACATGTAGATTAATGGAACACAACAGAGAACCCAGAAATAAACCCACCAAGCTAGAACCAGTGGAATCTCAACGTGGGAACTCAAAATATACATTGGTAAAACAAGCCTCTTCAACAAATGATGCTGAGAAACTGCATATCCACATGTAGAAAATTGAAATTTTAGTGCTGTCTTTTGTAATTTTTAACAAACAAACAATGAATCAAATACCTAAATGTTAGACCTGAGACTCAAGGCAGAGGATACATGTGGAAGAGTACCTGCCCAACATATGCTAGCTCCTGTGTTCTATTCTTAACAACTAGAGAGAGGAGGAGGAAGAGGAGGAGGAGAAGGATGATGATGATGATTATAATGATGATCATGGGGAGGAGGAAGAGGAGGAGGATGATGATGAGGAGGATGAAGATGAGGAGGATGATGATGAGGAGGAGGAGGACAATGATGAGGATGATGATGAGGAGGATGATGAGGATGATGAGGAGGACAATGATGAGGATGATGAGGAGGAGGAGGAGGATGAGGATGATGAGGAGGACAATGATGAGGATGATGAGGAGGAAGAAGAGGAAGAGGAGGAGGAGGAGGAAGAGGAGAAGGAGGAGGAAGAGGAGGGGAGAAATAATTCTGGAAGCACTAGAGGAGAACACAGGAAAAGGTTTGAAGGTGTTTGTATAGAGCAGTGGAATTGAAGCAGGAATTGAAGATGGGATTCCACGTACAATAGAAGGTCTCTGCGCAATTAAAATAAACAGTTGGGAGTAAATCTTTGTTAAGTATAATCTGACAGAGGATTAACATCCAGACTGTATAAAGAATTAGAAAAACTCACAAACCAAGCAGTCCAAATTAGGAAGTAGCCAGAGGAGCTGAATAGACAAGTCTCAAAAGAAGAAACACAACTGACCAAATATATATATATATATATGAAAAATACTTAATATTATTAGTGAGCGGGAAAATGCAAATCAAAACTACAAAGAGATGCCATCTTGCCCCAGTTAGAGGAAGGAAACAAAGATTTCCTTCTTCAGAGCAGAAAAGAGAAAAGTTCTCTTCAAAGAATTATTGTTGTCACGCTTTGAAAGAGCCTAGTGAAATTAAGATGAATACGATAACATCTTTTCAAGAAAAGTTTGGGCAGAAATGAAACATACTTTCTAGTTCAGAATTTATGAAAGGAAAGCACTGCTGTCCCTCAGCCCCCACACTCCTGTGGGGTGGTGTGTCACATAGGGCCATTCTACAATGAAAGCCTATCATTTATGCCTCAAGAAGCCACAACTTCCAGAAACGCCTCACCCAGGTATACACAGCATGTTCAGGGAACCCAACAGTGACTAAGAAAAGACGGAATATTTGCCATGGTGCCCACAACTGCTCAAGGAACACTTGAGTAAACTATAATACATCCCAACCCATTTATGTCAAAGAAGATCACGTAGCCCTTTAGACAGATACTATCTAGAGACAACGCTGCATAGAGAGATATGGAAACACATGGAGATATATACATGGGCATAACAGGCGCGTAGACTGACAATTGGTACATATAAGTAGTGATAGATATAAATAGGTAGATATAAGTATATAGATGCATAGACATAAAGATGACAAGCATGCAGACAAGTAAATGACAGATGACAGATGACGAGAACAGATGGGCTTAGATGGGTGACGGCAGTAGATAATGGGCACATGATAAGTGGACAGAACTACTCAACTTCAACTGTAACTACTAAAGGAAAAATTACAGAAAATGTTTCAAGATATCGACAGCTACTCACAGGCAGAAATTTCAAAGGCATCTGTAGAGTGTGTATTACAGATGAACATATTTCCCATGCAACCAGAGTGCACATAACACGTGCCAGGCAAGAGCAGTGTCCCTGAGCTTGTACAGAATGGCGCAACACATAATTATTTATCTGCTCCCAACCACACACACACACACACACACACACACACACACACACACACACACACACACACACACACACACACACACACGGCGTGGAAGAGGGGGCAGATAACTAATTCTGTGTTGCCCCATTCTGCTTCTTTTAAAGGCTCAGAAAGAAGAAATACAGGAAAATAATATATTTTTCTGCGTCTAAGACTTGATATCTGAAAAATATTCACTCTTTGGTGGCTGGAGAGATGGCTCAGAGGTTAAGAGCACTGCTCTTCCAGAGATCATGAGCTCAATTCCCAGCAACCACATGGTGGCTCACAACTGTCTATAACGTGATCTGCTGCCTTCTTCAGCACTGTATACATAATAATAACTAAATCTTTAAAAAATGTTAACTTTTTAAAATAGACTGTGGAATGTGGTCCTGCCCACGCCTGGAGGAGTCTTTCAGGTCAGACCCTCGCAACCACTACAGCGTCATGAAAGCCACTCATTGGGATCCAGGTCAGAACAAGGATGCTCAGTCTTGATGCTTAGATTAAGAAAGCTCAGTTAGCATCAACTCATCTGAGGAGGCCAGACCAAAGTCAATCACACAAATGCAAAGAAATATAAATAGTACAGAAGTTAAAGTGCACCAGCACATAAACACCACAAGAAGAGGCAAAGGGAAGGCGAGAGCTACAGTGGAGGGGAATAACAGCACTAAGGGTTGGTTTCCTGGGTGTAGAATACACAATGGTGTAAAAATAAAGGGATAACATAATAGAGACAGAGAGGTAACTTTCTAGAAAACTATAAACTGTCAGTCAAGAAGACGTGAACTCATAATACTTTCCCGAGTCAAAGCCTTGCCTGTCTGACCATCAGGGACGTGTCCACAGATCAGAAACGTCTCTGTCTAGGCTGTGTAGACCCAGGGAAGCACTGATGTGGGAAGCTTGTGTTCCACCATGCTCAGAACTCCTGTGGCTTTGTGCTTGAACACCGGTTCTGCTCTAGCATTCAGCCATGACCCGGGGACAGCACCAGCAGGCTCATCCACCTATGCTGGGGCCTGGAGCTGCCAGACCTGCAGAGTCCTGGCCTACCCAAGCCTGAGAAGCCAAACATCGCATTTTACAATGTCTGGGGGTTCTAGGTGAGGGAAGAATGGAATGACAGCTTAATTACCTGTGAGAAAATTCTGTCTGGTGTGTGTGACCTTATTCAGAGCTCAACATACCATTGCAGAAAGACTTGGCTTTCATATGGCTTAATGTGCATCAAGATGGTGTCTGTGCAGGGCTTGGGTTTCTGCTGATCTGGAATATAATCAGGGCTGCGGTTTGTGTATGGTGGGGTCTGCATATGAGCCTAGCTGGGGTCTATACAGGCCTGATGTGTGGGCACGCCTGGTATCTGCATAGGGATGGGGTCTGAGCAAGGGCACTTTCAGGGCTGAGGTTTATGCAGAGCCTGGGTCTGTGTCGGATGGGATCTGTGTAGAGCCTGGGTCTGTGTATGGTGGGATCTGTGCAGAGCCTGGGTCTGTGTATGGTGGGATCTGTGTAGAGCCTGGGTCTGTGTATGGTGGGATCTGTGCAGAGCCTGGGTCTGTGTATGGTGGGATCTGTGTAGGGCCTGGGTCTGTGTATGGTGGGATCTGTGTAGAGCCTGGGTCTGTGTATGGTGGGACCTGTGTAGAGCCTGGGTCTGTGTAGAGCCTGGGTCTGTGTATGGTGGGATCTGTGTAGAGCCTGGGTCTGTGTATGGTGGGATCTGTGTAGAGCCTGGGTCTGTGTATGGCTGATACTTGCATGGGGTGGTATCTGTTCAGGCTTGGAGTCTGGGCAAGGCTGGGTCTATGCAGGAATCAGCTTGTGCATGGTGACATCTGGAAGCACTGGATTTAGGATAGAGATTTGCCTCAATATACACATGAGAGCCTGTAATATTCTCGGCAAGGCTGTCCATCACATCTTGAACTACCTGTGTTCATGTGGGCAAGGACTCTCCTTCCAAGGACCTTTACTATACTACAGCCAGCAGGGGGCAGGCAATCACCTCAAGCCACCAGCTTGAGCTCAAGGGGACTCTGCTCTACTAAGCAGTTAGTCTTGGGATCATGTGTGCTCCTTTGGTTTATTCACCCTCTATTCCAATTTCATCAGAGATAATGATTAAAAGTCAGAAACCACAGCTGAAAAAAAAATCACCCTTGGAAAGGGTGGGACAGGTTAGGGATGAGAGTTTGCTGCCTTCTCAGTCCCACCTCCCCACTGCTGTGGGCAGAGGAAACAACAGACCGTGAGGAGCCAGGCCTTCTCAGCAGGTCTTTCTCTGTGGTCCCTGACCCCACATAAACCCACATGGGTGTAGCTGCAGACACCAGGGTAGCTTTCTGAGCTGTGCTATCTCCTGCACCCAAGATTGTGTCTGGCTTTTCTATCAGGGCTCAGAGAATGTGCTTCCAGGTGCCACGCTGAGGTGGGGGCTATTCCATCCTCTTCTGTCACTATCTGAGGCTTGTGTCACTTTTCAACATTACTCTGATATTAGAGACTTTTCTAGTACTGTCAAGTTTCTAGGTTGTTGCCAGAGATATTGGAAAAGCAGAATGGCTCATGGCATAGTCCAGCACAGCCACAAGCTGTGGCTCCTGTTCCTTCAGGACTAACAAGCACTAGCCCGTCTAAGACCCCTGTGGTCCAAGCTTCAGCCCGGGGGGCAGGTTAGCACACTCAGATCTGCCCCTACGCAGTCCCACTGCAGAATGTGGCAGGGCCAGAAACTATGTTCACTCTGGCATGAAGTTCTTGTGCTCAGTCCTACCAGTCAGGCCTGAGGGGTCCAAGAGGTGGGGACCCTCATTTTCTGGTGGCCCAGGAATCCTTCAGAGAGAAGGCCCAGGCCCAGCCCAGTCTAGCTGGTGGCTAGCTCCCTTGGGCCTATGGCTATTTCTCACTACAGATCCTGAAACTGTTTTCACCTTCACAGCATGAGGGATTTTGTTATTTTGAGTTTTTGTTCTTGATTTTTGGTCGTGTGTGTGTGTGTGTGTGTGTGTGAAAGCCAGAGTTATATTGGTGCGCTCTCTCTCTCTCTCTCCCTTCTTCTTCTTCTTCTTCTTCTTCTTCTTCTTCTTCTTCTTCTTCTTCTTCTTCTTCTTCTTCTTCTTCTTCTTCTCTCTCTTAGTTTTTGATTACTATTTTTCTCACTGAACCTGGAGATCACTGATTGGCTAGACCAGCTGGCCAATAGCTCCAAGCCTGACTCTCCCTGAATGCCTGAGTAGTGGGATTACATCTTATGCCAGTGCAAACAGCTCTCATGTGGGCCCTGAGGGTCTGAGCTGAAGTACTCATGTCTACCAAGGCAAACCATTTACTGAATGAGCCATCTCCTCGGCCCCTAGACTTTGGATCCTTTGAGACACCATCTTGCTTCGTAGCCCTGGCTGGCCTCAGATTCACTGTATAGTCCAGGCTAACCTCAGACTTGCGGCAATCCTCCTTCCTCTGGCTCCTAGGTGCTGGGATTACAGGAACATGCCACCATATTGGCCATAGCATTTGTTTGAGATGGGAGCAACTGCAGCCACAAGCCAAATTTTATGCTCCCTACTCCCCATGGTCCTACATGGATACACCTAGGAGCCATGTTCAGTTGAACTTGGCCTTTCTCACACATTATACTGGACTGGTAATACAGGGGGAGTGGCCACTGATCACATGTTTCTGTGTGGGCAAAGAGTCCCTATCCTTGGGGGAGGGCAGAGGTCTGGTGGGAGTGTTAGGGATTCACACCTTAGGGTCAGGACCAGGAGCCTTGAACTCAGGGATTCTTTCAGCAGGGCTGGGCATCTGAACAGATCTTACCTGCATTTCTCAGGCAACCACTGGATGCAAGTTCTTCCAGGGGCACTACCAGTGTACCCTCCTTAAGGGAAGAGGCAATTCCCTAAAGGTGCCACTTTTTAGGGATTAGCCACCAACTTCCCTAGCTGCTATGAGTTAAAGTATGGTCCCTGAAGGCAGATTACCCAGCTGCCATACCTGCCCCATGCTAACTGGAATTGCTGTGCTGATTATGCAGGAGATAGCAATGTGTGGAGGCAGCATTGTCCCAGGCTGTGTGTGTGCACGCGCGCGCGCGCACACAGAAGCAGAGTCTTAGAGAAGTAAGTGCAAGGTCACCCAGTGAAGTGGCCACACGTCATCTCAGAACCCACTCCAGCATTTGTCTTCTGTAACCTTCCTCTGTAACCTCTGTAACCCCAGAAGAGGCTGGCTGCTGAGTTTCTTTTCTATTTATAGTTATCTTGTTCTAAGTTGAGAATAATTTTATAACCTGCTTGAAATTCCTCTGGGAAGTAGATAGGGGAGTACACTCTAAATAACTAAGATGCCTTGTGATTTGGTAAAAGGTAATGCTCGTTTATTTCCCCTGTTGTAAAAAAAAAAAAAAAAAAAAAAAAAGATCTACAAAAGGAGTGAAGCAAGAGTTGACAATCTGGGACATGGCCCAGGAGGTGGGAGCAGCACCTGCTGATTTGCATGCAAAACTCAAAATGGGAGGAGAGTTTGTAGGAAGAGCAGAGAGCAAGGCTAGATATCCCTGTTGCCCGACTCCCAGTTCTTTCAGTGTGTCTGGCCAGCTTCTTCAGGTTAGCCTTGTGAAGAACGAACTGAGATCCCAAGGGGAAGGGTACTCAGAGGGCAGCTTCCACCTACCTCCCCAGATGACATTTCACGGGCTGTGGAGGTCGTTGTTTTTGTTTTGTTTTGTTTTTTTTAATCTATGAACTAATATAAAGTCCCTTGCTCATCCAGTTTTTATTTAACTGCTTTACTGAGGGGCAATTGACATACAATCAACCCTATAAAGCACCAATTCGATGTTCTGACATGTGTCTCCACCAGGGAAAACGCCTCCATAAACAAGATGAGAGATGTCTCCCTCACCCATAGGTGCCCGTGTCCCTTGTAGGTCCTCCCTGTTCATGACACATCCCGGCGCAGCCTAAACGGCTCGCCCTGTCACACTGGTGGCTAGTTTCCATCTTCTAGAACACTTACAGGAACGTGATTCTACACTGTTACTTTTAGGTTTTTTTTTTTTTGTTTTTTTTCTGCCTTTGCTTAGAAGAGCTGTTCTGAGATCCAGCTTTGATCTGGGGCACAACCTCAGTGCTCTCCACAGTCCAGTTGTATTCCATTGTACAAGAGTACCTTAACCTGTCATCCTTACAATGCTCACTTGAATTCTTTCCAACTTTCCTTAATTTAGCCACTCTCACTTTCTTTGATTAGGACCAACACAATGTGCTTTTCCTACAAAACTTTAATTTTAGCCTAACTTTTGTCTTTATGCTTAAAGGCTTTGTTTATTTGTTTTGTTTTGTAAGGACCAGATAACTGGGCCTTAGATGTCCCCACCTTCAGTCTGGCATTTTGTTTGTTTGTTTGTTTTGTTTAGAATTTTTTGGTATTTTAAAAGAATTTTCATATTTCTTTTTTACATATGCATTTATATTATTACACATAAATAAATCTGGCATATTAAAATTGTACTGTTTAAACTATTTATATTTACTGTGATTATGATAGGGTGAGTTTAAACATGTTGTTCTTGTTTTTTATTGACTCCATCCACTCTTTGCTCTCTTTTATTTTTTCTATGATTCCATTTTATTTACTTTGGGGTTTGGTCATTTGAGGGAATCCCTGTCAGAGTTAGTCCCTAGGGATTAGGATCCAGATTAGCTCATGGACCAGCTCTGGTTAGTGAAGGACCCTAATCAACATGGAGCTCTGACAGTGCAAAGCTCCTGGCCGGCTGCCCAGGTCTCTTTTTCATATATGATGCCATCTGTGGGCACCCAGGGTTGCGGGGTGGGGGGGTGGGGTCTTTGTATTTCCAGTCTTCACCGCCATCAGAGGTCTGTCTACTGTTGAACCTCACTCAGCCTTAACACCTGGTAGCCAATAACTCTGGGCTGTGCTATCTGACTGATGTCTAACAGTGTTGTGTACTAAGCCTGGGGGCATGAATGAGCTCTAAGGTGCTAAGAAAGCCCGTCTTAGTTACCTCACATGCAAAAGAGCCTCATGTTGGCGATTCTAATGTTTAGTCTGTAAAATACCCAGAACTCCTGGTTCATGGCAGTTCCCTCGGTCCCGTGGCTCTTTGGAGGCCCCACTGCCATGTCTCTTCTACCTTTTGAGCTGTCTTGGGATGAGGATTTCTAGCTGAACTCTTGGGGAGCCTCTAGCCCCTTCACACTAACTGAGGTCGTTATCTGTTTGTAGATGGAGCCAGCTATAGACAGTAGCTGCACTCTAAGCATCTAGAGACCTGGACCTGAGGGGCTGGGTGATGCAGTGAAGGGAACTTTCCTGCCTTGTTCCAGAGCAGGAAGTTTGTGCGGCTGTCTGAGTGGCAGAAATAATCAGATGTCACAAAGTCCAAACCTTGTAATTCTGTGAGCTTTATTAGTAGGAGTGGCTGTCTCCGACATGCTCACCCTATCCTAAACTCATTCAGGCAAGAGCATACAGCGTCCCAACCCAGAGCAAGGCTGTTGAGTGCATGGGGCTCTGAGCCTTGGCCTCCAATGGGGAAAAGGGCATAGGACAGGGAAAGAAGAACAGGAAGACCTTGAGGGCTGGCTCCCTGGGACTGGAGCTACTGGCATAGGGGTCCCGTTGAAACACTACTACTGTGTTGTCACTGTGTGACCCACTGATACACCCATACTTCAGACTAAGACCCCCCCCCCCGCCAGCAAAATCATAGAGTTTCTTTAATGTCAATGTTGGGGTCATACCAGGACAGGTGTGGCCTTGAGTGGACTTTCCTCCTGATAAGCCCCTGGCAGCTGCTCTGGCCTTGGCAGGGGCCAACAAAGTGACTTTTCTCTATCTTCTCCTTCCTGCTATCTTCCCAAAGCTGTCCAATCTTTCCAGGAACTACAGAGGCCTGGACAAGAGCATAGGCTTATGGCCCTAGGCCTACTAGATGACAAGAGGATTACAAACCAGTTCAAGCTACAGGTATAGGCTGTAAAGCTCCATAGATGACTGCACATGGATGGGGTTAGGGAGGGCAAGGTACCTGAAGCCTGAAGACTCCGCCACAGCTGTAGTCCCTTGGCCTTGTCCCAAGAGGGAAGGAAACTCCTTAAATTGCTTTAATGGAAAGCTAGACCTCTACCTCAGTCCTGGAATGAAGTAGTCTGGTTATCTTGCTTTTGCTGGTAGGTAGTCCAAGGCACACACTAGCCTGAAGTCACCCACAGAGCACAGGCCCTCTGACCATTTGGGCAGCCAGCCAGTGATGACCACTGGTTATAAAACTATTGAGCTACTTTCAAACTATAAATTATAAAACTGCTTTTTGGGGGTGATGACATAGGGAATGGATGATCAAGAGGGGGCAGAAACACTTAGGACTAGTTAGTAGAAGATTTGCTGGTCTGAAGAGATTATTGGAACAGATTTTTGAGATATAAGAATACATGTCACAACCCAGAGCACTTGCTAACACTCTACCAGAAAGCAGAACCTTTTACCACAAGGCAACCCTGTTGTGCCCACAGATGGCATCATACATGAAAAAGAGACCTGGGCAGCCAGCCAGGAGCTTTGCACTGTCAGAGCTCCATGTTGATTAGGGTCCTTCACTAACCAGAGCTGGTCGATGAGCTAATCTGGATCCTAACCACTAGAGACTAACTCTGACAGGGATCCCCCAAATGACCACACTTTTAGAGACAGCATGGGATTGTGGGAGATAGCTCATCTGATAAAGTTCTTGCTATGAAAGTGGGAAGACCCGAGTTGTATTCTCAACACCCAGGTAAAGCGCTAAGTGTGGTGGTGTGGGCTTACAATCCTAGCACTAGGGAGATTGAGACAGGCAGGTCGGTCCCTGGGGCTCTCCACATAGTTAACTTAGTTTACCTGGTGAAACCCAGACCCCAAGTGGAGAGGTCCTTTATTAAACAAAAAAGCTGGTCAACTTCTGAGGAATGACCTGAGGATGACCTCTGGCTTCCACATACATATGCACACACATGTAGGTATACTTGCATATATATATATATATCCCCACATGAAATACACCAGTAAAAGAGAGAGAGATAGAGACATCTATGGGAAAGAAAGAGAAAGAAAGCCTAGAAATCTAGGTGTATCTGGAAATCCAGAATGTGGGCAGCTGAAGCCGAAGATTGTGAGTTCGAGGCCAGCCTACGTTATATAGCCAGATCACGTCTCAAAAAGCCAAACAAACAATAGGAAAAATGATAAGACCTGTTTATTAATCTGTGGTTTGTTTGGGGGCTTGAGACTTTGAGGAAATACTGCAATAATCTCTGTCTCAGAGTCTATAGACAGAGGAAGACACAGCGACGGCACCAGCTGGCTCTAGGCACAGGCTCCTCTACTTTGGCTTGCTGGCAGGCTCCTCCCGTGTCTGTTGGGCCCTCTCTAGCTTGTGTGACTGACAGCTGCGACTTCCTTATGGCCTGACTAGAAAGAACCTTGGAAGGGATCAGTCACCACAGTCTTGATACCACAGCAAGAAGCAAATGTCTCTGGATGGTTGGTTGTTCACTGCCTGGTGGCTCACCAAGGGCTTCCCACAGCACTGCCGCTGCCCAAGAGGACTTCTAAGTACGTGTCCCTGTTTGCTGTCCTCCCCCGATCCAAGGGCCCAAAGCCGAACTTGTGACTTCACCCCAATTGCAGGGCACACCACCCTCTGTCTACACCTGTGCAGTTTAAAAGCATATAAACCTGTGTGAGGTGAGGAGGTGGAAGTGAGTGGCCCCCACCCTCTCTTGGCCTCTGTGTAGTGCTAGCCTGCATTTGGTAGACCTGTTGACTTCCTGGCCTGTCACCTTCTCACAGTGAGGAGAGTGGCTAAAGGTGAGGCGGTGGAATAATTTCCAGTCTCCTGGAATTCCTGATAGTAAGTCCTGCTGACTGGGAATCCAGGTGAGCCTGGACGTGGCTTTTGAAAGTTGCCCAGTTCCTGGAAGGGAAACATTTCTCCTTAACTGATTAGGACTCAGAAGACCTTGAGAGGCCTACAAAGGTTAGACCAGGAGCCACGGCTCTCCTTTGAGCCCTGGAAGGGGGCATCAGGGGTAATTATCACAATTCCCTTCGAAAGCTTCTGTCTCCTCTGCTCCGGCTCTATCCTGAGCTTCTACCCACCTAAGAAGGCTTAGGAATGAGAGTGTGAGGGAAACATCCTGGCCAATAGGAGAGTCCTTCCTGCTCTGACTACCTCAGGAAGGACAGCTCATGGTGGACTTTCCATTTCTCGAAGGGTTTGCAGCAGGAAGATGACCTGACCCACCTTTGAAAGAATAGTTCAGCCTCCTTCAGGGCCAGAGAAGGAGCAACTAGCCATGAGGATCATAAAGCAGTTGTCCAAAGTTCCCTCGAGGCCAGGACACACTGGCTTCTCAGATAGCTCTCGACTCCAAGAACGTCCATTGTGTTGAGAACCAGTCAGAGCCACTATCCCTGGAGCTTCACAACCAAGGACATGAAGGAGAACAGCTTTCATGTCTCCAGTATCCTGGCATCATCCTGGCCATGTGTCTTAATGCCTTCCTGTGATGGCCTGGCTCTTCCAGCCTCTCTCAGAAAGTCTCTAGTCCACTGCCAGGCTCAGCTTCCCACCCAGGTTGCCTAAGCTTGGTGTCCCTCACAGAGGCACAGAGGCAGTGTGCTATATTTCCTACTTGTTCTCTTCTTGGTCACAGGATCGCCCCCCCCCCCGTGGATGGTCCCCATTCTACTCCCCACACTCTCTTCCTGTTTCTCTCACAGCTTCATCGCATGGCACGAGGCTCCGCTGTACCTGGAAGGATCTTTCAGCTGTGTTGGTGCCTTCTCTAGGCACTGTCTCTCCACCAGTGGCCTCTCTCTATAAGTGACCTTGGAAAAATGAGTATCGCTGACCTCTGCATCCTCCTTGGGCCACTGTATACCTGGCCATGGCCTGCCTCTACTTCAGGGACTTGGGCTTGCCCCTCCATAATCTAATGACTATGTTAACTCGTGTAAGCACATATTATATCTTTCCTCCTGAACACACACACACACACACACACACACACACACACACACCAGACCCTACACCCCAGACACTTCCACAGCTCTGGGCCCCTGTCTCCTTGCTGGAAGGCTCACCTGGTACTCTGAGCTCAGCTCTTCTGGCACTTTCTTCGACTCCTGTTGAACTCAAGTCCGTGGAGTATCCTTGCTGCAGTCACATTGCTGGACTGTCCTTTGTATAACTGCTCCCATCTGGGGGCCAAGGAGGCCAACTGGAGGACCTGCCCCTAACTTTAGAGCCGAGGACTGCCCAGACTTAAAGACAGCTCAGGCTTGTGATCGGAAAACAGATCTTCTCCAGGGTGGACAGCAGATCCCAGATCACCATTTGAGAATCTGGGTCATCTCCCAATCTCAGCAGGACTGGGTAGAACCAAGGTGGCCCTGGGACACTCATATTGATCTCATTGCCTTACCTACAGCCTACATGCATACCAGTCAGCTCAGAGAATAATGCCTGCTGTGTCCGGTCTTGCCTCTGCTAGAGCCCTGGACCTCCAAGCCCAACCCATAGGCCTGATATAGCCCAAAAGAGATATTTGTGAAGAAGTCAGGACATAAGTATGAAAGGGCCCCAGGGCTACAGGACAGCGATGGCTGTGCTATCCAGAATGAACGTGGCTCTGGGCTCAGCTTCTCCTTAGTTCCCTGATTCCCACAGAGTGTAGCTATTCAGGAGATAAAGTCTACCACTGGTCTCTAGCGTGGTCCCACATCCTCAGCAGGGACAAGCAACAGTAATAGAGTCACGTAGGGAGGCAAGGACAGGGTTGCCCATAGACTTAGATCTTCCAGATTCCCTATGAAGTGGTAGGAAGCCTGGAACACAGTCCCACCCGCTGAGTTCTGTCTGTATCTAAGAAGAAATGTGGGTTGCTCTGCAGTGTGAAGACAGGAGCTTTGTCGAGAAGAAGCTATCTAGGCACAGCTCTGACTTAACGGGTGTATGTAAGGTCTACAGACAGAGATCTGATGCTTTCAACCTGGCATGTTTTGTGGGCTGGAAGAATACCAGGAAGCTAGGATAGGAGAGTCTAGCTCTAGCCCAGTCATAAGTACCCGCATATAGTTGACTCTAGGGACAAATTACAACAACTTCAGGGGTCATCGCCGGTAGGTCTTACCTCATCCTGGAGATGCTGACTAGCCTGTGTCTAGTCAGTGGGAGAGCCTTCCAGCAAAGCGAGCATACATCCAGGTTTGCTGTGGTATGGCCTGGCAACAGCCAGTAGGACCTGTGCTGTTCACAATGTGCTCTCCTTCTTTGAGAAGGCTGGGGAGAAAGCCATAGACTCCCTTCCTAAGGACACTGCAAGAAGCTTCACTGGAAGAGAGAAGAAGTCCTAAAAGAGAAGAGCCATGGCACCTGATGAGGGCTCAGTGACACACAGGTAGCGACAACCCAACTGCTGTTCTGTGTAATATCAACCTGTGTCATAGTCTGTCTCTGCAGTGTCACCTTGAGGCTGGCCTGGCTGGAACTTTGGAATTCACTATGCTGAGGTGGGGGGAGGGGGGCGAGCTTGTAAGCTGGACCATGGGCTCCAGTGGTGGGAGATGGCAGTATGGAAACCATATATAACCTTGAAAAAACTGCTTTGGGAGAGCTTGTCAAAGAGAGTTGGAAGGTGGAGGCTGAACACTTGGCTGGAAAGAGGAGGGGACCATTTATAGCTGATGTCATGGTAAATGATATAAGTGAGGAACTTATATAAGGAATCTAATATATATATATATATATATATATATATATATATATATATATATACATAATGATATAAATGAGAAACATGATATAAGTGAGGATGGGTTGAAGCTTTTCTTTGCACTGCAAACAGACCCTTTGCAAGTTTAGTGTAAAGAGTGACTGGGTTCAAAGTAGTAGCCATCTCCATTGCTCAGCATTGCCCAGGAATAAAGCATGGAAGACATCTGAGGACAGCTTCATTGCAGCTGAGGGAGGGCTCTGGTGAGGAACCTCAGTCATCCCAGGAGGCCAAAGACTACAAAGACAGCTTTCCAGGCTGATCAGTAGAGAGGTCCCGGCCACCACTGAATGGAAGCTGTTTTGTTTGTGGCTAGTGGCACACAGCACCCTGTGTCATAAACATTAATTAGCACAGGTTAATATATAATTCCACACCCTTCAGTATCTCATCAATGCCAGAGCTATTGTTCGATAAGGATTTAATGAGAAAGAGAACTGATAAGAGCCTTCTCTCATTGTGAGATACCAAGGTCATGAGGGAAAGGGAGCCAATGACTTCTGACAACACACTAGGGGAAGGTGTGGAGTTACCTTGTCCCTCTTCTGTCTGCCCCCACAACACTAGCTGCCCCCCCCCATGCATTGGGATTCTTTGGCCTCGTCTCTATTGAAAACTCCTCTGGTGACTGTATTACTGTGTTATCTCATACCATTGTCCACCTCACTCTCAGGCTATGGTGAGATGCTCATTTATATAAGCAGCCGCCACAGGGGCCCAGTCAGGGTCTTTCTGCCGACAGAAGCTCATGTTCTCGTAACAATTATTCAGTAGCTCCCTTCCTGCTGCCAAGTTATGGCGGGAGTATAGTCTGCCATAAACTAGGCCCCTCCCAGCCTGTCCTGAGAGTATGCGAGATGAAAGGGTTGCTGTGGTTGCTGTATAGACTATGCAAAGACCTGGCTGCCAGCAGAGACAAAGACCCTCTTAGGGCAGGCACTGTCCCTCCCTTCCAAGGGGACAGAAGAATTAATCTCAGGGAAAGAAGCTGATGGGACTTTTTTTCAACTTGGCTCTTCTATCATGACCATTCTACCAGCGAGATAACTTTGTGTTAAACTAGTAGTCCTTGTTCCAGGGTTTAGGAAGTTGTAATGTCCTTACTCAGGAAGGCAGGTAGAGCCCCTGGTAGCACTCTCTGAGGCCACTGCTCTCTATGTGACCTGCTAAAGGAAGGGACATTGGGGAGTTTTATTCAGGGAACAACAAATAAAAGAGAAACAGGCTCATGAGCACTGGTGATACAGAGCCAGCTCCTACCTGGGGTCCTTCAGCTGCACAGAATGAAGCAAAACTTCCATCTACTTCCTAGATCATACATACACAAACACACATGTTCTCTATCATGCTCTCTGTCAGACAACCAGTCCCGTGAAGGGCAGCTTCCTTGCAGATGTAGCTGACAATGGCTCTGCCCTGCCCTACCCTGTTCCATCTTCTGTGCTCAGGCTACTGGGCAAAGCTCCTGGAAAAGGTGCTGCACAACAGGGCTGGTGTTGGATGCCCTGACATCTGAGCCAGCTGACTGCGGCCACATAACGGGGTTCATGAGCTTAGATTTAGGAACGCCGGGTAAGAAACCTAGAAGAAAATCTTTTGGTGCCCTGTATTCACCAGTCAATCAACACCATAGCTTGAAACATGGATTGTAGCTTGGAGAATTTATGGCAATAACAGAAGCAACTCTGCTCTTCAGCAAATATTTAGTAACTTGGCCAGACAAAGCTGGAATAAGGTCAGAGGAGGCCGTGGCCTGTGTATAGCTGTCCCATGCACACTTGGCAGGTGAGGCCTGCACCCAGGTAGGAATATTACAAAGGTGTGTGTAGTGGACCGATGACTCTTCTTTCCTTGTATGTCTATATGCTGCTCAGGGACCATCAGGACTCCTGGGGACCCCATGCAATGCCTCTGACATGTGACTACTGGTTTGAAGAGCATGAACCGCTGATGGTAGGGTATTAGGTAGCTCTGAGTTGAGGCTCTGTGCCGAGGCTGGGGATTATGACCATGGTCTGTGTCTTTGTCATTGTTTTATTTCTGTGAAGAGATACTATGACCAAGGAAACTATTATAAGGGAAAGTATTTAACTAGGGTCTTAGCATTTCCGAGGTTTAATTCATTATCGCCATGCTATGAAGCATGGCAGTGTGCAGACGGGCTCTGGAGCAGTAGCTGAGCACCACACCCTAATCCACAGGCAGAGAGAGAGAGAGAGAGAGAGAGAGAGAGAGAGAGAGAGAGAGAGAGAGAGAGAGAGAGAGAGAGAGAGACTCTGGGCTGCTTGGCATGAACTTTTGAAACCTCAAAGCCTACCTCTAGTGACATACTTCCTCCAACAAGGCCACACCTCCTAATCCTTCTAATCCTTTCAAATATTGCCACTCCCTGGAGACTTGAGCTTTCAAATATATGAGCTTAAGGGAGCCGTTCTTATTCAAACCACCACATTTCACTCCTGGACCCCATAGGTTTGTAGCCGTATCACAAGGCAAGAAGGCATCTAGTCCAATCTAAAAAGTCTCCATAGTCTATCACAGTATCAACATTGTTTAAAAGTCCAAAGTCTCTTCTGAGACTCAAGGCAATCTTTTAACTGTAATCACCTGTAAAATCAAAATAAAAAGCATATCATATACTTCTAACACACAACAGCACAGACTATGCAATACCATTCTAAAAGGAAGAAAAGGGAACATAGTGAGGAAATACTGGACCAAATTAAACCAAATACAAACAGGGCAAACTCCAAATTCTGCATCTCCGTGTTTCATGTCTAAGCGCTCTTTGGCTCTCCAACTCCTTTCAGCTTTGTAAAGCCCTTGGGCTGGCTTTACACCTAGTCTGTGGCTTTCCTTGGGAGATATCCCATGACTCTAGCGTCTCCAACATCTTAGGATCTCCAACACAATCCAGGTTTCACTTTCACAGCTTCATGCAATGAAGCCTCCCAGCAGAGACATATCACACACCTGGCCTCAGCAGCTTTCCTTAGCCATGGAGGAAGAGTCCCCACAAACCGTTTCTTGTATTTTTGACAAAGCCAGAATCATGTGGCTGAAGCTGCCAAGTTCTCTTGCTTGATGGGGCTGGAACTTTGCCTCTTGTTCAATTACATTTGCACCAGCTTCTGTTGTTGATGGTTTCCTTCACCACTTAATCTTTCCTTTAATTCCTTTTTACAAGTTGGAAGCTTATCTGGGCGGGGTCTTGCCCTGAGGTAACCATTTTTTTTTTTTTTTAAATCCCATTTAGCATCAGGGTTTTCTTTAAACTTTTTATTTCCTTGAGCACAGGACTTGGCTCCAAAATGACCTTTCCTGGTGTCCCTTTTCTCTCACAACTACATTTTGTATTTCTCTTTGCCCAGCTTGCTTCTTTTCATTCTAGATCTTCATAAGGCTGATCACTAGTAACCACATGACACAGTCAATACTAGGTTCTCTTAAAACCTCCCCTTCAATTCCTTTAATCCAAAACTCTTCAGTTTACTCTCAGGATGATTTTTATGAAAGGCAAAAGCTGCCCCATTCTTTGCCAGAGTATCACAAGAATAGTTTCTGGGCCACTTACTGATATTCTTTCCCTCTGAAACCTCTGGAGCTTGGCCATTACAATGTGTATCACTCTCAGCACTACTGTTTTCCACCCTTCAGTTAAACCCTGGCTTAACACATTCAACCACTTTTCTAGTCCAACCCAAAGTCTTCCATAGTCTTCCAAACAAAAGCACGGTCAGGTCTATCATAATATCCAACTCCCTAGTACCAACTTTTTTCCTTGTCGCTGTTCTAATTATTGGATGAGACCCCATGAACAAGGCAACTATTAGAAGCGAAAGCACTTAATTGGGGGCTTACTTACAGCTTCAGAGGTTTAACCCATGGTCATCTGGCATGGGGGATGGTGGCATGCATGGCACTGTAGCTGTAACTGAGTGCTATTCACTGATCTATAGGCAGAAAGAGAGACTGTGTTCTGCTTGGCTTGCACTTTTCAAACCTGGAAGCACACCCCAGTGACACACTTCCTCCTACAAAGCCATACCACATAATCCTTCTAGTCCTTTCAAATGTTACCACTTCCTGGTGACTAAGCATTCAAACATTTGAGCCTATGGGAGCCACTCTAATTCAAACCAATACAGACCGTGACCAACCAATGGCAAACAGAGCATCGCCATCAGAGATGTTGGAATAAATAAACCCACTTATCCGTTCTTGCCATCAACTTGTCTCATAGCTTGCCACTCTTTGTTTACCAGGAGGAGTGTGTTGTGTTGGACACGCTCCATATTCACCATGCACCTGGAGGGTGGTTTGCCTCAACTCATTACAAGCAGCCTTCTATGCCTATAGAACACTTCATAGGACTCTCACTCAGGGTGCCATTTACCCATATTTGCCTTCACTGAGCCTAGATTCTTGACTTTTTTTTTTTCCTACAGTAGATAGTTAAAAACTATTGTTCTCCCACATAGGAGACATGGTATAGATTCCAGCAGGCCTTTGGTGTGGACAGAATGCCTGAATCTTAGTGAGAATGCCCAAGACATAAGGGGCAAGAGGGTGGGCATCAGGGCTGGATGGGTGCAGAGCCCTGGCTCTGTGACCCTGTGGCTCTAGGCCAGTCAGCAAAACCTTCAGCTTCCTGGCTTTAAAATGGGATTAGAAATACAATGTGAATGCCAGGCCAGCCTGCCTTCATGGTTCCCAGGGCTATCAAATGAAACGCAGGTGAGGGTACAGTAAGGGGGTGCCAGCTAGAGGCTGTTGTTGTTTTTCTCCGTGTATAATGCCAGTCTCTTAATAGGGAAACTCAGAGACAGAACAAAAAGTGCATTCATGTGCAGACAAGCACAAAGGGCCATCCACGTGGCCTACTACAGGGGCCCACAGCAGCCAGTGCTGTGGGAGTCAAGCACTAGTGGGCGTTCAGCTTGAGAAGGGACATTCCTTCCCTGTAGTCCCTTATCCCTTGCACAGTCAGGGCACCATGGCTGTGCCCACGAGGGAGAACAGAGGCTGAAGAGGGACGCTGAGAGACATCCTTATCAGGGAGATCCTGTCGAGCTAGAGTGCAACACACCTCAATCCAGCTGGGAACCAGGAATTCATGCTCAGATACTATGACACTAGGGCAGTACGGCTAGGGTAGGAGTGATTTGTCAGCTTGCATCTAAAGCTGCCAAAAGGTCGCTTCAACTCAGGGAGGGGAACATACTCCACACCCATGCCCAAGGAAAACACCTTTGTTTTCACAAGCTGAAATAGCGGAAGCATGAGATTGATCTTCGAAAATATTATTCCTGAAATATAAACTCACAGCTGGTGTTCCTGGCAGCAAGACTTCAAATCTGGTCACTCTCTCTCTCTCCTCAGTCCAAGGAGCTAGAAAAGGCATTTCTGAATGATGCCCCACACTGCAGATCTTGAAAGAGGGCTCTTCCTCCTCACTCCAGGCACCTCTTGCTCAGGTGGGCTGCCCAGGTGGGGAGAGGCTCCCACACCCTCTCCAGAGCCACTAAATGGTGACTCAGAAGGTGCTGGCAGCCTAATCCTCCCTCGGGATTACACTCCATAAACCCACAACTCCTGGTTCTGGGAAGAAGTCAGGTTTATGTCCAGCACGACCATGTCTCCTTTACAACCCAATTGACCTAAGCCCAGTCAGGGCTGGTCCAGGACAGCCTGTACCCACCTGAGGTGAGAGCATGGCTGAGTTCCTCCTGCAAGGTCTCAGGTGGGTCTGGGCAGGGCTGCAGACTTGCACTCCTGATGGACTAGGTCCCCTACTGGTGGAGAAAGAACAGAGGACTGAGGTGACTCCGGGTCTCAGGAAGGGCCAGCTCTCACCTGGGCTGTGTACATCCCACAGGGTTCCCAGGCCCAACTACACAGGGAAGGCTGGCTGTCAGCCCACTTGCTGTCCCCTGGGATAATTGGCTCAGCTGGTATTTTTCTCCTTTCCTTGCCCGAGTCAGGCTAGTATGTGGAGTCCCACGTCCATAATCCTCGAATGTGATGACAGATTTAAGGGAAGAATCTTTGGGGTTGGAAGGAGCCAAGGGGCCCTTACGTGCTGGGACATGGAGTCCTGCCCCAGTAACTATTCTGTGCTACCAGGGTCTGGCATGAGTGACATTCCAATCTGAAAGGCTAATGTGTGCAAATGAATTGTGTTCTGGCCTCTGCCTAGGAATTCCCCATCCCTCCACAACTACAGGCATTCCTCTGTGAAAAATTTCCACCCTCTATTGAGCAGCTTTGATGCTGTCCTGCTTTCAGGGTTCAGCGCTACCTTTGGTTTAGGTGATGCCTTTTCTCTTCCACATGGACAGAACCTTTGACAGTAGTGGCCAGGAATATAAGACCTGAGGTTTCCCCCTGAGGACCTTTGTTTGCTGTCTCTCTGATAGATCTTGGTGTGCAGACTCTTGGGTCAGAGACTCTTGGTAAAAGACCCTAATTCCTTTCCTAGTTCTCAAAGAGGCCCTGCAAGCCAGCTAGCTATGTGGCCAGATTCCTTCCTATTCCGATTATTCTGGGCTTGGTGGGCAACCAACTGATTGCTGCCTTGGCTCCCACAAATCTAGATCAACATATGTTGAAAGAAAAACAGAGGAGGTTGGAAGGGGTGTGACAGGGGCTGCACCTGCCATACCCTCCGCAGTCAGCCCTTACCTGAGCTTCTGGTGGAGAAATGGGGTTCACCTTGCTCCTGGAGGTGGCCACGTCTCACTTTCCAGGGAATAACCTCAACACTCTAACAAGTTTCCCTGGTACCTGGTAGTGGTCTAACTAGGGGTGCACGCTAACTCCTGGTTCTCTGTGGATTGGCAGCACAAGGGATTGTGGAGGCCTGACAACAGACTTTAGCCTCTGCTGGTCCTTAAGAATGCCACTGGTGACAAATGCAGGATCATTTTTACAGCCTGCAATTGGGATAGCTGGACTTGTTCCTATGAACAAAAGTGTCATTCATCAGGGAAATCCCTTCTATTCTTAAGAAAGTCTATTAACAGTGGTTCTGCAAACAAAGCTGTGTCTACTTATCATGAATAGAGCTCATCCCAACAGCCAGCATTCCTTGCTGGGCCCAGAGGATGGGATCTCTGCATGTGCACAGTGCTCCTGAGTCAGTGCCACTCTAAATCCTTCAGCATACACCATATCAGACACAGACAAAGTCCAGCAGCCCTCCTCTGTTGGGCCTATTGTCATTTAGCTTTTCAAGACCTAAGACCATTGATCTCTAGACAAGGCAGGGGCCCTTAACAGCTGGGACAGCTGCACTTTTCAGGCCCAAGGGGACCTGGCCACTTTCCAGTACCCTGAGCTGTTCCCATCTCTGTTACAAGCCTTCTCCTTGACTGATGGGGGAACTGCATGCTGTTTTCTGCTCCAGGAGGTCTGATGTACAGGTGGTGGGCTGGCGCTGCCTGCTATGGGTCATGCTCTGCTGTCAGGGGTCTTCGAGGGGCACAGGACAAATGCAGACACAGACACATGGAGCAACTGGTGCCAGTGGATCAAATCAAGTCTTGTCCAAGAGAGGTGGGATCTGAGTCCAGGCAGGTCCAGAACACTCTTCTGTCCTATCAGGCTTCTCTTCAGAAGTTCCTGGGGGTGGCCCTGCCTTTCTGATTCAAAGTGGAAGGCCAAGGAGGAACCAAGTGGAGGCCTAAGATCTTCTCCAGGAGGGTTAAAGCAGTGTATAAGAATTAAGCTAAGATTGGCTGAATGGGTGCTCCATTAATGGAAGCCATCCAGAGTGGAGAGGTTTGGCTTGTAGTAGCGACCAAGTTCTGGGCATCCCAAACTGGTGGGCTGTGTGAGAGCAACTGAGGCAGAAGGTTAAGCATGCAACACCACACACAGTCTGGTATTCAATAATAAACCCCATGCAGACAGTTTAGTTAGACACGCTAATTTGGTATTTACATGCTGGGAAAAGACAGTAGGGAAATACGAAGCATTTGTCTTTTGTAATTAAACCACTATGTTTCAATAGAAACAGATAATGAGATATGTACAGTTATAGAAAGAAAGAAAGAAAGAAAGAAAGAAAGAGAAGAAAAAAAGGACGCCTCACTTTAGAGAGTAGAATAGAAAATTCATAGGGTGGAGCATTCCTGAGACACCAGGACTGCTTGTCTTCAGTCTGCTCCCACCAGCTACACTTGATCATAGGTGTTTCTAGGGACTCTGAAGACCCAACCCTCAGCCAAGTCTAGAGTTGAAAGAGCTGTCATGTCTTCAGTGTGATTGACGACACCACCCCACCCCATGGAAATACAAGAAAAGGATTGAGATCATGACCTCTGCCCAAGTCCAGTCTGCAAGGTTGTCCTGTATCTAGCTGGACACATTCCAAAGATCCCGAGTGACCTAGAAGGGAGTCGGAGGAGAATGTCTGGATGATCGCCCAAGTGTGTGTGTGACCTGAGGGGCCTGAGCTGTGTGAACAAGAACTGGAACACAGCTGTGCATAGAGGAGAGCCAACCCAGATGGCTAAAGGTGGATATTCGGCCTCCTGCAGTCATCACAGTGTGCCCATACCAACAAAGCCTAAGCTGGGGTCACCAGGGCATGTAACCTATGACCCTACTATGATATACTGGTCACCATATATGGAAAATTGTGCCTGCGTGGTGGCGATTTGCCTAAGAGTTCTTCAGAATTTGGTATATTCTTATCCTTATTCTCAAAGTGCAGTTTTCAGAGCAGGAGGCTGAGCCAGGACAACAGGATGCGTAGGGAGCTGAAGATGTCCTTTTATGTCCCCTGCTCTGGGGCTTCCCCTGCTGCCTGGAGTCACCGGTTCATCTTCCAGTTGTCAGGTTAAAAGAAAAAAAATTTTTTTCCGGTTTGCAAATTGTCCTGCCTGCCTGCCCAGCTTGGCCACAGCTTGTTGAGTTTTTCGTCTACTGAATGCAGTTTGGTGACTTTGTGTCCCAGTCCAGTCTACAAAATATTTCAGGCCTTGTTCTTTCCCATGGTGGTTTTCCTGGGGACTCGAGGTCATCTGAGAAATATGGGTCCCAGGCCCATGTGATCCTGTTCTATAAGATCCTCAGAGTCTTGGCGACACCACCAGGCTTGTGCAGGGTCTGTGCAGCTTTCTCTCAATAGGGAACCAGACAGGTGGGGAGCCAGCCCAGGGGCCATGATAATAAGGATAGCCATGTCCTGGGCTATGGCCCAGTCCCTCTGGAAGTCAGATCCAGCAAGGAAGAGAGCTGAAGACCCCCCCCCCACAGAGCTGATCAAGTACTAGGGGACTTTCCAGGGAAAAATCAGCCTCACAGCATGGAAGTAGGTGGGTGACAGGTGACGACTGTGCACAGGTGACAGGTGCAGGGCTAGGATCTGTGAGAGTTGTGGCCCTGAGGCTTCTGCAGCCTACTGCCTTTAACCCTCACTTCACAACGTAATGCAGTAGAGCCAGAACAGCTCCGCCCACTAAGAGCCATCTGGGATTGGCAACACACCAAATACCCTGTTGCCCTATAGTGGCTTTGCTGCTGGGTTGGGTTCTGATGTGCCCAGCCTGGGCAGCTCCAAGGTTTTCCAGGATCCAGAGCCAGAGCCACAGTACACACCGCCATGATAGCGGCCTGCCATCTGCTACGTGGGATGAAACCCCAGGCTTACCTGACACAGGCAAGAACAGAATACAGGTTGAATGTCCAGAGTGACTCTCCTGCAAGTCCAAGACTGGGCAAAGGCCCAGGCTTGAGCAGAGAGTGTCAAAGGCACTAACGGGCAGTCATGAAAGCATGATGCTCATTTCTTTTTGGGAAATGAAATTTGCAATTGTATACCAGCAACCGAAAACAGAAACAGAAACAAAACAAAACACAAAACACAAAAGCCAGTAACTCTTCTCCCTTGCATGGTCATTTTGGTTTTGGATCTGGGAAGAGCTCCCAAGTGGATCTCTCCTAACTCTAAGTGTTTGGTACCCAGTGGGCACCTTCAATACACAGCCCAAGAAAGAAGGGCAGCTCTGTAATGAACCCTTCTTTCCCCAAGCATAGCTAATGGTGTTGCTGCGCATACAGTTTTCCAGATGTGGGTGCCTTGGCCTGGTGGGATGGCACAGGCTTTCTAAAACCACAGCTTTGCAGAAGAAAAAATGCCATGAGAGCTGCCTGCACCCTGGCCCCAGTCCACAGAAGAGATGTAACGTCTCATGTCTACCATGTCTACCATGACAGCTTCTGCCGTGGCTGGTGTCCATGACCCCAGCCTCACTCCTCTCGGTCACCACAGTGTGGGACCACTCCTTGCTGGAGTCTTTTTGCAAGCCTTGGGGCATATGTACCTTCATTTTCAAGTGCCTACAGCTCCTGCCACCTCCAAGCTCTCACCTGAGCAATGAGTAGTGGGTTATGAGGGTGCTTTGCTTTGCTTTGTGCGTGCGTGCGTGCGTGCGTGCGTGCGTGCGTGCGTGTGTGTGTGTGTGTGTGTGTGACTGTAAGGGCTCTTTTCTTTCTCTCCCTTCCCCCAGACATGCCTTCCCTTGTCTTAGGAGGCGAGTAGTGTAAATGGTACATCACACAAATAGCCAGGGATGGCACCAGTGTTGTCTTCAGTTCTCATACTCGCATAGTAATGTTTTCCAGCTTCCATTTGAATTGTGTGGGCTCCTGGCTGCAGACTCTCAGACTCTGTATCTACATTCTAATGACAGCTTCAATGATTATACTACTAGCCATTACTATAAATCTTATTCATTCATTAGAATGTAGATACAGACACAATTCTTGGAGGGTCATTGGACACCGTGGATGCACTATTGTCATGGGATCTGGCCTTCCTGTGGAATATAAGAACAACATTCAGAAAGTATACCCCCACCTGAGGCTTTACCCAGGGGGCATCTGAACTAGGGATAAGACTGTTCTCATTTTTCCAGCCTTCTTCTGGGACAGAAGGCCAGGAATGTGACTGGGAACCGAAGGTTTACTTTGACCATATGAACTGGGAGCAATTCCAGAAACTCACTATACAAGATGACCAAGTAAGCACCAAGATTGTAAGCCTGGTGTCCAATTATAGAGTTATGATGCCCTGTTGTGTGCCAGGCCCTGTGATTGGCTCAGTCCAACCACCCATCCTCTGCCTCAACACTCATCACCTAACCACCCAACCCTACCGCCCTGCCATGCAAGCCAACACCCATCAGCATAAAACAGGGAGACAAAAATGAAGCCACTCAGGCCAGTATTTCCCTCCTGGGAGCCTTGACCTCTGGGCTTAGACACTGAAAGGTAACCTCGCCTGTCCTGGGTCCAACCACCAATCACTTGCTCAGTAAGTCTCCCATCCACCCACATGCTACCAGACACTATTCCAAGTCCTGCTACAGCCCCTCATTTACAGGGTGGACACTGCACAGAGGACAGCGCATGGACTTACAGTCCAGTGGCTAGTGGCTGAGCTAAGCTGAAGAGCAGAGCTGTCAGGGAGTCAGGAGCTCAGTATCAAAATACTAGACACTAGTACAAGACCTCAAGGAGTCCATGCGGTGAGCATGGAGAGGGATACCTGAAGCCTCAGAGGGGGGCATTGCCTACCTGGGCAAGTAGGGGAGGTGGGCATCAGCAAGGGACTATGGGCTGAAGATGGATTGAATCCAAGGAGAACTGGATCTAGCCTCTGGGTTGGGTATCCCGACAGGAGGTCCTAAAGGGGCAGGTGAGGGGTGCCTAGCTAAGGGCTTTCAGGGTTTGAGTGAGCATGGAAGAGGAGCTGCCAGGGGCTGTGGTTGAAGGGTGGGTTTGGAGGTTAGAAAGGGCCTGGGAAGTCAGCTCTCATGGGGAGCTAAGATGTACAGGCGAATACCTAGACTACAGTCCTGACCAAGGAGGGAGTCTAACACCCGTGGGCATAAAGGACACTGGAGGACAATGGAGTGAGCCCTGTGTTCACAGGCCATAGGTAAGAACTGCTGTCATGGAAGAGGCAGACTCTCAGGCCACAACATACGCAGGGCTCGGGCGCTGATAAGCACTGGATTGTGTTACAGAGTGTGACTTGGTTGGCAACAATGGCTGGAGAAACAGCACCTGTAGCCTAAGAGCATTCTACTTAGGCGAAGTTGGGCTTCTTGGTTGGGACACGGAAAGAATTTTAGAAAAAGTCCGTGTGAAGCAAAGCTGGAGTGTATAAAAAGATTGTACCAGATTTAGGCATAGGGGTTAACCAAAAGAGATCCTCAGGCAGAAAGGACAGCATATGTATAAAGGACAACATGGGTGTATGGATGTCTTTACAGTGGTCATGTATACAGTCCTGATGGTGACTTCTGAAGTTAGATCTTAAAGGGTTGCTAAGAATTTTTTATCTTTTCCAAAATGTGATCATAGGGCAGGTTCTAGGGTACACAAAGTAGAATTACAGCTGATAAAATGAAACCATGGATCAGATTGTGCAAGGGGGTTAAGACAAGGCTTTTTGTTGTGTTTGTTTGGGTCAGAGTCTCATGTATCCCAAACTGGCCTTAAATTTGCTACACAGCCCAGGCTTGCTTTGAACTCCTTCATGCACCCCACAAATGCTGAGATGGATCACCACACGGACTACGATAATTTTTTTGTTTTTGTTTTGTTCTGTAAAACAACATTTATAATCTTATTTGTAAGAGTCCCAGAAATCTGCAGGCTTATATCAGGGAAAGGGATTAAAGTCATATATGTTTAGGCTTTAAACATGGTTCACGGCCATTTTAACATTAAATTTTTTTCCACATGAAAGGAATACTGCAAAGTTCACGACAATCTTTAGTAGTGATGGATATTCTTGACTCTCTCTTGGCCAGAGGCTTGAGGATATTCTGAAAAGAGAAGTCCGTTTCCTGTTCCATGTCCTTTTAATTTTCTTTCTACACTGCCTCAAGTTTACTAGATGACATGGTAAGCTACGCACGACTCCAGGTTCTCAATAGAGAGGAGCCTTGCTGCGTGTCTTGTGGCAACTGACCACAGAACTAGCAAAACCATCAGGGTGTTGAGGTCAAGGTGGGAAAAGCAGGTCCCACTTATCACGTAGAGTTGGTAGTGACATGCGCTGCGCTTCCCTGCCGGGAGAGAAGCAGCTGCTAGTGCGCTAGATGCCGCTAGACCTTAAGGGCAAGAGACGTCCAGGACCTCAAAATCCACAGGTCCTGGCTGCTGTCTCAGGAGCACACAGCACCCCGAGAGCCCAGACTTTCAGGCAGGGACCCAACCAACTAGGTGGGCGTGAGCAGGGCTGGCCGGAGTGCCTCTAACGCAGCGCTGTTTGCGTTCACGTGTGCGCAGCGGGGGCGGGAAGGCCCCGCCCTGGCGCGGGAGGGGGCAGCGGGATTAAAGGCCACCGGGGCGGCCAAGGGACCTGATTGTTGCCAGCTCCGGGATCGCGCCGGGAGGGCTGCGACGGAGAGCGCGATCCCGGGGAGCACTCACCACGGTATGCGCTTAGGCTCCCAGAGCTGAGCAGCAGCGATGTGCCACCGGGTTCTGGGACCAGGCTGGAAGCCGCTACTGGCGCTGGCGTTGGCGCTGGCCAGCCTGAGAGGGGCAAGGGGCTTTGAGGAGGAACCAAGCAGCGGCACGAGCTTCCAGGTGGTCACATTCGAATGGCACCATGTCCAGGATCCATACATCATCGCGCTCTGGATCCTCGTGGCTAGCTTGGCCAAAATCGGTAAGCGGCCCCAGTTTTTGTGGATCATGACATCTTGGCTGAGTCTTAGCCATGCCCTTAGAGTTTGTACCACCTGCCTTTGCCCTTGCATTTTCTCTCCCTTTCTGGGGAAGAGGCATATCCTGAGCTGGTGCGGGGAGTTGGTCGGAGAAGCGCACCAGCTAACCCAGAGATATATCACACTCCATCCTACAGAGCAGGCGTTGCCTCGAGTCTCACTCATGACCCTGTTCTGCCCAAATCCGTCTCTAGATACTGCCCTTCTTGGTACCTTGGGACTTGATATTGCATTGAAAGAACTTACTTGTAAGTGGCACTGGAGCGAAGTCTGGGTGCAGAGCAGTTAAACAAACAAACAGACAGACAGACATTACTTACGATTTAATCCAGGGAAACACATGACCCTTGTCTAGAAAGGAGGATGGTTCTCCTCCCTCAGCTCAGTGAATCTGGGAGGTGGGGTTGAAGGAGCTCCTGGCAAGGTGAGAGGAAGGTCAGGCCTCTTAAAATTTTTAAGCGGATCAAAGCTTCATTATCTTTCTGGAGGTAGTGGGGACGTGCTCCCTAAGGAATTCACTAGATCCTCAAACGGGGAGAACAAGAACAGATGCAGAGCTCCCTAGCCTGCAAGTTTCCTTTAAGGTTCTGGAATAGAAGAGACAGAGGGAGCATGCCTCTTTAGCTGGACAGGAGAGGAGTGAGCTATGGAGAGGATATTTAGAGAGCTCAGGCTCAGAGTGCCTGGTTAGTAGGCGACGACTTCTTCTTCTTCTTCTTCTTCTTCTTCTTCTTCTTCTTCTTCTTCTTCTTCTTCTTCTTCTCCTCCTCCTCCTTCTCCTTCACCTCTTCCTCTTCCTCCTCCTCTTTCTTTTTGTACTTTTTATGCCTTCTCCTTCCATTCATTTAGATTGTAGATCTGGTAATGGGCTCTTCTTGCATATGCCATCTGATAGGCTTTTTTCAGTAAGATTTATGTTGCTGTGACCAGACAGTACTGACTTCTTCCTTCAAAGTGTTCAGGAAAGGCCAGAGGAATTCCAAGGATGCCCTTTCACCATGGGCTGCATCATGCCAGCCCGTGAAGTGAGTGGGTGCCTTCTGTGTGATCTTGGTGCTTCTCTCTGTACCCCTCAGCTCAGCAGCAGCTAGATTTTCTGCCATGCTCTATGCTGGGCCCCTAACTAAGGGGCAGCCAGATCCCTCGGGTTTATAGCTCTGCAGGTCTCCAGGGGCCTTGAACTTGTCCCAGGAAATCAGTAGCAACTCTCACACTATTAGTCAAGGGGATCGTCAGTGGACAGGCAGCTCTGCAGAAGCACCTCTTTATCTTAAGTATTTCAGTAGGCCCAAGTGTTGTTTCCCTGTCGTTTAACTTTACCCCTCTCCTAACTTCTGGAACTTATAGAGATGATCCTTCCTAGGTCCCCCAAGGCCTCCTGGAGGCTCAGTGTGGCTCTCACTGATCCATGTACCTCCACCAGATCCTGCTTTGCTCCCCAAATCCTTTACCTGCTTAAACCTGCAGGAGTTGGCCCTTGTTGGCCCATTCCCTGCACTGTACCACAAGTCACCAGCATGTTCAGCTAGGAGCCTGGTACTGGAGTCTTTCACCCAAGAGTTTCCTCAAGTATAGCTGTATTCCAGACGTCACACTAGACATCTCCCTACCTGTCAGACTCCATCTGTCTACAAGACCCTCTCCTCTAAGGACCAAAGCTACTGTCCTTCCGTTCCAGCCCTTTCAACCCCAACAATAGGCAGTTACATCAAATCTTCACTGGTTCTAGCTCTTGAGGCAGATTTTTCTCTCCTCAAACCCCACCAGGCACCCATTATCTACCCTGAAGACTCAATCCAGAGGCAAGAAAGGCAAGAAGCAACCTGCAGGTCCAGCTCTGCCCTCCCGGCTCTAAGAACCACCTTCTTGGTATCAGGGACTCTCATACCTAGCCTTTGCCTTACAACTCTTCCCTCAGCTGTGAACTCTGAATTTTTTTCAGACCCCTCCCCCACCGACACTGACTGGCTCCTCAGAATCCTTCCAGACTCCCTCCCTGTACAATCAGACTCAGGTGCCCCATCGCAACCCTCACGCACAGCTCTGTGGGCACACAGCTTATATGTGTGCAAATTTGAGTAGTATAGTTAACTCTTCCACTACTTCCATACAAGGACATGGCTCTCACCGGTCAATCCCCACATACTTAAAGACATGTTTAGGACCGCCCACATTATTTTATGCTCAAGTTGTACAGGAACTTCCTTCCAGGAGAAGATGGGAAGATCTTATACTGATGGGATTCGTGTTTTCTTCTGACTGTTTCTAACTCCCATCCCAACCTCGTGGTTAGGGGGTCATAATTCGTCCAGCCAATTTTGTCCCCAGCTGGAGAGTAAGATACGGGCCCTGGAACAAGGTAGTGTGATTATTGCAGTTGGGGAGTGAGGAAGGCCAAGAACAGGGTGTCAAGGCCAGGGTACCTGGCTACAGGGCAGGGGTAGTAGGCTGAAACATCTGATTGTCCATGGTGGAAGGCCAGAGTCCACTCAAGGTAGGTGAGGTGCTCCTTTCTCTGTCCACGCCCTCCCATTTGAGAGTCCCAGCCTACAGCCACAATGTTAGGACTCAAAGCTGGGTAGGTGCGAGGCTACAAGGGCCCACATCAGGTGTCAGGCTCCACCTAGGGCGGACCCAGCCAGCTTCAGGAGCATATAGTAGGAAGTTGTTGGGGAGAGGGAAAATTCAGGGGCAGGAGTCTGGAAAGGAGTCCAGGGGAGTTGGTGGAGAGGTTGAAGGGAGGTTAGAAGAGGCCAGTGGGAGGGTGAGATGAGGTAAGGGGGCACTTGGTGGAAAGGCTGAAAAGAGACAGAAAAGAAATTAGGAGAGGCCGAGGCAATGCTAGGGGAAGACTGAACCGACTTGTATGCAGGCCTTAGAGGAATTTGGTCCTTGCTGAATTTGTGTAGAGGGTGGGCCTCAGTCATGACTGACCGCTCAGACCACCGCTTTGGTAGCAAGACAGAGTGTAAGACCAGGGAGGCAATGAGGAGAACAGTCAGCCTCTGAGCTCAGGTGAGGAGGCGGGCCCAGACTTGCTGGGAGGAAGAGGCTATGACAGGGTTTTAGCACACAGCTTTTGGGTCCTCTCTCCTTTGCTGGGAGCAGTGCTACCTCTGTAGCACAGATCCCCACCTCACAGTTCCTGAGTCTTACAGGCACAGGACCCAAAGCCAGAGGGAACTAGGGGTTGACTGATGGAAGAGACTGGGGAAAGTAGAGGAGGAGGTCACTGTAGCAGACAAAAATGACATCCTCCAGGCCCCCCAGAGGTACTCAGTGAAGGTGATCCAGGCAGTAACAGTGACCAAACCCCAGCTGAATCCCATCAGTAAGGAATCAGGAGCCTCTCAGACCACAATGGTGTGGGGTGCTGTACTGGTCAGTGAGGCAGAGGCAGTGAGAGGGAGCCAGTTGAGGGACAGGCCATGGGGCAGAGCTCATGTGGCCAAGGGGATATGAATCTGCTGTCTAGAATGTGCTGGGAGGCACTGAAGGTATAAAGTCTTATTTGGGGGGAACTGACCCTGGCCAGTGGCTGGAGCTGTAAAACCACGCAGCATTGGAACCTGTAGCATCCTGAGGAAAGAGGGCAAAGGTTAGGAAGTGCTGCGGCAATGCAAGGATGAGCCCCGAACCAGCTTGGCCTGTTCACACAGATGACTATGCCATCCTGCTCCTGCTGCTTTCTAGGACTGTTGTCCTTGGAAACCCCACTGAGGGGCACAAGCACCCTGCAAGCCCTCTACAAACTGTTCACAATAAGGAGCTGGGCTGCTGCCATGCACTGGGAGTGAAGGCATGTGAAGGTGGGCGTGCAAGCTGGTGGGATACACGCGCAGATGAGCAAATGACACGCTGATAAACCTGGCACCTTCCTACCTTAAGCTCCCAGGACCACTTTGGTCCTGAGTCCAAGGAAGAAAATCCTTAAGTCTTAGCCAAATTCTTTTCGCAAACTGCCACCCAGCTTCCTGCGCATGGCATCCCTGGTGACAACATGTGTTCAGGCATGGCAGGCAAGAGTTCTGTGGGTGTCACATCTGAGTGTCAGCCTAGGAGCTGGACAGGCGAGGTCTGTCTGCCTTGTGTACACTGGGCTTTGCTTCTATCTGGCTGCTCCTCTTTGTCCGTGTCTGTCACTCAGTGTCATTTATCTAAAAAAAAGGACCTCCTGTGTGAAGGCAAGCCCTCAGAATGCTGGCTACAGGGGACAGAGTTCAGGCTGAGGGGCTGGAGAGCTGTTTGAAACACGGGGGGGGGGGGTCCATCTTGGACACAGTAAGGAGAGCTTTGGAATAAAGGGACTGGGCACTAGCTCAAGCCCTAGAGACCTAAGACGTGGGGGCACATGGGGTAAATTCTGGGAATATCAGGATCTTTGGGGCCACATCGTTAGTTGAAGAGGGTGTGGTCAGGGACAGATGGAGGAGGGTCGTTGTTGGGTAACCGGTGTGGACTTTGTCTGGGACCCCCTGAAGAACAGGCGGCCCCTGGGAAGGGGAGCTGGTCAGGAGCACCTGCCAGGCTCACATTCCTAGACATATGTATCCTGAATGTTTTGTGTGGGGCCTGCAGTTCAGCTCTGGAAGCTTTCCCTAGGTGAGGACAAAACCAGCATCATTTTCAAGTTAGATTTTTCAGGCTCTCCCTGAAGGGGGAAGTGTCCAGTGAGGTGGAGTGATCTGGTCCTCTCTCCCCTCCTGGGCAAGTCAGGGAACCTGCTGGATTCACCACCTGCTGAGCTGGCGTGCCAAAGTCCAGTTCGTTCTGAGCTCTCTGCTGGAAAAGAGTTTCTTGCAAGCCAAAATGGAGAAGTTAAAAGGCCTGGCTTTGTGGACCGTTTGAAGAAAAGGAGGAGTGCAAAACTACTAGTTGCTGGGGAGCTTTGTCTTAGCTTTGGCCCATGTTTGTTCAGAGGATGTGGACCAGCTCTCCTGCTGTTCTGAGACTGCTTCAGGGCCCCTTGAGCTGAGCTCACAGAAGTCAGCATCAACTTGGCTTTTCTTCTAAGGCCTCTCTTGGCCTCCTGCGCCTCCATCTTTGGGGAAGCTGCCCAGCAGACAGTTGCCTGAGGAGGTGACACAGTGAAGTGAGCATGATCGCTCCGTTGAACGTGAGAACCCAGGAGCTTGAGGTGCCTCAACTGCAGGGTAGAAGCAATGGGGCTTATCTCCGTCACACAGGAAATGACAGAGGTGGGGAAAGTGGGTATAAGCTATCGCTGGAGGAGGAGGAGAAGCCAGTGAGATGTGCATCTAGGGGTCCAGAGACCTCTTAGGAGGTATGCCTGTGTGTGCAAACAGCACAGACCATTGATGATTTTGCTGAGCTGGTGGTGCACACACAGCCACCTGGGTGTATAAGCGTGGGTGGTTTTGCACGTGCATACTCAGAATGCCACCTGTTCTTGTCCCCACACTTAGGCTGCACTGAATGAGTGTGCCAGCATATTTTGTACAGGTAGTGCCATCTCTGGGCCCTGTCTTTTCATCTCATCTAGGAGACCAGTGTTTTCCCAATCCAGGTCAATTCATGGAGGTGACTCCAACTTCTAAAATTAGAAAATCCTGAGTGAGGGTAATATGGGACTGGGAGAAGAGTCCCAAGGCTTCAGGGAAGGACATACGAAGATGAATGGTATGGTCTCCAAGGAGGCACTGTGCGTTCAGGGCTCCTGGGAACACACACATCAATGAAGCGCCTTCCACAACTGGGCTTGCACACTCCTGTTTCCTACCTATATATGCCCCAGCATCTGAGAAGCACTTGTGGCAGCCTGGTTTAACTCTCTGTACAGGGACAAGCACCTATCTCTCCAATGCCTCGGGCTCTTCACAGGACATGAGGCAGCACCCGCATCTCTCTATGAAGAGGTGTTAAGAAATGGGCTCAACGGATGAGATACTTTCAAGGTACCTGGCATCTGGGAGGGCTACAGCACATAATGGTAGCCAACAAACAAAAAATGCTAAGATAGTCACACATAGCTAAAAAAAACAAAACAAAACAAAACAAAACAACAACAACAACAAAAAACCACCATTGCCGAGCTGGACATTGTGTATGTATGTGTGCTAAGCAATGTCTGTGGAGGTCAGAGAACAACCGACAGGAGTCAGTTCTTTGCTTCCACTGTGTGGGTCCGAGAGATTAAACTTAGGCCATTAGGTTCAGCAGCAGGCACCGTTACCTGCTTACTAGCCTGAATTTTTAAGACTGTTTATCAAACTTATGTGGTTGAAAGAAAGAACTGATGCCTGCAAGTTATCTTCAGACCTCTATATGCATGCCCTACACACACACACACACACACACACACACACACACACACACACACACACACCTTATACATACAATGAACAAAGAAATGCAATAAAAAGTACTTCACTCTTCTTAAAATATGTGTGTCCGTGCATGTGTGTGTTGACATATATGTGGAGGTCAGAGAACAGCTCTCAGGAGTCGGTCCTTCCTTCCATTATTTGAGTCTCCAGAATACAAATCAGGTTCTTAGGCTTGGGAGCAGACATCTTTATTTGCTGAGCCACCTTGCCAACTCAACTTCCAGTTTTTAATTCCAGGTGAATGTGGGTATTCACAAAGACCAGATGGGCCTTGGTCTATTCCTGAGGGTGCAGTACCTCCCACATTGTCCTCTGGCTGGTGCACTGGGGTCATTCAGTCTTGAGTGCTCACTGTGAGGACTGACTAGCCCCTGATGTGCTACGAGGGGAAGGGTCAGAGAACAAACAGTCTTTTGCCAGCAGAGCGCCATGTGAGAACCACAAAGCTATCTGGCTGTTTATAACCCAACCCCACAGCATGGAATCCTGACTCCAACTATGGGAAGGTTAATTTTTTTATTTAAATTCTCTCTTTGTCACTCTGTCTCTTTCTGTCTGTCTGTCTGTCTCTCTCTCTCTCTCTCTTTGTGTGTGTGTGTGTGTGTGTGTGTGTGTGTGTGTGTGTGTGTGTGTGTGTATGTTTTTGTGCCTGTGAGTACATGCATGCTTTTGTGTGTTCAGGGGCTGGGTGCATGTGCACATGCCACATCGTATGTGTGTAAATAGAAGCACAACTTCCAGGAGTCCATTCCCTTCCAACTCAGCTCATCAGGCTCACGTGGCAAGCACTTTTACCTGTGGAGCCATTCATTGGCTCCAATTGTGAAACGTCTTATTGTGGAGCACTCAGCCCTGCATGGGATGCCTTTACTGTGGAGCACTCAGCCCTACATGGGATGCCTTTACCACGCCCTTCCCTTCAAGGTTCAGCATTTTAGGCAGAAGAATATGCAGAGGTGGCGGGTGACTCCAAGGAAACAGTGTTTTCCACACACAACAGGGCTGCTACACACACAAACTCACCAAGGCTCTGAGAGAATGCACAGACCCGCACACGTTCAGGCCAGGCAAAAGAGCATGGAAAAGCGGAAGGGAGCAAGAAGCCCCAGATTCACCAAGAAGCCATTTGCAAGCAACAGCTGCCGGGAGAAGGGAAGTTGGTTCTTTAGTGAAGTGACCCTGTTTATATCAACGGCACACCAGGGCGGGCCTCATGGACACCGTATTTTTGTTGTTGTTTGGTTGACTTTTTTTTTTTTTTTTTTTTTTTTTTTTGTCTTTTGAGAGAGAGAAAGATCATGAAGTTGGCTGGTAGGAAGGCTTGTGTGGAGTTGGGTGAGAGTACAGAATATGATTAAAATATATTGCATGGAAAACATTTAAAAATGAACTCACGCTCTCCTGGGGACAAGGATAGGTGCAAGCTGGCACCCACCACCACCATCATCATAGAGAAAGTAAAGGGATCTTCTACTCAGGGAACCTGTCCTGTGGCCATTGTCTCACCCTTAGCATTGCTAAGGCGACCCTTATACCCAGTCTCTTGGAAAGCTCACACATGAACACTGTGGAGGTGCATGTGTGGCTGCTGTGGGAGTGGCATCTGGCACAGTGTAAGGTACATGGAAAGAGATGGCTTGCAATGGAGAAAAACATGTTATGGAGCGAGCATGCAGAGACAAGCATCCATCAGTGGTGTCTAGGGGAATGAGAGACTCCGTGGTCAGGCCTTACTGGGCTAGCTGTGGGATCAGATAGCATGCCTGCCCTGTGCATATGGCAGTTGACCCTGAGCCTTCCTGTTTATCTAATCTCTCTGTTCCTGCCATGCTATGTGCCCTCAGAGAAGCTGTGTTCTCAGTGGAGCCTGGGCTCTGTTACAAAGAGGAGGCAGTGAAGGACAGCTAGTTGTGCATAGCCCATGCGATTTCTACATGCAGCCGTGCTGCCGTGCTAGGGCCATCTTCAACTCCCAAAATGGTTCCCTTTTCTGAAAGTGTAAAAATACAATGGGATCGACTGAGGCATGGTACAAATATAGACGTCCCCTGGATTTGTGCTTATTAGAGCCTCTAGCAGCTTGTTTCTGGGGACAGTGCTTCCCTCTGCCCATACCATGCAACTCAATCCGTGTACATACATGCCCATCACAACACCAGGGCGCCCAACATACACATGCTCTCTTTTGGTCTAGGAGTCTGAGGAGGACCCTGTTGCGTGACCCCCTAGCTCAACCTGTTGCCTTCAAGTCCTGCCTCACAGCCTTTGCATTTCTGAGGGATGTACTCCGCAGGTGTAGTTTTTGCTCTTCTTTTTTCTCCTGGGGACCAGAACCTTACCCCTTGTTACTTTCCAGTGAAGGGCAGAATTTTCATTTGCTCTAATCTTATTAAAATCTGTAACTCTTAGTCAAGTGGGCCCACTGTAAACGGCTGCACGGCATAAGATTACAAACCTGTTTCCACACCTACGTGACTAACAGGGCATTCAGCCCACTCTCTGAAGTGACATACTAACATTTACAGCCTATGTTATTCAGGGTCACCCAGCATGACTTCAAAAAACTAACACCCTTAATCTGAAAGCAAAGTCTTAGATTTGGAGAATAACTGATCAGGTGGTAGAGCTGGTCCTATCCTTGTTCAACCTGATTGAGAATTGTCACTATAAGCATTCTTTGTCACAATCACACCAAATTGATGCCTCTTATTAACTTAAGGTACTATCAACTGCATAACATGCACCAGCCATTGTGATATGTAGTTTACCTGCCTTAAAACGTGTCTTGACCCCCATCTACTCACATCCTCCCTCCCCAACACTTGCCAAATATCCATCTTTTTACTGTCCCTATATTTTTTTAAAAAGACTTATTTATTTACCATATATGCACAGTGTTTTGTCTGCATGTACACCAGAAGAGGACACCAGATCTCATTATAGATGGTTGTGAGCCATCATTCGGTTGCTGGGAATTGAACTCAGGACCTTTGGAAGAGCAGCCAGTGCCCTTAACCTCTGAGTCATCTCTCCAGCCCCTGTCACTATAGTTTTGTCTTTTCCAAAATGGAATCAGTAGTCTATGATCCTTTTAGACCGGCATTCAGTTAGTAACACGTGTTTAAGGTTGCTCCCCTTTAATGGCTTGAAAATGCAGTTCTTTTTTGTACTGAATAATATTCCATTATATTGATGTACTACAGTTTGTTCATTTATCCATTGGAGCATGTATTTGAACTTGGGCAATTTTCAATAAAGCTAGCATAAAGATCTGTGTGCAAGTTTTTGTGTGGACATAGTTTTCAACTTCTTTGGAAAATACCAAGAAAAATGTTGGTTATAAATGAAGACACTATGCATACATTTAGTGTTGGAAGAAACAGCCAACCACTTTCCCAAGTGGCTTCGCTGTTCTTTAACAGCGGTGGTGAGAGTCTGTCACTCCTCGCCTCATCAGCACCAAGCAGACAGTGACCTGGATTCTTGCCACTCTGCTTGTGTGCAGTTGTCCCTAGTACCCAGTAATGTGAAAGGTCTTTGCTTTTTCCTTTTAAACATAACATTTTTATTTTTTGGCAGTCTCACGTATCTACAGTGTATCTTGGTTGTATTCAATCCTAGTCTTTCCTCTCATTTCCCTTGACCCCTCTAATACCTCCCTTCCCACCTTTATTTCCTTTTCTTATTTAAGCGTGTTTATAACTAGCCAAGTCCAGATAGTGCTGCCTGCAAGCACATAACTGTAGAGCCATCTGCCAGAACATGGCCAGTTTACCAGTGGCCACACCCTTGGAGAAACACGCCTCCCTTTCCCCCAGCAGCCGTCAATTGCCAGCTGGTCCTCAGTTAGTAGATGGGTCTTCGTGAGCACCTGCACCCTTCAGTTGGATTGCTGACAGGTTTCTCTTGTGCAGGCTTTATGCCGGTGATCATAGCTGCTCTAAGTTCCTGAGTGCAGTAGCCATGCCATGTCCAGAAGTCAGCATTTCACAGCACTCCTTCTCCCGGCTCTTTTCTATTCTTCTCTTTACTCTAGCAGGAATATCTTCTCATATGCTTTATTTGACATTTGTGCACCTCTGATAAAATTTCTCACTTGACATTTGACTCACTTTTAATTCAGTTCTTTGCTTCCTTATTAATTAAAAAAAATCTTTTTATATTTCGGAGAGAAGCCTTTATGAAATATATGTTTTACAAATATTTTCTTCTAGTCTCTGTTGCCTGTTAATTTTCTTAATAGTGTCTTTTGCAAGACAAAAGTATTTAATTTTGTCTGGAAACAGTGGCACATGACTGTAATCCTAGTATTTGGGAGCCTAAAGCAAGAAGATGATGAGTTTGAGGCCAGCCTGAGCTACAGCTAGTAGGAGCCTGTCTCTTTAAAACAAAGGTTTTTAATTTTCCGATTTCTAGGTAACTGTATATAATATTTTCATGCACATATATTATGTACTTGGCCTATGCACCCCCAATTGCCCTTTCTTGTATGCCCCCAACCCTCACCATCAACCTTCTGACTGTCATCCCCTTCTTGCTGACCCTACCTCCGGGTCATAAAAAAATTCTAGAATCTATATATTGTTTAGGATTTAAGAAAATGTTTTAAGGTCTAGAAAGATTTTTTTTAAAGTTGATAAATACAAGATATGATGGAGAATGATTTAGGTACAAAACTTTAGACTCACCTAGATATGATAGATAGTATTTTCTTAAAGGTCGCCAAATACAAATGAGCTAAACATTTTGAATGTAACTTTTATACATGGCTTTCCTGGCTGTTTCAGAATGTTTCTTACTGTATGTAGTTAATTGTAAATAAATAGAAAAAAATTCTAGAATCTGTATGTATGAGTTATTTTTCACATTGCTGTGACAAAAGGCCTCAAAACAAAAGCAAAAACAACTTAAAGAAGAAAGGTTGGTTTTGGCTCATGTTTGGAGGTACATTCGACCACGGTGGGAAGGCACAGCAACAGCAGTGTGAGGCAGCTGGTCACGTGGCACCTAGTCAGGAAGCAGAGAGAGATAATGCTAGTGCTCAGCCTACTTCCTCCAGCCCTTGGGATGGTGCTGCCCACGCTTGGGGTGTGTCTTTTCACCTTGGCTAAACCTCTCCAGGAAGATCCTCACAGACATGCCCAGATGTTTGCCTCCTAGGTGATTCTAAACCCCATTAAATTGAATGTCAGGATTAACCATTGTCACGTGTTAAGGAAAACATACCATGTTTGTATCTCCAAGTCTGGCTTGTTTTGTTTAATATGATGATCTCCATCTCTGTCTATTTTCTTCCAAATGATAAAATTTTGTTCTACATAAATAAAAATGTATTTGTTTATAAATCATATTTTTGTGGCTACCAAATTTACATCCCCAGCAGCAGGGTATAAGGATCTCTTCACGCACCCCACATCCTCGCAGTGTCTGTAGCTTTTGTTCTGGATTACTGTTCTGACAGAAAAAAGATGGAATCTCAATGTAGTTTTAATTGCATTTATGTGATAATTAAGGATGTTGAACATTTTCTTTTTTAATATATTTTATTAATTTATTAATATTACACCTCAATTGTTATCCCATCCTTTGTATCCTTGCATTCCTCCCTCCCTCCCATTTCCCCTTACTCCCCTCCCCTATGACTGTGACTGAGGGGGACCTCCTCCCTGTATATGCTCATAGGGTATCAAGTCTCTTCTTGGTAGCCTGCTATCCTTCCTCTGAGTGCCACCAGGCTTCCCCATCCAGGGGACGTGGTCAAATATGGGGCACCAGAGTTCGTGTGAAAGTCAGACCCCACTCTCCACTCAACTGTGGAGAATATTTTCATTTGTTAAAATTTACTGGCCTCTTGTATTTCATTTAAGAAGTTCTTTTGGTGTTTAATTTTTAAATGCATTCTAGATATTAGTTTTGGTCAGATGAATACTTACAGACTTTCTTCAAAGTTTTTTAATTAATAAGTTGGGGGTGTGTGCTAAGGGATTGAACACAAGGTTTTATGCACACTAAACAAGTGCTTTTCCAATGACTGACATCTTGATAGCTTTCAAAAGCTTTAACTTTTAATGAAGTCCAACTTACTTATTTTTTTTTAATGTTTCATTCTTTGAGTATTTTATCTAAAGATTCATCATTAAACCTAAGATAATCTAGACATTTCCCCCATGTTATTTTCTTTCTAGAAACTGTCAAATTTTTGTGTTTCACTTTCATGTCTTTGGTTCATTTTGAGCTAGTACTTTTGTGGGAATTTTTTTTTAAATGAAGGTTGTGGGTTCTGTGTCTGGATTCGTATTTTCACATCTACATGTCCCGTTATTTTAGTACTATTTGTTGACAAATAATCTTTTTCTGTTGAATCTCCATGCTTCTCTGCCTACGTTGTATTTGCAGGTCTCTCTCTGCTTTCAGTCTTTGGCAGTGATCTGTTTGCTCGCCCAGCACTGGGCAGTTCCAAAAGCCCAACTGCAACAGATCTGGCAGTTGTGGCATCGGTTTTACCTGTTTTCCTTCAGCACTGAGAATCTGTCCCCAGGCTTCTGCCACTCCAAATGAACTGTAGACCAGGATGTCAGAATCGACAAAGTAACTTGCTGCAACGAAGTGGGAAGAAACAACATTTTGACAAAATTTAGACTTCTAATTCATAAACATGCAATATCCTAATTTATTATTATCTGATTTAGTCCATCAAAGTTTATGGCTTTTTACAGTGATTTTCCTATCATTTTGGGGAGGGTGACTTGAGCGTGAGTTTTGTGCTAAGGTATATAGAAGAGTGCTTTACATTTCAAATGCTATGGTTCTTTTGCTCGTATGTAGAAAAGCAGTGGACTTTGTGTATGAGTGCTGCATTCTGGAACCTTGCCTCAGCCACTCATTAGGTCCAGAAATCTTTTTTTTTTTTTTACACTTTCTACATTGACAATCAGACTCCCTTGATATTAAAAAGCAAGGCCTGTGGGGACTTGGATGTGGCCTTGCTGTGTGTTAGGTAATTTAATATACTGTGGCTAAAATATCACATGTGAGTAAGTAAATGAATGGAGTTACTTCTTGGGAAGGAATTTTGACGTGAGCCCGTGAGATGAGAAGATGGTGTTTACAGTTTATAAGGGAAGAGAATCTGGCCAAGAGATACACAAGATCTGGAGTGACAGGCGATGGGGTCACAGTTGTACAACACAGATAGAGTACAGTGGGAGCCATAGGCAATCTTGGAGTACTATAGTTACCAGAGGCAGTGGATGCGCTACAGATGGAACCTCTTGTTATACCCCCTCCCCGATGGGGCCTCTCTGTACGTCTGTCTCTCGTGCCTTATGTCTTCCTGGGTTCCATGAAGCATCCTTGAACTCATGGCTACCTTCTTGGGTCTTCATTGTGCTGCACGCGTCCTCAGTGTAGGAGAGGGCCCAGAGTCACTGAGTAAACACACTGCATCCTGCAAACTCTCCTCGGCCAGCAGAAAGCTTCTAGCAACAAGCTATATCATATTTCTCTCTTTTGGCTGCTGTCACTGAGACTCAAAAACAGTTCTAGGATTTGTTGGGCAGGATCTGCCACTCCTTCCTTGTCCCTTACGGCCCAAGATGACCAAGTAATCTCAGGGGACAGAGTGTCCAGGTTGATCATCCTAGAATACCTCTCTGTTGCCCAGCTCATACTATGTTCTTGAGTCTGCTGTCTTCCAGGGTTGTACTAACTCCAACTGCAAAAGTCTCTGGAGCATGTGACACACACAGCTGCTTCTCCACTGCCCGTGTAGTTCTCTGTTTTGCCTGAAGCTATTAGGCCCCTTTTCTGTTATTGATATCATTATATATTTGTGTGTGTGCATACCCATGTGTGCAAGTGCATGTGTTCATGCCATGACATGTGTATGATGGCCAGAGGACAACTTTCAGGAGTTCTGCCCTTGTACCATGTGGGTCCCAAGCATCAAACTCAGGTCTCTTGGCTTGGTGGGAAGTGCTTTTACCTGCTGATCTATCTTGCCAATGCTACTGGCATCACTTTCTATATACTTGTTAGGGGATTTTTGCTCAAGCCATATGCTGCTGTGTTTGGCTTGAGCTCTAAGATCCTCTTGTTTTCTTCTTGAGGGATTCGGAGTCTCCTTGCCCAGTTTTGTCTGGTCCCCTGACACTGTCTCCGTTGACTTGGACCATCTTTGTGTCCTCTGCTTTTGTACTGAGGTCATTCTCTTAAACGTATTTTCTTCTGCAGCGTTCACTTAGCCTTCTGAGTCATGGCTGCAGGGCTAGGGCTACAGAGCAACCTGGTGATCATTGACACAACTTGGCCACTCTGGGGACATATTGGTGCAGAATGTAAGTGATTTTTCTGCCTAGAGTTTGAGGCATTGCTTAACTTTCATGGTTGATTTGTGATCTTGGAAGCCTTCCTCAGCATTCTCTGTACAGGGATTCCACCCCATGATGCAGGATCGGTTGTGTTTAAAACGGTGTTTTGGAGGCAGGTCTATTTGTCTTATGGCTCTTCAACATGTATCTTCTTTCTTCTATTTTCTGATAGAATTTCTTCTTCAGCTCTTCTGCTGATTTTTAAAGTTCCTGGTTTTGTATTGATAACTTTTAAGAGGTCTTTTCCCCGCTCCTTTTTTGATTTCTCTTTCTTCTCTTTCTCTTTCTTTGATGATCCCTCTGTCTGCCTCCCCACCACACGCTGGGATTACAGGCATGCAACACCAAACCCACCCCAAGAGATGTTGAGTCTCTGCATGTACTCCCTTTTCCTCAGAGTGCCAATGTCTGGCATTTCCTTTCAACTCTAGCCCCTTACCAGCTGAGCAAGCATCTCCTGCTATTTCTTGAGATCCGCAGAGCCAATCTTTGGCCTGGGCCATGTGCTGCGGCCACAAAATCTCATGAGAACCTGGAAGAAGGATGTGTTAACGTGGTATCTGTACAGAGACAGGAACACCAGGCTCTTTAGTTCCCTACTTCTTTTTGGCCCATGCCAAGACCTTGGAAATAAAAACAATAAACAAGTCCTCTGCCTGCTTTTTTGTTGTTGTTGTTATTTTGTTTTGTTTTGTTTTTGTTTTTTGTTTTTGGCTGGGGAGGGGGTTAAGAAGAATGTAATGCATCTGATTTCTGGGACTCTAGTTTTCATCTTCACAACATCCAAAAAACAAAGATGAGATTGTCATCTTACACCAGGAAGCAAAGTCCAAAGATAAAACTGCCAGTTAGAAAGTGGACAGGCAAGTCCTGGGAACAGAGAGCCCTTGGGTGTGCAGGCACCGTGCCCTTGGCTCCACAGATAGGGGCTGCCTGTACCTTGCGGGGGCACCTTGCCCCAGGAAGTTAGGTATTGGTGGGGGCCCTCAGGAGGTCCCTCTGGGCTCTGAACCATCTGTCTCAGAGGGGAAACTAGCAAAAGGGTGGGCTGTTGGCATGAGGCCTCCCACTAACCCATCAGCATTTTCACATACCACTGCCCAGTGTCCAAAAACCCTGCCTTCACAGAGGGTTTGTGCTTCTGGGCCACATTATGGCTTTTAAAAAAGAAATCTTTGGAGTTCCAACTTATCATCTGCCTATGCTATATGAACAGCAAAGTTTAATGGTCCTGATGAGTTTCAGCTTTATGTCCAGGAAGTAAATAGTGACAAAGTCCTGGCTTTGGAGAAAAGTTGTGAGCTCCCAGGTAGTAGTGATCATAACCTTGTGAGTGGGCACAGGCCCAGTGAACAGCACTTGGGGCATCGCCATACAGTTTATCTGCACAAAAGAAATCCTCAGAGAAAATGCCTTGCTGGAATTTTTCACATGAAGGTATGAAGGTCAGAAAGATTCACCAGAATTATGCTTGTAAACTCTTTGGAGTTCTTAGAGTGTCCACCCATATCTCCTGCCTATGTGAGAATCTTTGCTTTAATGAATTTTACATCAATTTAATCTTGTGGTCACTCTGCTAACTGTCAGACCCCTGTTCCTCTTGCAGTGTTTTCCTGTGATGTGACAGATTCTGTTCTTTAAGCTCAAAGCCATGAAAAGGAGGTGGCCCTGGCTTGGCTGGCCTCTGGCATCTTTCATGCTTTGGGGAGTCCTGGGTGGTGACAGGCCTCTGATGTGAGCTCTGCTCCTCCAATCCTCACTTATGCTAGCTGCAGCCATCACAGTTGGACTCAGTTACCCTTTATCTATGCCACCATCAACAGTCACCCCCTGGGACCAACTGAGTATTGATGTGCCTGGCCCAAAGCCCACCCCTAATTTTTAGCCTGACACTGGGGTCACTTTCAGACTTGAAAGCCCTGGACTGAGCCTCATGCTATAAAAGGACCCATGACTAAAATTCCCTATGCAAGATCCCTACCAGGCCTTCTGTCAGTCAGTTCTGCCCTTAGGAAGCTGATGGCCGGGTAATCCAGTTTGTGAGGTCCAGTGGGTACAGATGGGACAGGTTTGGAGATCTAGGTTGAAAGAGGATTACAGACCTCCCTGAAGTCTCTGCTTGGGACTTAAGGGACATGGCCATGTCTCATTGCTGGCTAGGAGCTGGCTGATTCTTCCACTTGCTTTTCAGTCTCTACATTTAAAATATGCAACATGGCCAGCACTAAGGACTGGGGTCCAGGGGCCTGAGGTCCCCAGGGAACCTGCCTCAGAAAGCCAAGGGTTGTCCCCAGTTCCTACCTGAGAGCTCAGGCTTCCGTCACAGTCTTCTCAGCCCATCATAATAAACACCAGGGATCTCCTGAAGGACTATGGCCTCAGAGAGGGCCAGATATAATGACAATGAGAGCAGAGTCTGCAGTTGTGGAGGCCATAGAGAGTCTCTAATTGCAAGTGCCTCCTTCGTGGGGCACATAGCACATTGAGGGTATGTTAGGAGGGCACAGCCCCACTTCTCTGCCATAGGTGCTTTAGTGGACCAAAGCCCAGACCATCCTAGATTCCATGCGTCCAGCTCCTTAAGTCCTCCCAGGTAGCCGTTTGGTCAAGTGTTGGAAGAGAAACTAAGACAGTGGAAGGGTACTTCCTGGGTGCTGCCCTCAGATGACACCTGTGTGCCTGCCACTATCCCAGCCAGCCCTAAGTCCTCCCGAGATGCCCACTGTTCAGGAAGTATAAAAAAAATATTTCTGCAACCTTATGGAGATGTGGGTGTACCTTGTGTGGAGGCTGCCCATGTCAGAGGCCCAGCCACTACTGGATGTGCTGGCAATGACCCTTCCTTCAAGTAGCAGGAGGGACTTTGTCCTGCTCATTTGCAGCTCCGACACGGCACTGTGTGGTTGTTGATAAACCAAAGGGAAAACAGAATTGCTGAGCGTTTGAGATCACTTAGAACACCATTCGTGGCTTCTGCTTCAAATGCATGATTTTATAAATGGAGTGCAGTGTAGGGGTCCTGAGCATGTATGCTGCATTTAACAGGGTCAGGCTCTGGGACTCTCTCAAAACCGCTAGCCCCTGAAGACAGATGATCTCTGAGATGAGAGATTTACAATATTGATAGACTCACACCAGACCTGTGCTCCTTTCCTGTCCTTTGACAGGATAAAGAAAAAAGAAATAGCTGTTTGTATTTACTGTTTGCTCAGTTTTGGTTTTTAACTATTTGAATTTAATGGTCCTACAGAGTGTTTTTTTTTTTTTTTTTCACATTTACTGTTTGAAGTTGAGAAACTCTGTAAGCATGCCTCCCACCAAGTTTGGATCACTTTCTGCTACTTTTTTCCCCCAAAATTCTCTCATTGTTTGCTTTTTCCCTCATTCTAGACACACACACACACACACACACACACACACACACACACACACACACACACACAAAGTTAGACCCTTTGATATTGCCGGGCAGACCATGGTATCTTTCTCATTTAAAAAAATACGTTTTCTCTTTGTGCCTTGGATTGTACCATTCCTATTAACCTGACTCCAAACTGCTAACTCTTGCACTATTTCTGTGCTGTGAAGTCAGTCTAAATTTTTATTTCAGATGCTGCATTCTTCAAATTTCCATTTGAATTTTTTTTCCAAGACAAGGTTTCTTTGTATAGCCTTGGCTGTCCTGGAACTTGCTCTGTAGAGCAGGCTGGCCTTGAACCAAGAGATCTGCATTTGGAGTGCTGAGACTAAAGGCATGCACCACCACTGCCCAGCCCATTTGAATGTTTTTGATAACGTATTTTAGGGGGGGGGGTCAAGAAGCCATCGTCCATGGACCAGACACTTATTTATTTAAGTAAAGTTTATTAGAGCAAATCTTCATAGCCTTGCCCTTTCGTTTCTGTTCAATACAGCAGTGTTCTGCAGTGAATCAGTTGTATATCCCCGTAAGTCTTGTAGTATAACTGCTTCTCTTTCAGAGAAAATAGGTAACCTGTGTCCTACGCCGATTCCTAGATTGGTCATCGTTTTCTATTAACACTTACATTTTCTTCTAATAGTTCTTAGCAGCTATTTTAAAGTTCTTATTCGATATCCCCAGTATCTGCATCTGCATCTCGCGATCCTCATCAGTTGTTTTATGGTTGGTCCTACTTTCCTCCTTCTTCGCATGTCTAGTAATTTTGAATTTTGTCCAGGGCATTGTGACTTATACCCTCCAGAGACTGTGTGCTACTGTTTTCCTCTATGGATAGCTGCTTTCTGAGGTGATGGTTTTACCAAGCAATTGACCTTTGTGTGGACTGAAACTCCAAGTACTATCTGTTCTTATTGTGACTAACATTTATTTTGCTCTTTTGTCTCTGGTTGACAGCACGGGCCCTGCCATACTACTGTGTAATTCACAGGGAATTACAGGGACTGGCTGGAGGTTAAGACTTATCACAGAGAATATGGGGGTTCCCGTCTCTGACCCTTTGCTCCCTGAAATCTGCAGCTCTCTTTAGTCTCTACTTGGACCTCTGTTTCCTGGCTTTCTAGCCAGTGGCCTGAAGGTTTCTGGTGGGCTCATCTGGTTGCTCAGCTGTGGCTGGGACCTGAGCTTAGGAGAATTCAGGATGGTGGGGAAGTCCCCAGGCTGTTCCCTTCTTAGGGTTGAACATCCCTCCAGTTTGGGCCTGTTGCTTGCATATTTCTCTCAGGGTTTCTGACTGTTGCTTGTGGGTGACTTGGAGCCATAGAAGCCGCTGCAACGCCCAGTCCTCAGATGTGATTGTTAAACCTTCTCTCATTCTGTCAAGTTACATCCAGTTGTGAGATCACAAGGTAACCCCGGAAACTCTTCAGCCTTTGTAAGTGGTGAACCTCAGGAGCAGCATGACTTCAAAGTAGGCTGGGATATATGGTGGCTCTGGGAAGGCACTTTGGTAAAGATAGGCAAGGCTGATACTTAGTTGGCTTTTGACCGTACCACAGGCCCAAGCTTGTTCACACTCTTATACTTAGTAAGCAGTTGCCTGTTGCTGTTGAGGCACACATTTGTGTTCAATACCATTGGAAACCACTTGGTAGATGCCTGCCATGTTGGTAGGTAGTACCCTGGGGCATGGGGTGAGCATAGGATGTGGCAGTTGCCACGTTTTGGGTCCTTACCAGTGTTTGCACTTGACTCTAGGCTCTGGTGAACTACTTTCCCTTACCTTCTGACTGGGTCAACACTTTCCTCCAATCTTCTATAGTGACCCCCAGAAGCAACCCAAGGCAAGCAGTCCCTGAGGGTTCCAGCTTTGAGGAGAATTTGGAGTTAGCTCAGATCACTGGGAAGCACGTCTTTAAGGAGCTGCACTCCAGCCTATCTGAGCAATTTCCCTCAGAAATATTAGTTTGAGGATGGAACTGTATGGTAGTGAGGCCATAAAAGAAGCCAAAAAGAGTAACTTACATAGTTGATAGCCAACGAGGGGATCCCACACACCTGTGAAGGGCTCTGGAGTTATCTCTCAGTACAGACCTAAGGATACCTGGGCTTCCCACCTCTTAATGACAAAGGCTACAGGTGTCCTGCCTGCCAGGACCAAAAGCTGTGGCAGGTCCAGGGACACTTGCCTGCACTGGTTTGGATTACTGTGGGGCTGCAGGAGAAACTTGCTGCTGTTGCTCATCATGGCTTAGAGTAGAAAGAGCCTTCCCTGGAAAGACATCAACAAGCTAGGTGTCGTGGCACACGCCTTTAGTCCCAGCAGTTGGGGAGGCAGAGGCAGACAGATCTCTGTGAGTTTGAGGCCAGCCTAGCCTACAAATCAAGTCCAGGACAGCCAAGACTACACAGGGAAATCCTGTCTTGAAAAGCCGTAAATAAACAAACAAACAAGTAAATGAATAAATACAGAAGAAAGCCATCAACAATTTATAAATTAGCAATGTTTGCTTAGTTTTACACATGAGTAATATTGAAAACACCTTGGCATTTGTAAGCAGCAGGGCTAGTCCGAATTTGTTTTCCAAGTTATTCGGGTCTAAAGAGGGCCTGCCTCACAAAGGGGCTCCCTGCCTATAGTGGGAGAAACCAGGTCCAGCGTGAGCAGTGTGAACTTCCAGGGACTTGCCTAGTAGAATGTAGGCAGGAGGAAGAGCTGGCTAGACCCCACCCGGACTATAAATATCTTTACCTCCTGTCCTGGATCTGTACCTGACACACTTACTGAAATTCCTGCAAGGCGCCCAGTGGGCACAGCTAAGAACAGAAGTAATATTCAGGTCAAAACAGTAGGGTCTTCTGTGTGTAGGCGAGGTAGCTGGGCTGGCCTTGCTGGTTTTACAGACTGGCCCTTTCAAGAACACTTGAAAATCTTCTTGGGCCCACCTGTGTCTGGTGTGTAAGTGTGCTTATGTCATCTGTATGTTTGTCTCTGTGCATCCATGCGACCACAGGAAACGGCGCACGCCTATGTGAGCTCCTGCCTGACCCTGACCTTGCTCTGCTGCACAAGGAGGGGGCCCTTGTGTCAGGCAGTTTCCCCTTCTTTCCTCTGGGCAGGTTTTCACTGCTCGGTCCAGTTGCTCTGTTAGGCAGAGTTTAATTCTTCAAGGCTTGTACTCGTTAAAGTAAAACCAAGGGATTTACTGTGCTGCTGCATTCGCAAGGACTCAGCTAAATCTGCCTGTCACCTTGAAAGATCCTTGGCAGTGGGGCTAACCGTGGGCCTGACCAAGGCCTGTCCCCAGCAGCATTCCCAGGGTGTGAGGGGGTCAGGGTCAACTGGTGCCTCTCTGAGAAGTGGGTGCTTTTTCTGGTGACTAGTCCCAACGTGTCTGCTTATGAAGTCTTGGACCTTTTACTTCGGTCAGAGCGTTTGTAATTATAACTAAAGCATTTGCTGTCTGTTGTCACCATCAGATGGGTGTGCTATTTTGTGCTTAATTAGCTGTGACTCTGAGCCTCAGCAATAAGTTACTTGTGGGCTTGGATGCCCCTCTGTCACAACTGCCCTGTGGAATATCCTCAGTTGACACAGAGGATCAGAGCCCAGCTCTGCCCACACCGGCCTCCTTGTTCCTAGAATATTTTATTTGTTCTCTAAAGAGACCCTCTCCCTGTTTCCTCATGACATTTGCTTCAGTTTTGGCTTTGGAAGTTACACAACTAAGCCTGACCTCAGAAGAACAAATTCTAATAAATTCTGGACTATTGTCTGCTCCAGGACAGCGGGATATTTGTTCTCTCCGTGTTAAGTCCTCAAACACCCTCTGCGGCTCTTCTAAGCTTCCCACCACTATAACAAATGCCTTAGGTGATCCACTTACAATGATTTAAAAAAAAAAAAAACTTATTTAGGTTTATGGCTTTGGGGTTCCAGGCTGTAGCATAGCAGGCCTAGTGCTCTTGAACCATGGCAACACATCGTGATAGGATCACATGGTCAAGCAAGACCTCTAACCTCATGGCTACTGGCATAAAGAACCGAAGGAGAGGGGCTAGAGAAATAGCTGAGGGCTTAACAATACTCACTGCTCCCGTAGACAACTCAAACTCTATACCCGGCACCTGAGTCTGCAATTCTGTACAGTACTGTAACTTCAGTTCCTGAGCATTTAGTATCTTCTGACCTCTATGCGACACACATAAAAACACATGGAGCTGCACATGTGCTCATAAAAATTAAATCTTTAAAAAGAAAGGACAAAAAAAAAAAGGTGAGAAAGCTGTCATAAACCCCCTCAAGGCCAGATATCCAATGCTATCCAAAGCCTCTCCCCAGCTTTACCTTCTACAAGCCCTACAAAGTACCATCCGCAAACCAAGATTTCTTCTGATAGCCTCTGAGGGTGCCTAAGATGTAAAGCCCAGCACAGCTTTTGTAGCCTATAGGCCACACTTTCCCTAACAGACCAGTGGACCTGACGATGTCAGTGTGGAAAGCCACACTGCATGCCTACTCCTCACACCACAGCCACCCAGCTCCTGTCCTTTACACATATAACATGCTGAGGAGTCTGGATCTCCCCTGTGTGGAAGAAAGTCTCCTTCCATACTGCACCAGCAGCTCCATGTCCCTAAGGCTGCGCTTCCGGGCAATTTAAAGATCAGTCATACACAGATGAAGGCTATCCTGAGGAGCTACTTAAACCTACTCCTTAGTCCCCATCAGGCCCTCCTTCTGCCTCACTTCCTCAAGCCACAGTACAGGGGCAGCAGCATCTACTTCTCAGATGGGAGGGGTATGCCAGATGATGGGCACACGGATGATACAGGCAGAGATATAGGAAGGAAGGAAGGCTGAGTGTACAGTGTACATTTCCCCATAGCAACCTGCAACCTATACTTCCATCCCTAAAGCAACAGACCACAGCAGAAATGCGCCCAGCACCTTGGAAGAAGCTGGCCGTGACCCATTATCACTCATGCTTGGGTCACTCCTCTGGGTCAATGTCTCATGTCACACATCACACCTGTGTGGCCAACTACAGGTCTTCACCCTTCCAGCAACAGGAAGCAGTTACTACTTCCTGTAGGATTGCTCTGCAGAAGCTGGGTTACTAATTTCTAGAATGCCCATTATGTCTGTAATTGCTGAGCTACTAGCAAATTGCTACTTAAAGCCAATTGAACCTCTAGTTTAAGTAGCTAATTACCATGAAGATTACTGTTCAGGAGTTAGTCATAGGGACACATAAGAGCCAGCACAGACTGGGCCCAGTAGGTCCCAAGTCACCAGCTATTCCACCTAGTGAGGGTGATCCCAGCCTGTAACAGATGGTCGATTGCCAACCCAGGGCCACTGAGGCCCAGAGCCAGTTCTCTCTGAGGTTTTTCCCTGTGGTCATGGCACCCCCCCCCCTGCAGAAGAATGAGAAGTGGGGGAGTCATCCAGCCCAGAACACACAGGCCCCAGAGAAAATGGCTGAGATGAGTAGGAAAAGCTATTCAAGGCAGGCAGGGACACAAAGCACAGGGATCGCTCAAGGGCAGCCAGTGACACCATGAACCAGGAAAGGGTCCAGACCCGAGGAAGATGAACAGAGCGCCAGAGTCACCAGCTACACATCAGAGAGCCCAGTCCAGAGCCTAGAGCCCATTGCCAGACATGAAACCCTGGACAGGGTTTTCCAAGCTTTGAAAAAGGGGCACGAGCTGACCAACGTCAGACCTGAGAACTACAAAGAGTAGCAGGAAGCAGTGAAAAATGGCTCGGCTCACACAACTACAAGGGGGAAGGCTTGAGATTTAATGATGAAGATAAGATGATCAGAGGGAAAGCACACAGAGGAGGAAATCGGGGGGTAGTTCAAGTGTGGATGCCTGTTGCTCCATTTCAGACCACTACGGGAACGCTGCCAGTACCCCCAGTACTATACCACACCATGGGGAACTCTCCAAGTGCACCAAACCGGCCTCCTGCTCTGGGGTTCAGGAAGCTCCCTGGGCCAAAGTGGGCCATTCATGTTAAGATCTGTCCTCAGGTCATTCTTCAGGATGAAACGTGTCTTTTACAACAAACTTGTGGCATTAAAAATAAGATAAGCAAAGCAGGCTGGCTTGAGCCCTCCCTTGTAGCACAGGGAGCACTATCTACTTGATGTTCTAGGAACAGATTACCGAGAACACATCAAGACAAAAATGTGGTAAGACCAGGACATATAAGGCCTACACTGCTATGCTTGAAAACATGGCTCTGGGCAGTTCAAGGAAGGAGTCGGGACTTAACAGCTCGGTTTATAAAAAGGATTGGGACTCTTCACTACAATGAAGAAGTTATCACATTTTGTAAATAACAGCTCACAGGCCATAACAGAAAGCATGAAAAGATAGCCAGCATCCACAAACAGTAAAAGAAAGTGGCAGGGTGAAGGGGTCAGTCCTCAATGAGATATTGGACTATGAGGTAGGCAGAGGGCAGCAACACTCTTTTCAGGGGACGCTTTGGACCCGAGAACACAGAGTCTTTCACCTCCTCTGGCTTCTTTTATGTGTGGAAATGATGTTCAAGGTTGGTCCTATCACAGAGATGGCAAAGGACAGAGGTAGCCTTCACTCTATCCATACCACTAATAGATGGGTTTTCTGAGAAAACGAAGAGGCTGTCACCCACTTCTGAGAAAGAGCAGCTGACCTGAAACTAGTCGATCTTCCATGCACCTACACCCTAGTTGTTGAGATCTTACAGCCACCGGCAGAACCACGCAGAAGGGATTAGGTGGCAGTGTCTAAAGGGCAGACTTGCCTTGTTGTTCTAGAGATAAGAATGGCTCTGGGTCCTTCCCTAGTCTTGACTGTCAAAGGGAACTCCACAGAGGTGAGATATTTGTGGTCTGTACTATAGGGACAAGAACAAAGTCCTGAGCAGAAGGCAACCTTACAGCTTGGGTGTGGTCAGAGCTCAGAGGTTTTCTTGGTCCTTTTTCAGGGCCTTTCAAAGACACTCACACTCCAGTGACCCAAAGATCACAGGGCACCAGCTTTCAGGCTGCGACTCTGAGGAGGGCACAGCAGAAATGAAACCCCCAACTGGGTCCAGCGCAGAGTGCGGAAAAAGGCAGGACAAGTACACGGACTCTGTGGCTGCTAACATCGCTTCCTGGAAGCCTGGTACATGGGTCTTGCGGTATTGGAGGAGAGAGACAAGGGAAGGCAAGGCGTTCACCCTTTAGAAAAAAGGCTGAATCACAATCAGAACACATGGGGGCTATGGTCATGGAACAGCTGCTGTCAATCTTTGGGGACACAAGGTTTTTAGACATTTCTGAACACAGCCTTTCGACCCAGAACCCAACACTTATAGTCATTGGGACGAATAGGAAGTGGGTTGCCAAGGCTGGAGCTCTTAGACTTGCTCTGTCATCACAGTCCTTTTCCAGGGTCCACAAGAACTCAGCACAACTCCCCTAGATCTAAGAATGCAAAGCCCTAATGTTGTTTAGGATATGTTGAGTCTGGGGTACCATGTTGGGTGCCAAGACTTGCTGGGATTCTTGGGCTGCCCATGCCCATGGCCATAGGGTCCAAAGTGAAGATGCAAGCTTTTTCTGTGGAGCTGGTGATGCCATACATATTTTCTCCAGCTCCCTGTGGGCAGCCAGTATTTAGGATTTTCTCATCCACATCATGACCTCTCCCTGGAGTAGAGACAGCAGCCTATGAGAGAAGATGCTGTAAACTCCAGCAACACCAGACCTCCAAGATGTTTTTCTGCTGGTGGTCCTGGTACCATCAAAGACTGAATAACCCTGTGCAGGGCCTTGAGGAATCAAGAAAGTACTCTTGGCAACCCTCTTCAGCAGCTTCCCTCATTTTGAGTTGGTATTTTCTCTTATATACTTGTCCCAGGAACCCAATATGTCCTGGAAATTCTATCACATTTGTGGCCACATAGCTAACTCTACTTGATATTAGTGGAATCTCTCAGAGGGGAGAAGAGAAGCTTGATTCAAATGGATAAGATGTGCTGGGATAGGAAAAGCATGTGTCGGGCAAGGCAGGGAGTGGCTCCAGTCCCCAACGCATGACTAGTTTGTCTGTGCCAGCTAAAACCTGACCCTCCCTGAAGCTCAGAGTCTGTAGGGAGGCTGTAGGTGGTAACCAATGATGTGACAGAGTCTCTGTTATGTTGATTTTTAGTGATACTCTAGAAGGTTGACAATGTGAGGTGCCAAGTTGATGTGACACTTGCTTGTCTGCAGGCTTGGAAAGGGCTTAAGCACCATTTGTTTGCAGTTCAGGACTGTCATGGTTAGCAACCTCCACCCCTTGGGTGGAGGAGCCCACCTAATCCCCTGCAATCCTTGCAATTATCTGTGGAGAAACCAGCCAGGGATCCCTGTCAAGGCTATCCAGTTCAGAAGGGTGGGTCCCAAATCATCCTGGAGGCTCCCCCATCATTACCCACACCAGGAGATGCTTTTTCTGAGATCTGACACTGGTGGATTACCATACCACCCTGGCCTGAGAGGGACATCTTGGATGTTTGGGGTTGGGGAAACACACACTCTTTTAAAATTTTCATAAATATCATCAACATAACCACCTTGGCAAATGAATTTGGTCATACGAAACATTGCTCAAGCCACAGGAGGAGGCCCCTCTGTTAGCATTTCCAATTGTGTTGGTTAGCATAGGAATTCTTTTTTTTTTTAATTTTTAATTTTATTTTATTAATTTATTCTTATTACATCTCAATGGTTATCCCATCCCTTGTATCTTCCCATTCCTCCCTCCCTCCCATTTTCCCCTTGCTCCCCTCCCCTATGACTGTGACTGAGGGGGACTTCCTCCCCCTTTATATGCTCATAGGGTATCAAGTCTCTTCTTGGTAGCCTGCTATCCTTCCTCTGAGTGCCACCAGGTCTCCTCATCCAGGGGACATGGTAAAATATGGGGCACCAGAGTATGTGTGAAAGTCAGACCCCACTCTCCATTCAACTCTGAGATTTCATCTTACACCCATCAGAATGGCTAAGATCAAAAATTCGAGCGACATCACATGCTGGCGAAGATGTGGAGAGAGAGGAACACTCCTTCATTGCTGGTGGGAATGCAAACTAGTACAGCCACTTTGGAAATCTATCTGGTGCTATCTCAGAAAACTGGGAATAGGGCTTCCTCAAGACCCAGCTATTCCACTCCTTGGAATATACTCAGAAGATGCTCCAGCACACAACAAGAAAATTTGCTCAACCATGTTCATAGCAGCCTTATTCATAATAGCCAGAACATGGAAACAGCCTAAGTGTCCCTCAGTAGAAGAACGGATAAAGAAACTGTGGTACATTTACACTATGGAATACTACTCAGCTATTAAAAACAAGGAATTCTCAAAATTTGTGGACAAATGGATTGAACTAGAAATGATCATAATGGAGTTAACCCAGAAGCAGAAAGAGTCAAATGGTATATACTCACTTATATCTGCACACTAGCCCAAGGGGCATGTCCCATGAAAATCTTCACTTACCAAGAAACTGGGACAGAGGGGAGGGCATCCTATTGGGACTCTAGATGAGAGAAGCATGGGAGAATAGCAAAGTAGAAGGATCCAGAGGGTCCTAGAAACCTACAAGAAGAACATTATGATAGGCAGATTTGGGCCCAGCAGTCCCACTCAAACTATGGCTCCAGCCAAGGACAATACAGACCATAAACTTCAAACCCTTACCCAGATCTAGCCAATAGACAGGAGCATAGGAATTCTGATCACCTTTCTTTTGCATCCAAATCAGACACAAAATCTATGGCCAAATGGCTGTGCTTCTCTATAGGATGGAGCAGAGCACCTGCCAAGCTCCTCAGGGTTGATGGAGGCTGAGGAGAGACTGAGGGGCCTGAAGGTTCTGAGGAGATGGACATAGGTTTCCTGCAAGCTGGAATACCAGGAAGCCAACTAGTTTCCTGTTCTGGAGACATTTGCTGTTGTAGCTGCTACTCCTATATGGCTGTGACTGACCCCAAAGGGGTCATGGGGGATATGAAGAGCACGAGCCTCCTAAAGGTGACTGCAACGAGGCAGGTTTAACCTCAGGAACAGCCAGGTCAAATTGGAGGGTCAAAGATGTCCACCTGCCCAAACTAGGCCACTTCTTATCAATTGCTGTGGAGTCTGCCTTGGGATGGAAGGCTCTGCCTTCCAGTGCACATACTTTGTCACTCATGTGTGAGCATGGAGATCCTATAAGGTAAAGACACTGGCTTGGTGTGCCTGAGTTCATCAGCATTGCTCTCATCCACCATTCACTGTGGGTTGCTGGGAAGACGGAAGATCTTTCTATTATCCCAGGTACCTAGGAAGAGGTCCATCTAGAGCAGCAGTTCTCAACCTTCCTGATGCTGAGACTCTTTAATACAGCTCCTCACACTGTAGTGGTGCCCAACTGTAACATTTTCATTATTGCTTCATAACTGTAACTTTGCTACTGTTATAAATTGTGATTTAAATGTATTGATTTCATGGGTGCCTTGTTGCGCTGGGGATGGGGTCCTGATCTTTCTGACCCTCTTTCCTTCCCACAGTCTTTCACCTGTCCCACAAGGTCACCAGTATTGTTCCCGAGAGTGCTCTGCTCATCGTTCTGGGCCTGGTGTTGGGCGGCATCGTCTGGGCAGCTGACCACATCGCCTCCTTCACACTTACACCCACGCTCTTCTTCTTCTACCTGCTGCCTCCTATTGTGTTGGATGCTGGATACTTCATGCCCAATCGACTCTTCTTTGGAAATTTGGGTACCATTCTACTATATGCTGTCATTGGCACTATATGGAATGCAGCCACTACAGGGCTGTCCCTCTACGGTGTCTTCCTCAGTGGCCTAATGGGTAAGTCTATTTACTGCCCTCTGGGTGAGTTCAAGCCACTCTGTTTAGGCAAGGTAATGATGCAGATCACAGATATAGAAGGGTTGGGGCTAAGGATGATGGGCAGTGTCTCTGTGGACTACTTAATTAAATAGCCTCGTATGTGTAAAAAGGTTCTATCTATAATCAGTTTCCTTGGGATATCTGTAAGCTAAGGCTTTGTGTCATGTTCAGAACAGATTTTGTGACCACACAGACCAACGGGGTGAGTAGGTGTGCATAGGTAACTGTTGTTACTCTTGTCACAGTTAGCAGAGTGATGTGAGCCAGATGTTTAACCCCATGGGAGAAGGAAATTCAAATGGACTGCTCTTAGCCTTATGAGTGAACGGCAGAGTTGAGCATCCCAAAGTCTTGAGGGTTTTGGTGCTGTTTCTGCTCTGACATGTTGGTGATTACTTAGCCTTGGTTACTCCCCAGGGAACACCCAACCCTCTGAATCTTTGTCCAGCTGGGAGGCAGCAGCCAATGCCTGCACAGATATGAGTAGATGTGTTCAACAGGAGGACTCAGAGTCAGGGCTTTCCCTTTGGAACGTTCACTGCATGAATGATGCCCTTGACATCCTAGAGACTGAAGAGAAACAGGGAGCGGTAAAACCAGGAACTATCAATTACTTGGGGTCTTATCATTTTAGGGAGTCCCCCTTTAGTCCCTGCTGTCCAGCATCACTAGAGAACTCAAGGGTAAGCTTCTAAAACTGTAGGCCTCCTGTTCTGGGGTGGATACTACCAGTCACATTAGTGATTTGGACATATCTAAGATGGCTGGCTGCCTCTGGCTGCCTATGAGTCTAGAGAGATGTCTTGGGATGTGGAGCAGAGACTCCTGGATCTAATACCCACAACTATTCAAGGGGCATGCTGGCCCTCACTTGACAGCCCTGTCACCTATACAATTCTAGCATGTAATATTCCTGGAGCTGCTTTTAAGTTGCATGGAGAAGCCTCTAACAGACTAACTTATTGTGTACACATAAGCCTTTAAATAGAGTCTGCTGAACCTTGGCAAATGTGCTTACACTGGAAATTACATGCTCACCAAACTCTAGAGCATTTTAATTTCCAGGGACACCCAGGCCCATCTTCTAACCATACCACAGCAATGAAGAACTGTTACACCGCTGTGTCTTTTATTAACTAATATTGTTGTACATCCCTGTCTGCAGTTGGGGTTACTCTCTCATAATAGACATAGGATGCTGGCTTATGGTCCACCTTTGGGACCTAGCTGGTCAAGGCTGACCTGAAAGACCATCCCCATCCCATAAGCTCTGCTTCTTCTGTGACTTTGGCTGATGGTTGTGCCCATATTTACCTAGGCAGTAGTCAGTCTCTGAAGAGAGCAGCTCAAGGCTGGGGCTCACCCTTACTGGGAGGAGCTGCTGAGATCCAGTTTGTTTTAGAATACACTCTGGGTCTCTCAAGATTTTACCCAAGAGGCTGGCCATGCTAAAGCATTTCAAGGGGGCCCAGAAGCTAGTTTGCTGTGGAAAGCTGGGTTGGGTTTATATGTTGTGGCAGTTAGGTATGTGTGGTCCACTTCTAAATGGAAACTTCAGAATGCTCTGGTGCTAGCTGAAGGCACCAGAGTTTAGTAATCACAGACATATGAGCTCAAGTCACTGGAGAGACCACTCTTACCTGTGCCCGATACTCCTTCCTGGGCCACTTACTTCCCAAGGTTCATTCCTTGGCCTTAAGAGATGGCAAGTTCTGTCGCAACTCAAAAAATGGAGGGCCGCACCACATGGGGGAACTGTGCCAGCCTTATACACTCTGGGGTGTTTGGCTGTGAGATCCAGTCTCTGAGTTCCTCTTTGTCATTTGGTAGACCTGGGTAGACTTGTGCCTAGCCTTTATTCCTGATGCCTCCAATCTTCCAGAGACCTGGGAGATGTGGGACTTAGAGAGAAGCAGCCAGGTGGCTAGCCCTTGTCCCATGGTCTGCGCCTCTTGCAGGTGAGCTGAAGATTGGACTCCTAGATTTCCTGCTGTTCGGTAGCCTCATTGCTGCTGTGGACCCAGTGGCTGTGCTGGCTGTGTTTGAGGAAGTCCATGTCAATGAAGTCCTGTTCATCATTGTGTTTGGGGAGTCATTGCTGAATGACGCAGTGACTGTGGTAAGTGATGCTGGGGTCTCCGGAGGCCAGCTACAGAACCTTTCACTTGCTTGGAGGTTCTAGGATCCCTTGCCAAGTGGGCATTACTAATATGCCTCAAGACAGATAAGCTAGAAAGAGAACCACTATGTGTATATGGCCTCCCTTTACCGCCATGTTTGTATTCTAGGATGTCCAACTCCTGCAGGGTATGCCTATCATCTACCTGTTCTTATTGGTGCAACAGCCTTGGGGTATGAGTTGGGGGAGGCACAGACTCTGATCCCCTTCTGAATCCCTAACTCAGCTTCATCCAATTTCTCTCTTTTACAATCTTAGGCACACCTACTTCATGCCTTTGGCAGTCATGCTGCCCGGTTGAAATCCCCATATCCACATGCTCCAGATCAGGGGTCTGTAACTTTGGACCACACTTGATATTACGCAGTGTTTCCTCAGAACAAACGGATGCATAAACAAACAATAAAGTCTTACTGGCACTGCATTAATCTGCTGGGCCCACCATAACCAAATTCTACAGAAGCCTGCAGCTTAAACAGTGAGAACTTAACTGTCTCGATACTGAAGGCTGGAGGCCTGTTTTCTAAGCCTGCAGATTCTTTCCTTTTCCTGTGTCCTCACATGGTCATCTGTGTGTGTCTATGCCCTGCACTTTCTTATACATCAAGAGCTGCCCTATTGCTCACATTTAACCTTAACTACCTCTTTGAAGACTTCCAATCAAAGGGCTGCGTTCTCAGGTCTTGTGGTCAGGACTCAACATGTAAGCGGAGGGAACACATGCGGCTCCTCCGATGAGTCCAGATTCCTCTGATGGCGTCTGGGGCTTCTCAGACCCCTGCAGTGGAGTAGGCATAAGGTGTCTACAAAGATGAGGTAGTGAGAAGCAGATTCAGGAAACATGAGCCTTGATGCTGCTTTAGTGCAGCCCTGTGGAAACTTCAAAACCTGTCCCCAGATGGACTACGGGTCTGTGGGAGGGGATGCAGGATTAACTGGTAAGAATGGGGCCCAAGCACTTAGCTGACACCTGAGGAAGTGTGTTTAGTTTCTTCCGCCCTCTGAAACTGCCTGTGGTTCCTAAGAAACTCCCCGTGCCTTATGCTCCCTTGGGGTGTCAGAGGACTGCAGGGTGCGTCGTATCACATTTCTGTGTGTGTAGGAGACTCTGAGGCCCATCTGAGACCTAGTCTGAAGCTCAGAGAGTGACCCTCAGCTTTCTGAGGCAGACTTCCTTGTGTATGTAGTTGGGCGAGCTTCCTGTTTCCCTGCTGCCTTCATAGTTTAGCCCTTTCTCACCTTCATCCTCACAAAGAAGCACGGCCCCACAGAGGGCTTGCTGATGGGTCATTGACCAGCATGGCTGTGTCCTAAACAGGCTGCGAGAACAGAGAACACGAGTCAGGGACTGGGCCTGATTCCCTGGATCTGGGACACTTACTTGTCTGCGCATCCCAGCGGCTGTCTCCTCTGATCCTTCCCTGTTGACCACTGCCACCTTGTGCTGGCATTACAAGTGTTCTTAGCTGCTTCTGGTATCAACTCTGGGGCCCAAATCCAGAAAAGAGGGGCACTGGATAGGGAGGGGTCAGTGTGGACACAGAGCTGACTAGATGTGTTCCTGTCTTCTGTATCTTTAGGTCTTGTACAATGTTTTTGAGTCTTTTGTGACACTGGGTGGTGACAAGGTGACTGGCGTGGATTGTGTGAAAGGCATAGGTATGTATTGGGAGCGTTCCTGCTGGCCTGTGTCAGGTCTAGTGGGTCAAAGGGTACAGAGGCTTGTCTTCTCTGTAGAATGGAATCTGTGGGGTCTCTGCTATCCTGGGGTCTCCAGCCTATGTTCTAATTACTTACCAGGCTGGGTTTCTTTCCCAGAAAATTACACAAACCCTACTGGATGAAGGCCATGGGGGATCCTGTGTGCTCTCCTGAGAAGGGATATGGACAGTTGTCCAGATCTCCCTAGGCAATGATAGATGGACAGTGTGTAGGGACATAGGGTTCAGACCTTGCTACTGACCCAAGCCTGAAGGGATGTCAAGGCAATGCTCCCTGCCCTGAGGTCCTGTGTCCTGGGTACCACACCTCTGCCCTCTGCTTCCTGCACTGAACTTGGAGACCAGACACTCTATCCGTAGAAAGCAAAGTCGCCTCGTTCCTAAGCTTGCATTGCCGTGAGGAATGACTGACCAACCTGGTCAGCATCACTCACACTCACCAGCGACAAAGGACCATCCACTCCTTTCTCTCGCAGTGTCCTTCTTCGTGGTGAGCCTCGGAGGCACTCTGGTGGGTGTTATCTTTGCCTTCCTGCTGTCCTTGGTGACTCGCTTCACCAAGCATGTGCGAATCATCGAACCTGGCTTCGTCTTTGTCATTTCCTACCTGTCCTATCTGACCTCCGAGATGCTGTCCTTGTCAGCCATCCTGGCGTAAGTGCCCCTCAACAAACAACCTTCCGCTGCTGGCTGGGCTGGGTAGGTGGCTTGCTAGCTGGTGATGTGCCAGAAATCCCCTGCATGCAAATCCTGGTGCCAATGTGAGCAAAGGGTGTCTTGGGGCTTCTTGCCATCATCATGGTGAAGGGACTGTGGAAGTGAGCCCGGTCCCTGCCTACCGTCTCCTCCTTGGAACATGAATTTCAAGCCATTGTGTAGCTGCCACCTCCATGGCTTTCATAGTTGGGTAGAATTTCATCGTCAGGTGCAAAGAAGTCAATCTAATTTTGGGTTTGTTTTTATTTTTTCAAGACAAGGTTTCTCTGTGTAGCCTTGGCTATCCTGGACTCACTTTGTAGACCAGGCTGGCCTCAAACTCACAGAGATCCACCTGCTTCTGCCTTCCAGTATAATTTTTTTTTTAAAAATAAGAAGTTGGTAAGTCCTCAGAATTGCCCTTGGCTAGACAGGTACCTACTGTACTGAGAGGACACAGTAGGTGTGCACTGTGGCTTGAAACCCTATCAGAGCCTCTGCGGGCATGCAGCCTCACACTAGGCAGGAGCCTCCTAACACCAAAGTTGACTCCAAACTTCTAAGGCCAGTGTGATCTGGTCACCAACCAGCTACAACAGGCTGTGTGTGAACGCTGTTCCTTCACTGGGACTCCATGCCTAGTGTTGGAGCACGGAAGCAGCTGGGTAGACTCAGCTCAGGGTACTGAGCCTCAGGAAGAGCAGGGTTCACACAACAAAGGAGGGCTGGCCATTGTACATTACATCTGCTGCAATGCAGAGGCCTGCCAGAAGAACTGGAGGTGGCAGGGGGCTGGGCCTAGAAACATCTGCTCTGAGGGATCAGCCTGCCTGAACAGAGGCTGGGAGCCTTCACACTGCCCTTCTATCAGCATCACCTTTTGCGGCATCTGCTGCCAGAAGTATGTGAAGGCCAACATCTCGGAGCAGTCGGCCACCACTGTGCGCTACACCATGAAGATGCTGGCTAGTGGAGCGGAGACCATTATCTTCATATTCCTGGGCATCTCAGCCGTGGACCCCCACATTTGGACATGGAACACAGCTTTTGTGTTGCTGACCCTGGTCTTCATCTCTGTATACCGCGCCATCGGTGAGGGTTAGGAGCACCCAGGGCAGATCACGGAGTTGAGGGCCCCAGGGCAGCTCAGTAGGAAGCCTAACCACTGGTCTCCATAAAAGCCAAGATTTGTCAAGGTGCAGCATGGGGATCAAGGTGGCACCAAGCAACGGGAACGAGGAATGGGAGACAGCAGCTGGTGGGAGAGCAGCATTACTGGGCTCAGCCTAGAGGGCCTGACTAGTGTAGTGCCCTTACTAGAGACCCACTGGCTCAGCCATACCAGTCAGCCGAGGGGGCTTTAGGACATCCTAGGGCGTGGCCTTGGAGAAAGCAGCCATGGAGCTGAGTGACCTCTCGCTACAGGTGTTGTTCTGCAAACCTGGATCCTGAATCGCTACCGCATGGTGCAGCTCGAGACCATTGATCAGGTGGTCATGTCCTACGGTGGCCTGCGTGGGGCAGTGGCCTACGCCCTGGTGGTGCTTCTGGATGAGAAGAAAGTCAAGGAGAAAAACCTGTTCGTCAGCACCACCCTCATTGTGGTCTTCTTCACAGTCATCTTCCAGGTGTGGCTCAGCTTGCCCAGGGCCCTGCCTCGGGGCATCCAAACTTTGACACACACACCCCCACCTAAGAGCAGCTGGCCCTACCTCACCCCCGTAGGCTGATTGTTTCCAGATTCCACACTTTAATTGGTTTTTGTAATTTTAGTAATTAGGAGCATTTTGTAGGTTTTCATGTGGCCCCACAGGGGACGTAGCACAATTTGTCCCAAAAGTGCTACGCGCTGGCCAGGACTGATGAGAGCAGACCTAGTTCCATCTTGACTGTTGACTGGTCACACCCTAACAGGCACCTACTAATGCCTTTGGTCAAAGTGACAGCTGGAGGTTCTAATGTCCAGAACACAGGGGCTTTGGGGCACTTTTTTTTTTTTTTTAAATAAGGCAGTACCAATGGAGTCATGGACCCTTGGGTTGTTTACAGTGGAAGAAGAGGTCTAATGTCTGTCCGGTTGGGGCTTGGAGGGCCCTGGGGGATGTGGGGTGCTGCCTGTGGGGTGCTGCCTGGCACTGGAATTAGTGAGGCTGTCTTTCAGGGTCTGACCATTAAGCCCCTGGTGCAGTGGTTGAAGGTGAAGAGGAGTGAGCACCGTGAACCGAAACTCAATGAAAAGCTACATGGCCGGGTAAGGAGAGGGAGACGTGTCCGGTCTGGGGAGACACTGTCTGGGGGTGGGCTGAGGGTGAGGAAGGATGGCCAATTAAGTTTTTCCCTCTGAAAGGCCTTCGACCACATTCTCTCAGCCATTGAGGACATCTCAGGACAGATTGGACACAATTATCTCAGAGACAAGTAAGTAGCCCAAGCTGTGACATTCCTCCTTCTACCAGTGACCTCTCAGACACAGAACTGTGGGTCCCACAGGTGCGGGTAGGGCCACTAAAAACTCCGGAAGCCATATCAATTGTGACATCACAGTTCAAGAACCCCAAAACATGATTTCTGGAGGACCCCTCCGTTCAAAAGAGCCAGAGGCAAACTGTCTGGGTCCTACGCTGGTTCTGAGATATGTGTGTGAGGAAGTAGAATAAAGAGAGGACAACATATGGGTGTCTTGTCACGGTACATGAACCCCCATTCTCAGGCTAAGGGCTTAAGTGTGCAGTAGACCCCCAGGTGTGAGCAGGTGGAAAATGAAGCAAATGCTAACAGAGAGGACAAAACATTCAACAACCAGGGACCTGAATCTCATCCTGATGGTCTTCCCAGGCACACACTTTTACAGGCCAATTAATGCTAAACTTAAATACCGTAGCAATTAAAAGCCAGGAAAATAAGTCACTTCCCTATTTTATTAACAGAGGAAAGATGTGTTAGTATTTAAAATTATCTTGTTCATGAAACAGAAGTCACTTATTTATATCTTACTACAACAGAAAGTGGTACTTAAAATATATGACCAAAGCACTTGTTTCACCCATGTTAGTATCTGCTTCGAGATAATGTGAACCTGAAGAGTTAACTTGAGTAGCACACCCTAGGGAGCCATGTCTTGGTACTTGGAACAATGGCTGTTGGGATCTTGACACTGGCCCTGTCCTCACAGCACCTGGAGGGTCAGATGGCCACTTTGAAACATGCTCATTTTGTCACTTGGGGAAAAAAAATGGCATATAGTTCCACTGCCAGCCACTGTCAAAAATAGGAGAAAGCAAAGGGTGAGACCTTGGGTGGCATGATGACCTTTCATTTTAAAACTCACCTTTAGGTTGTTACAATAAATAAAACCCAAGAGAAATAAGGGCGGTCCTATGTTGAGCCTAGCTCTGTCAGACATTTTCCTGTTCTGACCTTGTTCTTAACCCATGTGGGGCAGGCAGCTCCAGACTCCCAGTGCTGATGCGATCATCTCTCCCTTAGGTGGTCCAATTTTGATAGGAAGTTCCTCAGCAAAATCCTCATGAGAAGATCGGCCCAAAAATCTCGAGATCGGATCCTCAATGTTTTCCATGAGCTGAATTTGAAGGATGCTATTAGCTATGTGGCTGAGGTACTGGAACGTTCCGTTTATCTGTCTGCTGGAATTGAGGACTAAAGTAGGAAAATAAATGTGGGCTAGGGCATAGACAGAGGGTAGTGGTGAGGGAGCCTTGTGCTCTACGCCTGGATAGCACACAGCAAAAGCTCATGTCACTCAGGAATCAGAGGCATAGGCACAGTGACTATCCAGATACTGTGGCTTTGGAAGAGCTGAGCATGAAAGACAGGCTCTAGCGGAGTAGTGATTCCTGTGTTTCCCCTAAAAAGAATGGAAGAAGTCAGGAAATGGAGAGTAATGGGTCCAGGTCCTCTACCTAATCACACATAACATTGTACTCAGTAACAAGTTGGTAGATACTTTCTACTGGCTGACTATCTTACGGAGCAGCCTCACTTATGCACACACAAAGGAGTGGCTGATATATGCACACACAAATGGATAGTAATGCTCATGTATACATATATGAACACACACACACACACCCCAGGTACATGTACACTAATACATACATACATACAACATACACACATAATATGTACTCATGAACATATGTGTGCACAGATACAATATAGGTACACATGTATGTACACACTCATACTAACTCCTTCAAAGACACATATGTGACTGTCCTGTGGCCAGCACGTTCCTGAGCCACCCACTCCTGTCTGGGCTCCAGGGTATCCTTTATAAATAGACACAAGTCGCAACCAGGCACCACATGACCCCATGACCATTGCTACTCAGAGTAATATTGTGGGCCTCAGTCTGAGATGCCTCGTCTCTTAGGCAGAACTTATTAAGAATTCTCACCTTTTATGACCCTGGGTGTCCTGGTCACCAAGACATTGATGGAGGATAAGAATGAAAATGGCAGGGGGCTGAGTCTCTGGCAGCATTCACTTGTCCCTTTTTCTCAGTCTCTGAGAAGCTGTTTAGTTCTGACTTCACACTAGCCAGAGCTCTGAGCCTCACTCCTGTTCCCCACTGCATCAGCCAGAGTGTCTTGAACTTTGGGCCATCTTTTCCATCACTATTGGAGAAATGGCTCCAGGTACTACAGGGGTGGTTTGTCCACATCCATCCTGCCTCACCCCAATTCTTGCCCTCTACCCTCGACCAGGAACCCAGGAACCCAGCCATCCTTTCAGCTCTAAGCCTCTGCCCTAAGGGTCACCTGCCTTCTTTCTTGATTCTCTTTGGGGTGGGGAGTGCCTGGCATCATCAATAATATGGGACAGATAACTGGCCACACCTGAGGAGGATGAGTGGCAAAACAAACAAACAAGCAAACACACACACACAACAAACAAAGAACACTTGGGTTGGAAGCAAAAAACCAAAAGCCCCAGCCCATACCAGTGATAAGCCAAATACCTTGGAGTAGGCAGTCCCAGCCAAGCCTCACGTGTTTCCTCTGTCACCAGAATACCCATGCACTCCCACCCTTTTTGAAGGATCCCCAAGGAGCACCTCACAAACTGTAAGGTGCAATGATGTATTGATAGAGTTAAGAGAGGAACACATCTGATGAGCCATCACTCCTAACCTAAAGCACAAGCTGCCCCTTAGGGGCTCTACCTGAGGCCATAGCTTACTGTGCTCTGTGATCCTCAGAAGCCCCTCACATCCCCGACTTTAGCCCTCAATAGAAAACAGCTTTCTATTCGCTGGTAATTCTTCCTGTCCAGCTCTGTTCTATAGACTTGTATCCAAACTAAGGCCTGTGCATTTCAGGCTCTAGTGGGGACAAAAATTACCTCCGTAAGCTTCAAGTGTGGGTGGTATACTCTAGATCTGTTAGTGTCCTTTAAGAGATTCTGATTCTACCTACTGCTTTGTCTGCTCAACTTTTAGCCCTGCTCCTCTCACGCGAGGCTTTGATCTTCTGCAGGGACTTTATTTCAGCCCTTACTCTCTATCTTGGCCCTTGCTGAACTGTGAGATGTCACAAGACCCTGGACAGGGTCTGGGGGAGCGGGGCAGGTATAACTTCCTTGGGCTCCATCCCTGCCTCCCAGAGCCCACAGGTTCTTGAGCTTGGTCACAGGATCTTTTGACTTCTATGTGGTAGATGCCAACTAAGGGTCATCCCCGAGTGCTAATGAGTCTATGTCCTCTTTGTAGGGAGAGCGCCGTGGGTCCCTGGCCTTCATCCGCTCCCCAAGTACGGACAATATGGTCAATGTGGACTTCAGCACACCCCGCCCGTCTACTGTGGAGGCATCCGTCTCCTATCTCTTGTATGTGACCAGTTCATAAACTTCCCTGGGGAAGTGGACTCTTTAAAAGCATCTCTCTAGTGACCCTTAAGCCTACTAGTTCCTCTTGCAGGATAGTTTGAGTGGACCAGGATAGGAGAAGGGTACAGAAAGATGCCTGTATCTCCATCTGTAGAAGCACACCTTTACTCAGCAGTCAATGGACTGTGCTTGTGGTGCACTTATATTAGAGAAGAAGAGGAAGGCAGGAAGGGTTAAATGCCTGACCTGGTCTGCCATCTCATGCCCTCTGGCCCTGGGCAGCTGGTGGCCAGTTCTTATGATGGTGGCTGTTCTATCTTTCTAGTGCTTAAGAGAGGCTGTGGGCCTCAGGACTCATAGTTGGGGAGGCGGGGACTGTTTAGAAGGCATCCTGTGAGACCATCTGAGCAGTCCTGAGGCATGAAGGGACTATCAAGTATCTAGGCAGGGCAGGAGACCTCTGTGTAGCGACTCCCCTGGGCTCAGTGTTGGTCTATGCAGGAGGGAAAATGTCAGTGCTGTATGCCTGGACATGCAGTCCTTGGAGCAGAGGCGGAGGAGCATCCGTGACACTGAGGACATGGTCACCCACCACACACTGCAACAGTACCTGTACAAGCCTCGGCAGGAGGTGGGTACCACGGGATGAGCCACCCAGAGCCCTCCTATCCCAGAGGGTAAGCCCTTGTCATTCCCTTGTGTGCTGTGGCTGGTGGAACCCAGCCCCATGCCCACAGCAATGTCTGCCTTTTTCTCGGATAAGGGGTCTCTACAGGGATGAGCTGGAGGCTTTGTGACCCACCTGGGTGGTAAGGCCCAACTGACTGCCAGTTGTTCCCACAGTACAAGCATCTCTACAGTCGGCATGAACTAACACCCAACGAGGATGAAAAGCAGGACAAGGAAATCTTCCACAGGACCATGCGGAAGCGCCTGGAGTCCTTTAAGTCAGCTAAGCTAGGCATCAACCAGAACAAGAAGGCGGTCAAGCTGTACAAGAGGGAGCGCGCACAGAAGCGGGTGAGAGAAGGTGGCATCAGTGATTATTGGGTGGGCTCCTGAAGGCCACAAATGGGGCAGGCAATCCTCTGTAGTCCTGCTGGCCAGGCAAGCTGCCAGGTGAACAGCCTTTCACCAGAGCAGAGATACTTGGGGACTAGGACAGAGGACCAAGCCCCTATAGGTTAGGGCCCGGGTTGTGGGTACATCTGTAAGAGCTCATACTTGTTCACAGAGGAATAGCAGCATTCCTAATGGGAAGCTGCCTGTGGAGAACCTGGCACACAACTTCACCATCAAGGAGAAAGGTAAGACTTGCTTCCCTGCCTGATTCAGGAGGGACTCCTGCCTGTGCCCGTGGCTGTACCCAGGGATGCTGACCTTGGGCCTCCATGCATCCCTTGGTGGGGTGAGGGTACCGTTAGGCTAGGCACACTTGGTGCTCTCCTCCCAACCTCCTGTTGCTGCAGCACAGAGAAGCACTCCCCCTATGGGATGGAGAGAAGGCTCAATGGTTAAGAGTGGTTGCTGCTCTTCCAAAGGACCCAAGTTCAGTTCCTAGCACTCACATAAGGCAGCTTAAGTCACCTGTGGCTCCAATTCTAGGGAATCTAATCTCTGGCCCTCATGGGAAGTCAAAACACCTGCGCACGCGCGCGCACACACACACACACACACACACACACACACACACACACACACACACACGTGTACAAGGTAAGTGGCCTTTTTCCATCCCTTTCATTGTAGGCCGTAGAGTCCCAGCTCCTCCTATGCAAAAGACCTTCCCAAAGACCAAGCATGGCTGGGGTCACAAAAGAAAGCGCCTTTTGTGGTTCAGGCCTTTGCACAAGTGGCCCTAGCCACTTGGATACTGGGCTACCCAAGTGCTGTGAAACACCATTTGTGTGTGGGGTCGGTGGGTGGGGAGATACCACCAGCCATTAAGAAGTTGAGTCATCCTTAACCAAAGTACTTTTTCCCTTTGCTATCTAGATTTGGAACTTTCAGAGCCCGAGGAGGCCACCAACTATGAAGAGACCAGTGGGGGCATTGAGTTTCTGGCCAATGTCACCAAGGATGTAGCCTCTGACTCTGGGGCAGGTGAGTTGGGAGAGACCAATGGGAGAGCTGTCCCTGCTGCCCGAAGTGAGCTTGGCCATTGAAGGAGGAACCAAAGGCTTGGGGAGTTGTCACCTTCTCCACCCAGGGCAGAATGGCAAGCATATCTGGAAGAACAGGCCAGATCTGAGAGAAGGGAGGTATTGCTGAACTTGTCTAGGTTGTATGGGGTCTCAAATACAGAGGGATGGTGTGTGATGAGGGCTCAATGTGTAAGTCTGACCATCCAGGTCACCCTGAAGGTGGCAGCACGGAGGAGTTGACAGTCACCCAGTACAGAGCCTACCCACCTAGCCTCCTACTGCCCCTGGGAATACTTCTTAGAGGCTGACCAGTTGCCCTTTCTCTTAGGAATTGATAACCCCGTGTTCTCTCCTGACGAGGACCTGGATCCAGGCATCCTATCCAGGGTGCCACCCTGGCTGTCCCCTGGGGAGACCGTGGTGCCCTCCCAGAGGGCCCGTGTCCAGATTCCCAACTCTCCCAGCAACTTCCGCCGCCTGACACCATTCCGCCTCAGCAACAAATCAGTGGATTCCTTCCTGCTGGCTGATAGCCCCGAGGAACAGCACCAACCCGCTTCCCCTGAGTCCACACACATGTAACTGGCTTCTTCCTCTAACACCTGCTTTCTTCCCAGCTGTTGCCTTCAGGCTTCTCTCCTGGACCTGGACCTTTTTTTTTTTTTTTTTCCTTCTCAGACTTTCCAACAGTTCTCTTCATTCTGTAGACCCTGTCTTGGTCATCTGTCCAGCTGTATATTTCTCGGGAGACTAATGGAGAACTCCCATAAGAGTCTGCCTGTTTCTCTAGCTAATGTGTAGTGTCCAGATAGATTTAAGGGTCTGGCATGGTGGTGTGTTCCTATAGCCCCAGCATTTCTAAGAGACAGGTAGGAGGACTGAGCCTGGGCAACATAGAGGTAGCGTGTGGTCAGGTCTCAGGTTCATTTCAGATGAAAATGGAAAGGTGGACATTTGCAGAGACCTTTTTATCAGTCTAGTGGGAAATGAAATGAAGCACACTCCATTACAATTGGAGATGCTGGTCAGCCCTGCTGGCAAGATATATATGGGCTCTGGGTCAGAAATGATGGAGCAGGAACAGGAAACCTGCATGGCTCCCGTTTTCTTCCACCTGCTTGCTTCTGTCTCTGGCCTTGCCACCTTCCCCTGCTCCTTTTACAGGGTTTCCCTCTGTAGCTCTGGCTATCCTGGAACTAGCTCTGTAGACCAGGCTGTCTTGAGACTCAGAAATATGCCTGCCTCTGCCTCCTGTGGCTGGAATTAAAGGTCTGGCTCTCTTTCTCATTCTTAAATCCTACTGTTTTGAAGCAGAGCCTAGTGTGCCTAGAGGCTTGTGGCAGGGTTCTGGGGGTAAAGCAGTAGTACCCAGAGGTAGGTATGGCATTGCTACTCCGTGTGGAGGGGGCTGCTATCGAGGGCAGGGTTTGAACGTGTTAGAACATCGGGAGTGGTCCAGATCTGCTGGCTGCACAGTGCACAGCTGCCTAGGAAGGTTCAATGACACTGGCTGAAACTTCCTGCAACTCTGCAATAGTGCACAGCAGAAAATGCCCCCGCCATTTGGTGTAGGTTAGGGGTCCCTCCTTGCACTTAAGCCTGAGATCAGAGGAACAACAAAATTAGGCGGAAGGGGATCCTGGGCTGGGTACAGGTTTCTGTAGTAGTTCAGTGTTGGACTGGACTGGTAGCCACTCACATCCTGTCTTCCCGCAGGTGACACAGGTTCTGACACACCGCTTACCGGACGATTGTCCCCTCGTCGGCCATCCGCAGATGCCCAGCAGCCCTTGCTCCCCTCACGGTTCGCCCGTCCACGTGCCCCTAGCCCTGCGCCACCCGAGCGCATCCCACCTGCTACCTTTGCCTCTGGTGAACCTGGGGTGGAGCCAGAGCACCGGGCCCTACCCAGTGCGCATGCTCGGTCGGCGGCTGCGCGTCGGGTACACAGCCGGCGCTCCTTCCAGAGGCCTCGCCCACGCAGACGCCCTGCTCTGCTAAAGCTCGCTTCTCTTCCGGGCTCTACAGAGCTCCCGCCACACGCTCTGGAGCAAGAAGAGACGCCGCTGTGATCGCTACCTGGCCAGTGGCCCAGCTCCGAGAGTCTCCTTCAGTGGCCCCTCCCCAGCTAGCTAGGTTTCTTGGGGTCCAGTGCTTTCTGGGAGTCTTATGAATAGCCTAGGACACCATGAGGTGTCCCCAAGATACCACACTGCCTCCTGCCGTTTTCTTGCCCAGCTTCAGTCCCTAAGGCTTCGAGGTGCTGCCTCCCCAATCCCCACCCCCACCTGAGCACTTGTATTGTTTCCTTCCCATATCAGAGAGGAGGAAGACCCCTGACAAGCCTCTGGTGGTCTTACCACTCCTGGCACAAATGGTTGAGACTTGTGCAGTGGCATCACTCAGATCAGCCTCATCCTACCCGGGCAGTGAGGTTCTTGTGCATCCCCTAGGGCCCTGTCTGACCCCACTTCCCAGTTAGCTCTCCAGACGCGCCTACAACCTTGTGACTCGCAAGAAACAACCGCAGAAATACTTGTTCCAATTTTGGCTCCTCTAACTCAGACTTTCCCTGTCCGGCCCCTCCCAGCTTGGCCCTTGCACACACAAGGTGTCTGGCCCGAGCTGTCCCTGGGAACACTGCAGATGGCCAGGCTGGCTGGGTAGGGAGCTAGAGGGGTTCCACAGGAAACCTTTATCAGAACTATAGCCAGTTTTCTGGCTCCATCTGTGGAAGGCAGGGGAAACCTGGGGGCATAATATCACCCAGGAGGCAGGTATTTCCCCCCAGGACTTCAGGGCCTCAACCTTAGAGTATTGTCTCTCTGGAGTGGTAAGAGGGCGAGCCCTCATCACTTATCACCTTTCCTCAGAAGTCCAGTCTTGAAGAGTCACTGGAGATTTCGCCTGCACCACAGGGTCTCACTTGAGGGAGACCAAGATGGGGCAAAAGTGGACTTAGGGACCTCCTGGAAACGTCTGAAACAAACCACTCAGGTCTCTGCTCAGGAAACTAAATAACAGTGTCTCAGGAACAAGGTTGACAGTTACCTTCAGAGGAGTCATGGGAAGGTCCGTCAGTTTGTGTTAATGGTGCAGTTGAACCACGGATAAGAAGAGAGTTAAGAGAAATGAATGAGAAGAAAGCAAACGTGTGCAACACACTGCAGTGTGCTTCAGAGTGTCATTCCCAGCTGAACCAGCCCACACGCTGTTGACTGGCTAGCTCAGCCTCAGCCATAAGATGCTCTGCATCTGGTTTCCACAGCCCTTCCCCCTTGTAGCATTGGATCATTTCTGACTGGAAATCTGGCAACTGTGCAATGCCTTGGCCAATGCTTTCATCAGACTGCTCTGGAGCACCTGCTAGGTAGGCTGTGCCTGGCTACTGTACCAGGGGTGTTCTGAGAGGCACCCATCAGCTCCTGCTCTGCAGACAAGTTTCTCCTACCTGCCTGAGCCAGGACACTGCCTTAACACCCCACTTGATCTGCTGGGCACGAGGTCTAATTCCTACCGCAGAATCAGAAGCCAACGCTGACTAGACAGTACCTCAACAGCTGTCACCTCGCACCAGATACCCAGAGATACCAAAGCTAGCAGCCAGGTGATGCTTCTATGGAACTTCTTGACACTCTGTCCCCATGTTCTAGCTGTGCACAGGCCATGTCCTTTGAGCTGTGAACCATGCCGCTCACTGGGCACAGCCACATGGAATCAGTTTTAACAAGAAAGCCTCATCCACAGAAACTCATTTCCTGTGCTTACGTGACACTGTGGCTACATTTCATAGTTGAAGATCCTCTTGTTCTTGTCATTGTTGTACAATAGAATGTAAAATCCTATGAATGTATTTCCTTAGGAAAAGTGTTGTAAAAGTGTATTATTAGGAGAGAATTTCTATTTATTTAATACTGAACTTTGACCTACTTTGTGGTACTACAAAGTATACAAATTTAGGAAATTTGTGTTTCCACTTCTGTATTTTCTTGAAAATAATTTTATTACAGTGTTCAATATACTATATATTACTGATCTTTTTATCAAAGGAAATTTAAGTTTCATCAAAACTAGAAATATATTTTGAGTGGTTAAAATTGTGTATTAATGTTGTGAGCATAATCATAGTTGAACTTTAATTCTGATCACAGTATAATGTGCCTTAAAATGCTGCTCTGTGTTGGGCAGCATCCGTACAGAGAGTCCATCAGCAAAACTGCACTGACTGCTTGTCTAAGTTTATTAAAAACATCTCAAGGCATTTTGGGTGTAAACTTTGTTTATAAATGAAATGAAATTTCCTATCCAGGATAATTTAAAGAGCAGTTTATTAAGACTGAGATCAACAGATGGTGAGTTTCTGAGGCCACCTTCTTAGGGGTGGGAAGTTATTGAACACATCTATGGAAGGCCCCAATATAGTATCTCTCCGATACAAAAACTGACCAGATTATTTCTTGTGGCTGACTGGGCAGTGGGTGGCTGAAACAGTACCCACCATGGCTGGGGTGCTACAGACATCAAAATATGTGAGAAAGAATCGTGGGAAAGGGCACCAAGCCTTGTGGCCAAGGAAGGTCTCCGTGGGTTGAGGCAAGGACAGTGCAAGGTGGAGGTATGCAGCGGAGCCCGTTAAACATGCGGTCTAGAGGGCCTGCAACACACTTTTATTTTAATTTAAAAATATCATTTAAAATTGCACATCAAAGCAGATTCCCCAGACACTGGCTGATTACAAGAGGGGGTCTCAACTGCTAAGTTTAGAGTCATCTCCGAGTGGATATGCATAAACTAACAATGCACACACACTGGGTGACCCATAAAGTCTGCTTCATGCCTTAGAGGCAGAAATAAAGACCAGGGGTCGGGAAAGGAGTCCTCCCTGGCCTCTCCTTTGTCTTAAGGGCTGCCAGCATCTATCTCCACATGACTCCATCACACCCTGACACACGTTACACTTGCCATTACTCTACCCATGACACCCTGACACATGTAATACTTACTGGCATTCTACCCATCTCAACCCAGGTCTGAGTCAGGGGCCTAAGGATAAGACCTCAGCCTTCCTTTCAGGCATCACAGTTCACTCCACCACAGTTAGAAAGGAAGCGACCTGTAGGCGCACTTTTTAATCTCTTCTATTTGGTTTCTTATGCCTCTACCTCCCTTCCACCAACCCCTCAATATTAGGTAGGAGAGAAGGAAGGTTAGCAGGGAGAAGGGTGGCGGTCTCTTTAGCTACTTCCAGCTTGTTAGGGTCACCAGGTTCTTTGGGGCAATAACAATCTCAGCCCTCAGGATATCCAGCAGTCACAGCAGCAGCCTTCTTCCTTTTCAGAGCGTCCCCAAAGCATCCTTTTCCTTTCTCGGGGCTCTGATATTTATACCCTCTCAGAGTCTTCAGAATTAAACTAACTGCAGCTGGCAAAGATCACGCCCCTCTCTGAGCTGAATGAAGTAATTATCAGCTGTGGATAAACTAACAACAGCCCCACATCCCACACTTGGGATTAAAACAAACATGTTTATATAACTGAGTTTCTAAAGAAACCAAAACTTCTATTATGGTGACCTAATGTGGCTCTGCTTGTTCAGCTTTTCCTGCATTCTACATTAAAGGCATTTGTTGAGGTGGCCTGCTATTGGTGAGTGCTCCTGAGTGCACACTTAAAGGCATTTGTTCTGGCAATCTGCACCCAAGTGCCCAGGATGTCTATCCTTTCCTTCCTCAGAGGGACCTCAATCACCAATCTGAAGTGTGCATCAATAGATATGAGGAAAAGAGGATAAAACAGCATCTTGTAGCTGCTGTGCTGTCTCACTGGTGACCTAGCATGACTTGGACCATCTACTCATTCTGGAACCCACTAAATAAAGTCAATGTGCAGGTTTGAATAAGAATGGCCTCCATATGCTCTTATATTTGAATGCTTAGTCACCAGGGAGTGGAACTATTTGAAAGGATTAGAGGTGTGACTTTGTTGGAGAAGTGTGTCATGGCATGGGGGGTGAGCTCTGAAGTTTCAAAAGCCCATGTCAAGCCAAGAGTCAGCCCCAAGAGTCTGTGTATGTGTGCATACAGAACTGCTCCAGCACCTGCCAGCATGCTGCTATGCTCCCGTCCATGATGATAAGGGGCTAAACCTCTGAAACTGTAAGCAAGCCCCCCAATTAAATGCTTAAAAGCAAACGAACAAAAAAACAAAAACAAAAACAAAAACAAAGCAAACAGTTGCCTTGGTTATTTCATCACAGCAAAAGAATCAGTGACTAGGACAGTCAATAACCAAGGGCCTTTGCTAATTTGGAAAACACCCTTTCACAGAGTAACAGCTTACTTCACGGAACCAACCTGGTTAGTGCTCTCTCTCAAAACACTTCTCTATGATAATGACAAGATGTGATGGAGATCGATTTACATTCAGAATTTTAGACGCACCAAGATAGGAAAGATGTTTTCTTCAAGGCTGTCAAATATAAAGAGCCAAAACACTAAGAATGTAACATTTATATAATTCCTGATTGTGTCATGGTTCTTCTTGCTATAGGTAGTTTATTGTATATATGTGTAATAATATAAATGTATATGTAAAAATGAAAAATGTTTAACTAATTTTTTAAAATTTACTTTAAAAAACACTTTTCTATTTGGCACATGACAGCTAATCATCCTTGTTCAGGAAGCAGACACTATAAACTTTGATATATAGTTTGGTAGCCACAACCCACTCACTGGAATAGCCCATCTAATCCTGTACATAGGTGCCCTCTAAAAAGGTTCTTGGCCACAACTTTCTCTTAGTATCACACTGGACACTGTCTACCCACTAGTACACAGCCTGGTACCACCCCTTGACTTCTAGCAATCCCTACCCTGTCTCCATGATCCTACTGCCCACTGCTCAGGAATATGATCTCCCGTGTCCTCTGCTGACCTCTAGTGCCAGCTAGTCAAATGGGCTTAACCACATGGGTATTCCTTGGCCATCTTAACGTCTACCTTAGACCCTAGCAGCAGTACCTGCAGTAAGAAATCTCAGTGGAGACACCAGCATCTTTTGTCACTCATGAAAAGGGTCACTGCTATTGGTGAATGCTCCTGAGTGCACACTTAAAGAGTACACTGTCCAGCTGTCATGCACACTGAGCAGACTGTCGAGCAGGGCCTGGACCAGCACAATACCATCTAGGCCCTCTAGGAAACCCACCTTTCTTCTGAGTCTCAGGGACATTTTTACTTAGTTCCACTTAGAAAAGGGGTTATTTGTGAATTTTTTTAATACCTCGTAAGAATGAAATAAAAGCAGAATGTTAACAATGCCATCAAGAGTAGAAAGAAAATATTGCATTAGTCCACACATTCAAGGGTGGCCATGTTGAGCAAGGCCTAGGAAATAGGACAGACTCTACCAGACCTTCCACCGCTGTTTGATTTAGGGAGTCCCTGGAGCTCTGGAAGAAGGAAAAGTGGACAAACATCTACGTACATGGAGAGCTGTGGACAGCCAGGAAGGTAGAAAGGACAGGGTAGATCCTGGCCCCAGAGATGCTCAGGACTACTCACAGGTCATCTGAGACCTGATGACCTCCTGCAGCTTCTGAACATGGCCGCATTACAACCAGTCAGAACAGCCTACAATTGAGAATGAAAAGCTTCCTGGCTTTCCATTAATTACGTGACAAAGGTTCAACGTGTGTTAACTAAGCAGAGCAAGACCTCAGCAGGCAAGGACGAGTCCACTATACATCTTTTCACAATGACAAGCAACCAAGAAGATTTCACAGCAGAGGACAGTACAACGCCACAGAAGACAGGGATGTGTAACTGCCATCATATGGGCACCTAGAGAAGGACTTTAGTTTTAATACACTTGCTTCTTAGGGCGGCAACAGGAAAGCCACACAGTAAAGACACACGGGGCAGCGGGGAGGACGGGGCTACTTAAGGAGCTTTGCCACATTCAGGCTGGGCACAACAATCTCCTTGAAGATGGGCACGTAGTTGGGGCTTGCTTGCATGGGGCCTTGCTCCAGAGTCTCCATGATGGTCTGTTTCATGTCCCGGCTGGCATCTCCTCGCACCGCCAGCAGTGCACCAATGTGGTCATCTCTGTGGGAGAGAAGTCAGCATGAGCCTCCATCTTCTTTCAGCTCCCTAAGTCTCCACAGGTGACACTTACAGGGTGGGACACTGACAGCCACAAAGGACATCTCTTCTAGTACAGAAGAGAGCTACCCAAAACTTCATCTTACTTTCTCCCTGAAAACTGTAAAGGACTTTTAAAAACTCTGTTCTTCTAAGCACTGGTGTCAAAAGTGCCTACCCAGGGAAGGGCGACTCTGGAAGGTTTAGGACTCTTGCTCTTCCTACAGTGCCAATGAGACAACTTAGCCATGCGTATCCTTAAAGGAAATGGCAGGTTCCTGTAATGGTGGTCACAAAGGCAGGGCCCGGGTCCTGGAGCTAATAGAGCAGGTAGAGGGACATGGAGCAGATACCCCTGATACTGAGTGCACATATATGAGGAAGTCTAGGCCACATACAAGTCAGCTTTATTCCTTAGATTATGGGGTTTAAGATCACTTTCAGACCACGCCAGGGATCACAGCCTTCCCCACTACACTCATTAAAGATGTAATACCCACTTCGCTGCAACACCACCTGCCTTGTACAATTAGGCTTGCCTACTGACCACTCACTCAGGCAAAGAAGTCTGGCTACAAGGCAGGTGTACAAACTTCAGCCAGACTCTGCTAACATCAGGTAGGGCTGGTGGAAGGCTGCACAGATGACTCCTTGTTGCGCCCTCACTACCACAGCCCTGACAACCTTTCTCTTCACATCTAGTCGGCATGCATGTTGGCTACTCCTGATGCTCAGAGATTATCTTCGTAAGGGCTTACTGTGCTCCTTGCTGAAAGCAAGATGCTCTGCCTTTACCTGATGTCTGGATATTTGCTGACCAGAGTTGAGACTTCTAAGTAGAGCAGAGAGGGGTCCGTGAGCTTAATAACTTCTGCCACAGCAACAATTGTATCACAGTGTCCATCTGCATCCTCACCAAATCCCTGGGGAACAGCAGCAGAGTGAGGAACAGCCCCAAACTCTATCTCCTGCAGTAGTCCCAATCTGACCTTGACATCTTCAAACCCCTTTTCAGGCTAGACACTGATCTTCCATGTAAACACCCCAAGATTCATTCTGACCAAGAATCAGGGGCCAATCTCATGAGGTGATTTGACAAGGCCTAGTGTGAGGAGTCCCCAGTCATGGCCACTTGAGTCAAGGTTATTGGGTAGCAACCAGAATCATAGAAAACAAAAAGATGAGAGCAGAGGGACAGGAAGAGATACATTACTCTAGAAAGCTACACATGGGTTGCCACTAAAAAGGTCTTGAGAGTTGCCTTAAAAGAAGTGTCAGCCCCTACGGAAATTCATTCATCAGTTGTGAAGCTGGGCAGGCTCTTGACCCAGACCCTCCTCCTGACAGAGCTAACCAGCCACTGGTTCCTGGGTTGCTGGATCCCATTAACTGGTCATAGGAACCAAAAGCAAGCTAGCAGATAGCACAGCCCTGTAACCTGGTACCCACCATCCCGGAGCCTAGCCTTGGTGTCAGTACTCACAGATGCCAGCTTCCGGAACAGGAAGCGGAGCTGCTCGGCCTCTCTGACCATCTTCTCAGCACCCTCCTTGCGTTCTTCAGCACTCCGAAAGGAGATACGCTTCTGCATGACAGCCCGCAGGTATTCCACCACCACACGCCTGTGTGCCTCCGCCGTCATTCTCTGCACAGACATGCAGTCAGTTGCAGATTCCACAGCGCTAGTACACACAGATGTTCTCATAACCCTAAGATGACCTGCAAACAGGCTAGTGCGTGTCTTTCCTATTTCCAACAACTTAGGGCAAGGGTTAGCTATATAGTCCAGGCTAGCCTCAAGCTCACAACAATCCTCCTGTCTCAGCCCACAGAATACTACACCTAGCCATATATTTGGTGGGATTTTAAAGTAAGTATATTAAATTAAGCGTATCTGAGTTCACTATAAAGTTATGACAGGCCAGCTGGGAGCACAGCATGTGCATTGAGCAAGAAGGAACCCACACATAACCTGTGTACCTTGATACTTACACTCTATCCAAAAACCTGACAGCTTGGTACTAAATCATCTACAAACGAACTTCATTGAGCCTATTGACAAACACGAGGAGGGCACTTGCTGTGTGTGTGCTCTAGCCTCAGGGCCAACTCCTGTAGAGGCTCCAGCTCTGCCTGATCCGAGCCTCTGCATTGGAGTCTGCTCCCCATCAGTGGAGTGGTTCAAAACAGAGACTCACACGTAACCACTGGGCCTGCAAGCACACTATCACACTGGACTTCTACAGGGCTTCAGGAAGACAAAGGAGCATACATCATTAACTAAACCAAGCTGTAATCAGACTGCAACTGGAGCTAACATGGCCAAAGGTGTATATAACTTCCTCAAATAGCCTCCTTCCTGGAGACCCATCATCTACATATGAAGTTAAAAACCAGAGATCACAAACATACGAGGAGATAAGCTTAGGATCGCTGGCAGACAATAAGCTCTAACATGGGCAAAACCCAACATGCCCAAAGGCTGTCATACACTGCTAAAAAATGCTTGAAGGAAGCACAGTAAAATGATTAAAAACTGATGATAAGTTTGAAAAATAAGCAACTACAATTTTTAAAAATAACATATATAACTGCTGGAATGTAAACACACAGGTGAACTCTGTTTAAGACTAATTTTTAACTTTTTATTGGTTCTTTGTGCATTTCACATCATGCACCCTAGTCCCACACATCTCTCTGTCCCCTTGTATCCACCCTTGCAACTGCCCACAAAAGAAAATAACAAACAAAACAAAGCATAGAAAACATCTTGTTGTGGAAGCTGTAGTGTGTCACAGTGTGTCCCACAACACACCCGTCTGTGCACACATCTCCACTTGCCAATGTTCATCACACTGAGTCACTGGTCTGGTTGGAGGCCTCTGGCTTCCGTGACACCATCAATACTGGATCCTCACCAGGAATCCTCCCAGGTATCTTGTTGTTGCCCTGTGTCATGGAGTTCCTGAGTTTTGAAACAGCAGGACCAGCCCTTTCAAATATTCCAGCAGTTCAAACATGAGGTAGATTTTTTGGGCCAACTCAAAGCTCTGGGCCTGGCTACTGCACCACCTCATGGCAGGTGAGTGGTGGCGTCAGCTCTCACATGCTCTATCACCTGTGCTCCCCCACACCCACCGGAGGCAGGCAGGTCTCTGGGTCTTTCCCCAGCCGCACCACATGGCACAGTGGTGGAAAAGTAACTTTTATAGCTGACTTTCAAAATAATTTTCATGGTCTCCAGGTAAGAAAAGATTCTTTATGATCCCCCTCCAAAAAAAGAATTAACCATAAAAAGGAGTAAAGTTTAAACTACATTAGAATTAATAGCAATCTTCTTCAAAAGAACATTCTAGGCCAAGCCCATCACCTCACCTTCTTTAGATTACATCAACACTAGCATGTGATCCTAAACAGAGAGCTATTTTGAGACTTAATTATTAACCAGATGGGAGGTAGGCTCCAGTGTATTAAAGCTCATTTGCTTACCTTTTTATATGGCTTTTTAATTTTGGCAAAGTCATTGAAATAGTCTTCTACAGTGACACAGATGATATCTACAGCATTTGACCCTAGCAGCCACTTCTTTGTCATCAGCTCATTCAGATGTTGCTGGAAGCACAAAGTGATTGTGTAAATCTTCACCTGGCACAATGTCCGGGATCACCCCTACCCGAGAGTGGGCACTCTCTGGTGTCACAGGAATCTTCTGGTTGTGGCAGTAATACACTCACGTTAAAAAGAAATAAATCTACTCTTACATAATCTGCAAATTTGTACTTTAAATTTAGGAGAGTTATATTATATATACAAGCTTTGTAAAAAGCATCACAAACAACAGGGTAGCTATGTAAATATTGGTTTTTCACTTTTAATAGCAATGTACTATATGAATATGTCATAATTTATCCACTCAATTCTCTGACATATATTTATATACTTTGCACATTTTGTAATTACAAATAACGTTATAGTGAGTTTGTATTTTGCAGGTGAAATTTCCTTAGGTGGAATTCCTGAGTCAAAAAAATATGTGAATTAAAACTCTGATAAGTACATCTAAACTGTATTTTAAAAAACTACAGTCAGCTTCACCCAGAGCAGAGCCGAGCACTGTGCTCCTGCAGCTGGCGTGTGTTTTCAATTCCTGGCACCAGGCTAAGCAACAGCTCACGCTAAGTATCAATCTGTGTTTCTTGGCTGACAGCAGATGGATGTCTGGCTCATGTTCAGACTCTGTTAATGCTTTTCTGTGCAAAGGTCATTTGTACCCTCTTTCTTTTTTGTATAATGTCTGGTTTTTGGTGGTTGTTGTTGTTGTTTTTAATAATCCCAAAGGCAAATGTTTGCTCTTTTGTTCAACTGGTGCATACGTGCCCTACAAAGGGGCTAGAGGATGTTGGTGTCCTGCTCTCTCACTCTCTACCTTACTTCCTTGAGACATGGTCTCTCCCTGAACCTGGAACTCACCATTTTGATACTCTGGCTGGCCAGCAAGGCCCAGTGGTCCTGTCTCTGTTCCCCATAGCTCTGGGGTTACAGGCATTCATGACCATACTTAAGGGTACTGAAGATCTGAACTTAGTGAGGCATGATTAAAAAAAAAAAAAAAGATTCCTTTGCAGCAAGACCCACAGACAGCTATAGTTTTACTTTTTAACATATGCTGATTCCTGCTAAAGCATTTAATGATGCTGGTATCTGTGTTCCAAGTGGCCCTATTTGTTTATGGTGCATTATGCTTTCACATAAATGAAAAGTATTTTGTTAATGATTTTGGGTGTGTTGCATGTTGGAATTTTATTCTGAAATGAGGCTGATTTATGTGACTTGTGTGCTCCACATACTTGACTTACCATGCAGCTACTCTGATGCCTAATATTTCCTGGGAGCCTTTATTCAAATTTGCCTATACAAATTTGCACCATACAAGGCTCTGACTGTAGCCTAGTGCACATTCTAGGGAATATCTCGGCTCACATACAGCATCAAATTAGGCAGGTGACCATGTGGCCCACAGAAGGGCATACAACCCCCTCCCCCACGCTCTAGCCCACCTCTAGATCCAGAAAGACCTCCTCCAGCAGGCTGCTGCAGCCTTCCTTAGCAATGGCATCCAGAATCCCATCCATGCTCAGCTGACTCAGACATAGGCCCTCCTCTGCCTCAGCTTTTAGGTACTTCCTTTTCAGACTGACGATGGATTCTCTGCAAGGAAACGTCAAAGGCTCAGGAAAGCAGACGCATGCTTGCATGCTCTCTGTCCCTCTCTGTCCTACACGGCACTTACTTGAAGGTCTGGCAGTTATTGATGATGGCGATCATGTACTGTACATAACAGTGTGGGTGTTGCCGGTTTCTTAGGTGCTCTTCTTTGTAAAGTTGAGCTTCATCTTTGTATCTGAAATCACATTGGGGAACCCCAAAGCTATCTCTAGTGCCAGGTGGACATCAGGCCTGTCAGGGAACTCTTATCACCACTTTTGGACCAGAGAAGTCTTTAAACATAAACATACTTTTAGATTGTTTATATTAATGGTGGAGGAGGGGAGAATCAATCATGTTAAATTAATTTTAAAAATAATTTTTATAGCAGGCTTTGAAATATGGTTTGGTATTCTGACATGAAGGCAGTCTAAGCCATGTAACTGTAAGTAGGACAGTATCGCCTTACTTTATCTCCCTACCACTCATATCACAGCGCTGGAGAGATCACTCAGTAGGTAAAAGTCCTTGTCGCAAAAGCCTGTCCACCTGAGGCAGATCCCTAGGACTCATACACAGGGCGAAGGAGAGACCCAACTCCACAAAGTTGTCGTCTGACTTACATACACACACCATGGCACGGTGCCCACTCTACTGCTCACAAAACCCTCAGTGTAAGGTGTAAGAAACAGTATCATACATTTCATAAGATGTCCCTTTTCAAAACTCTATGAAGAAATGAAACAAAAAATAACTAGATTTTTGAAATATCTGGAAAATAAACACCTAGGATTGCCACTCTTTCATTTTCTAAGGAGATCCTTGAATATACACTGGAATAAAGGGGTAGCTCAGTAAATGCACTGTATGAATTTTTGACTTATTAATTTAAAAATGTTAATTAATGGGAAAGACCTACACATTTATTCTGATTTTGTCCATCTGTGGCTCCAGATAGACCAAAGAAAATTCTTCTTCACAGAAGATCCCACCTCAAAAATGAAGTGACTGACACGGTGACCCTGCAAAGTGACAGCCTTGGGCTACTTGGGCAATGACCCCATACATAGCTCAGGTAATTCAATGGGTGGAATGTGGAGACTGGTTGTGGCCCTGTGAATAGACTGAGAGGAATCAAATCACGACCCCATTGGTGGGTCATGGATGGGATTCTCAGAAAGGGGCTTGGTTGGCAACTGAGCTGTCAGAGGTAGAAAGTCATGTGACCATTAAGTTGCAACAGTGAGATCCATGTCAGCCTCTGGAGTGACTCCTAGTGAAGACGGAGAGGGACAGCCTAGACCACAGTGACACAGACCTGCCACCTTAGCAGCTGAGACTGAATTCTAATATAAGATGTCAGATACCCACTGCATGACTGATGCTGTGGCTATAGAGAGAATATGGGATACGGACAGCAACATCTGGACATCAGAGTGGCAGGAGGGAGGCACAAAAAGGGGGAAAGAACATAAGAGAACAGGCCATGTGAGGGTGGTTTAGAGGAGCGTGGGTAGTGTAACGGGAAAATAGTATTCTTCTGTCTAGGCTTGAATACCTTTATGAGAACAAGTAAGGAAAGGCCCCCTGGGACACACTATGTCACATGTCCCATCTGTTTAAATGTTATCATTTTTGCATATTTTTCTTCTTTTTAAAATATTTTTTGCATTTCTGAACAACAAAATGTGGCTAATCTTTTAATAGTAGCATACTAGAATCAACAAATTTTGCTATTAATTTTAAAACACATAATTTGTAAGTTAGATCACTGGCAAAAATACATACCTACTTAGGAAAGAATTCATTTGCTGAAGACACAAAACCAGTACCTTTGTTTTCAACTCTTCACTTATTTGAGCAGCAACTTGAAGATTCTGTTCAAACATCTAAAAATTGAAAAAAATTTATGAATTCTGAAATAGTCTTACAAGAGTATAAAATAATGTTCTCATTAATAAAATTCCACCTGGGACATCCATCTCCAAGGTCTACCCTGGTGAGTCGGCCTGACTTTTTCTGCTTGACTCACCCCCTCCAACCTGTAGACCTACCCTGGCCTGGCCCGGCCACCCCTGTCTACCTCAACTACTCTCTAGGCTTCTCCAATTACCCACCCTGCCTACTCTTGACCCACAGGCCCCTAGCACAGCAAACTCAAGCTCTCTACTGAGCCAGATCTACTCCCACACTTGAGGCTTGGAAAAGGACACACATCTTGTACATCAGCCCAGTTTCCTTTGTCCACCTGCTTTCATTCCTCCCAAGCAATTTCCAACCTCAAGGCCCAACCTGTCTGTATATCCTCTCTTTTACCCCAACCTACTCTGACATGTCAGACACAGAACTAACAAAAGAAGTCCACATTCCCAGAACACATCACAAAAATACAAACAATATGAACGATCTCTTCCAAAACCTACCACATCTTATAAAAATTTTTTCCAATGAAAATTAGAATTACATAGGTGAACTTTAGGAAACATAATTCAAAGGAACACATAAACTTCATCAAATAATTCAAGGACTTTAAAGAAGACACAAAGAAGCAGCTCTGTGAGATTAAGGAAAGAGAGCTTACATATGAATAATGCCCAAGAAAATACAAATATAAGGCTGAAGACAGTTCAGGACTTGAAACACAGAATTCAATAAAAAAATAAAGAAAAAGAAAGAGAAGAACCAAATTAACAGAAGCAGAAATGAACAGAGAAACAATACAATAGATACCAAAGAAATTCAGAGTATTATATGGGAATACTTAAAAATCTATTCTCCATTTAGTTGGAAAACCTAAAAGAAGTGAATTTCTAGATTCAGCAAAACCTCCAAAATTAAACCAAGAAGAAGTCAGCAACCCAAGCAGACTCATAACAAATAAGAAAACTGAAGTAATAATAAAAAGCCTATCATCAGATGGATTCATAGAATAATGAATTACAGACTTTTAATGAACATCTACAACCCATCATTCTTAAACAGTGTGTGTGTGTTTGTGTGTGTGTATGTATGTGTGTGTGTGTGTGTGTGTGTGTGAGAGAGAGAGAGAGAGAGAGAGAGAGAGAGAGAGAGAGAGAGAGAGAGAGAGAGTTTTTATCAAGCCAGTATCACTTCTAAGACCAAAACAAGGTAATGACAATAAAAAAAATTAAAGGCAAATATGTCTGATGAACACATTCAAAATACTCAATAAGGGGGGATCCTCAAGATGGCGGCGCCCAGCAAGCACTGTATCTGATCAACTGCATGGAGACCAGGGACTTGAATGGAGCCACAGACTGTTAAATCAAGAGACCTTTAGGTGAGTTGGGTCCCACACAGTGCAGACCACCGGCGGGCCTGGCCCCGAGTCAAGTATCAGTCCAGGAGGCCCTGAACCCACTCTCCAGACGCTTGGACGGAACCTACCTGCGGGCTGCAGCTGGTAGATAAAGCCCAAATTCAGAGTGCAGGTTGGTACCAGAGCCCCTGGCCTGTGGAAGTTACAGGGAAACAGGGGAAGCTGCCCTTAGTCCCATCCACCTGCCCCACGCAAATCTACCGAGGACCCCCACGCCACGTGGAAACACAGGTAACTGGGTCCGCCTAGCTCAGAGTGAGCGGCGCCCAGCCTGCGGCGCCATACCCTGCCCACTTTGGAACAGTGCACGGGATATTGAGTCCCCTAGCTCAGAGAGAGTGTGCACAACCCGTGGCACCAAAGCAGGCACACTTTGGAACAGAGTGCAGGATACTGAGCTGCTTGGGCCCACTTAACTCAGAGAGAGCAGCGTCCAACGTGCGGCGCCATACCCTGCCCACTTTGGAACAGTGCGCAGGATACTGAACTGCTTGGGTCCGCCTAGATCAGAGAGAGTGCGCACAACCTGTGGTGCCAAACCAGGCACACTTTGGAACAGAATGCGGGTTACTGAGCTGCTTGGATCCATCTAGCTCAGAGATAGCAGTGTGCAGCCAGCAGGGCCATACCGGGCCCATATTGGAACAGAGCACAGGGCCTGAGCCTGCAGATCCCAGCAGTTAGAACCTAGTGTGGACACTACACACAGCCTCAGCAGGATCTCCCAGCCCCTCGGGAAAGGCTAGACACCCCAGAGGTGTGTATATGCTGGTTTAAAAGGCACATTTAGCTCAGTGGGTCTGAGCTGGGCGAGGTCTGAGCTACAGGTTCACGGGTAGTGCAGACAACTGAGAACATCTTGCCCAATCAGAGCTTGCTAGCCTCGATCTGAGACCCCATAACAGCAGGCCTGAATCACAACACTAAAGTGAAAGGAACCAGTCAGAAGCCTACTTCTGCTGACCCAGCCCAGAGCCTAAGGTGTAGAGCAAAGTCTCCAGGAGTGGAAAGTAGGTCACCTGCCTGTGTCAGGAGGAAAACTACCTGATCCCTACAGGAAAGAGCACGCGACCAATAATCATTCACCAACTATCCACTCTCAACCAGTGAAGGTCACCAGAAGCTACCTCCCAACATCAGAGACACCAAAATGACAAGAGGACAGTGAAAGAATGCAAACAAAAACCAAAACAGTTTGGAATCTCCAGATCCCAACAATCCCAATGAAAGCAACCCGGAGAACCCCAAAACAATTGAAATACAAGAAAATGACCTCAAGTCCTTAGTAAGGAAGATGATAATGGAAGAAAGGAATGAAATCTGTAAACAACTGCGGGAGGAGGAAACCAAGCAGGTGGAGGACATAAAAGAATCATATAGAAAGGCACTGGAAGAATTTCAGGAAAATACAAACAGACAGATGAAGGAAATAAAAAAAACACTTCAAGATCTGAGGACAAAAACGGAATCTATGATAAAGGAACACACAGAAGAAAAATGTGACCAAGAGACCATAGAGAAGAAAGCAGCCAACAAAGAGATGGCCTTCTCAAACAGAATCCAGGAAACGGAGAAACGAATTTCGGGACTTGAAGATACAATTGTAGAACTCTAATCAACCATCAAGGAAAATGCTAAATCAGAAAAGTTCCTAACACAGAACATCCAAGAAATCAAGGATACCATGAAAAGAAGAAACCTGAGAATAATAGGCATTGAGGATAGAGAAGACGCCCGACTCCATGGCCCAGAAAATATCTTCAACCAAATTGTAGAAGAAAAATTTCCCAATCTGAAGAAGGAGATGCATATGAACATACAAGAGGCCTATAGAACACCAAATAGAATAGATCAGAAAATAAAATCTTCCCATCACATAATAATCAAAACACAAAATATACAGACTAAAGAAAAAAATTTAAAAGCTGCAAGGGGAAAAGACAGAGTAACATACAATGGCAAACCTATCAGAATTACACCCGACTTCTCAGCTGAGACCATGAAAGCCAGAAGGGCATGGACAGAGGTCCTGCAAACCCTAAGAGACCACAGATACCAGGCCAGACTACTGTACCCAGCAAAACTATCAATAACCGTAGATGGAGAAAACAAAATATTCCATGACAGGAACAAATTCAACCAATACCTATCCACAAATCCAGCATTACAGAAGCTAGTAGAAGGAAAACTCCACCACACAGGAATGAGTTACAACCAAAACTACACAGGAAATAGATAACTATACCATCGCAAAATCACAACCTCACAAACCCTCAACTTAAACAAACATCAAAGTGAAAGGACTTAACAGTCACTGGTCATTAATATCTCTGAACATCAATGGTCTCAATTCTCCAATAAAAAGACATAGACTAATAGAATGGTTGCATAAACCAGACCCAATATTCTTCTGCATCCAAGAAACACATCTCACCCACAAGGACAGACATTACCTCAGGGTAAAAGGCTGGGAAAAAAATATTCCAAGCTAATGGTCACAGGAAGCAAGCAGGTGTAGCCATCCTAATATCCAACAAAATAGACTTTCAACCAAAATTAATCAAAAGAGACGAAGAAGGACACTTCATACTCATCAAGGGTAAAAATCAACCAAGATGACATCACAATTCTGAACATCTATGCTCCAAATACAAGGGCACCCACATTTGTAAAAGAACTATTAACAAAGCTTAAGTCACTCATTGATTCCAACACATTAATAGTGGGAGACTTCAACACTCCACTTTCACTGAAGGATAGGTCTTCGAAACAGAAACTAAGCCGAGAAATAACATCACTAACCAATGCCATGAATCAAATGGATCTAACAAATGTGTACAGAACTTTCCACCCAAACACAAAAGACTATACTTTCTTCTCAGCACCCCATGGAACCTTTTCCAAAATTGATCACATAGTAGGTCACAAAGCAAGCCTCAACAGACACAAGAATATTGAAATAATACCTTGTATCTTATCAGATCACCATGGTCTAAGGCTGGACTTCAACAACAACAGAAATAACAAAAAGCCTACTCACACATGGAAACTAAACAACTTTCTACTTAATGACATGTGGGTCATGGAAGAAATAAAGGAAGAAATAAAAGACTTCCTGAAATTCAATGAAAATGATGGAACAACATACCCAAATTTGTGGGACACATTGAAAGCAGTGCTAAGAGGAAAATTCATAGCACTAAGTGCCTTTAAAAAGAAATTGGAAACATCCCACATAAGCAACTTAACAACACATCTGGAAGCCCTAGAAAAGAAAGAAGCAGAATCACCCAAGAGGAGTAGACGTCTGGAAATAATCAAACTCAGGGCTGAAATCAATAAATTAGAAACAAAAAGAACAATTCAAAGAATCAACAAACCAGGAGCTGGTTTTTGAGAAAATCAACAAAATAGACAAACCGTTAGCCAAACTAACTAAAAGGCAGAGGGACAGTATCCAAATCAACAAAATCAGAAATGAAAAGGGAGTCATAACAACAGACACTGAAGAAATACAAAGAATCATAAGATCCTACTTTAAAGGCATATATGCCACAAAATTTGAAAATCTAAGGGAAATGGACATTTTTCTTGATCTATTCCACTTGACAAAATTGAATCAAGATCAGATAAACAAATTAAATAGGCCTATTTCTCCTATAGAAATAGAGCAATCATTGATAGTCTCCCAACCAAAAAAAAGCCCAGGGCCAGATGGTTTCAGTGCAGAATTCTATCAGACCTTCAAAGAGGAGCTAATACCGATACTCTTCAAGCTACTCCAAAAGATAGAATTGGATGGAACATTACCAAATTCTTTCTATGAGGCCACATCACGTTGATACCTAACCTCACAAAGACCCAACAAAAAAAGAGAACTTCAGACCAATTTCTCTTATGAACATAGACGCAAAGATACTCAATAAAATACTCGCAAAACAAATACAAGAACATATCAAAGATATCATTCATCATGACCAGGTAGGCTTCATTCCAGGCATGCAGGGATGGTTTAATATACGGAAATCCATCAATGTAATCCACCATATAAACAAACTAAAGAAAAAACCCACATGATCATCTCCTTAGATGCAGAAAAAACATTTGACAAAATCCAACACCCATTCATGTTTAAAGTGTTGGAGAGATCAGGGATACAAGGCACTTATCTAAACATAATAAAAGCTATATACAGCAAGCCAATAGCCAACATCAAGTTAAATGGAGAGATACTCAAGGAAATTCCTCTAAAATCAGGGACCAGACAAGGCTGCCCACTTTCTCCATATCTCTTCAATATAGTTCTTGAAGTCCTAGCCAGAGCAATAAGACAACACAAGGAAATCAAGGGGATCCAAATGGGAAAGGAAGAAGTCAAACTATCCCTATTTGCAGATGATATGATAGTGTACATAAGTGACCCCCAAAATTCCACCAGAGAACTCCTTCAGTTGATAAGCACGTTCAGCAAGCTGGCTGGTTACAAAATTAACTCAAAAAAAAAAAAATCAGGAGCCTTCCTATATACAAATGACAATTACACAGAGGAAGAAATTAGGAAATCTACACCCTTCACGTTAGCCACAAGCAATTTAAAATACCTAGGAGTAACGCTAGCCAAGCAAGTGAAAGACTTGTTTGAAAAAAACTTTAAGTCCCTAAAGAAAGAGATTGAAGGTGACTTGAGAAGATTGAGGGATCTCCCTTGCTTGTGGATTGGGAGAATCAACATAGTAAAAATGGCCATTTTACCCAAAGCAATTTACAGATTCAATGCAATCCCTATCAAAATACCTACACAATGTTTTAAAGACATTGAAAGGTCAATTCTCAACTTTATATGGAAAAACAAAACCCCAGAATAGCTAAAACAATCTTATACAATAAAAGATCCTCAGGAGGAATCTCCATACCTGATCTCAAGCTGTACTATAGAGCAATAGTAATTAAAACAGCATGGTACTGGAACAGCAATAGGCTGGTTGATCAATGGAATCGAATTGAAGACCCAGATATGAATCCACACACATATAGTCACCTGATTTTTGACAAAGAAGCCAAATCTATTCAGTGGAAAAAGGAAAGCATCTTCAACAAATGGTGCTGGTCTAACTGGATTTCTACATGTAGAAAAATGCAATTGGACCCATACTTGTCACCATGCACAAAACTCAAGTCCAAATGGATTAAAGACCTCAATATAAAACCAGAGACACTACATCAGTTAGAAGAAAAAGTGGGGAAGAGCCTGAAACACACTGGCACAGGAGACAACTTCCTGAACAGAACACCAACAGCCCAGGCCTTAAGGTCAACAATTAATAAATGGGACCTCACGAGGCTGAGAAGTGCAATCCTGAGCCTCAGTTTCTTTAGTTCCAGAGAACAGAGACAGAGACGTCAGGGAAAAGGCGTTCTTGGCATCTTTACCACACTGCAAAGACTAAGGTGTTTTCTGTGTAGGAAACCAACGGATGCTATTAACCCCATGGGAAATGGGACCTTAAAATCCAGGGCTTGTACCTGGAACACAATGGCCGGAAGTGTAGTCTGATAGTAGCCATCCTGGTCTGCTTCTGGCTCTGTCTCTTTGCTCCAGTCTTTCTTGTCTGTTTCCAGTGCTTTCCGAAGCCAGGCAATGATGTTGGACTAGGCGGTTGGTATCATGAAAAAGGAAAGAACAGGCTTTGAGTTATATCCAACACTCTCCCTGCAGCACGTGTAGCTGCACAAACTAGATGCAGCTTTTCACAGCAAGCCTGCCATAGCACACACTCCACATGTGATTTGTCAGTGTGCAGTGCTCATACTGGCCTCTGCATAGGTGGACCACCAAAACCCTAACTGTAGATAAGGAAGGCAAAGACTCAAGAGGGCTTGAAGGACAAAACCATGTGTCCAGCATCTGACGGTTAGCGCAGGACATTAAAGAACAGACATGACAGCCCAGTCATCTTAGGCCACAGCAGAACAAAGCTCTCCAGACCCCAGGGACCTTCAGTAGTGGCTTAGATGTCATTCTGTTGCACCTTCCATCTTATTGAGACTGTCTAATGGTTATGAGGCTGATATCAGACTGGCCCCTTGGTCCCCAAAATGCCACCCCACATGTAGGCATTTGGCCTTGCCAGACAAATGGGTGGCACAGGTTGACTCACATACTGTGAGATGCATTCAAATGAGCTACAGAACCAGGCCAGAGTCAAGTATTGCTTCTTTAACAGAAAACAGACATGCCAATATCCAGAGAAACAGCTAGTCTATTGAGGAGAGTTAGTGTAGATGTCTCAGCACATCACAGACACACAACTACAACAGCACTTTCTGGGACTGCACCCCAGTTCTACTCACTGTGAGTGTTGACATGTATGTTTCAAGCAGCTCAGAGACCACATTTGAAGAGAGTAGAGGCTCCAGGGCACTAACTTCCACTTCTGGGGCCAGCCCCACATTCCCCATCATCTCTGCACTGCAGTGAAAACCAGGTGTAGATGACAAACCACAACAGAACACTCTCCAGTAAGTCTACACGTTTCTAGATATGCAAATCCACTCTGCTAGAGATCTCAATGCTGACACTTCTACAACTCCGTGATATCACCACACAGGCCACACAGTCACTTAGGTCATTTCAATTTGGTCTCTTCACACTGTGCCAGATGCACAGGGAACTTGCACTCAAATGCAGGAAAAGAGTCCGTAGAAGTCTATCTTAACTCACAGTGTCTCTAGAGCTGAGACCAGAACCCGGCAAACAGAAATTGTCAAATCACCACACTTCATTAAGTAAGACGATAATGAATGGGTAAGTACTGTCGTTTGGAACACTGAGCCCTGCCATAAAAGTTGCTAATCCCCATAGAAGAGTGAGGCTAGGCAAGGAATAAATGGTACTGAAGGAAACATGTCTGTAAGGAAAGATAACATTCATTTTACTGTGCAAAAGGCAGGGGAACATGCTAAATTTCAGAGAAAATATATTTGTGCATGCAACCAGGTTCACAAAAGTCTAGGACTCATCACTTAAAACACTCATATGCCTTCTCGAATATATATTTAGGATAACCCTGAATAATTAGTAATAATAATAATTAATAATAATAATAATAATAGCTGTAAGAAAATCAAGATCTTTCTGAGTGAGAAAGAACTCCACAAAAGTCTGCACTTATTAAGAGGCTGCTTGTTTAATCTTGGTTATCCAGCACCAAAGCCTCAATGCCCAGTGTTCCCAGAGAAAAAAATGGCTCAACTTCTCCAAGGTCCAGTGTAATAAAGCATACATGATCAGTGTGAAGAGAATTCTTGAGTAGCAAAGATACTCTCAGCATGGTTCAGAAAACAGATTTGGGTAGGGACCTGGTTCCCACTTTGAATCTTGCTCCCCTGTCACTAGCTATGAGAAGTGGTATATATTATTCTCTCTGTGCCTCGGTTCCTCATCTACCAAGTGGAGGTAATCACAGTACCATCTGACTTACGTGCGTGTGGTTAGGTTCACCTGACACCCTATGGTCCAGGCTATGTAACGTGAACAACTACAGAATGAAATAATGAAGACTATCTGGGCCTTCCAATAGTGGTAAAGGCATAAGGCCCATCCCTATGCATGTAAAAGCTCCAAATAATGGGGCTAGAGAGATGATGACTCAGTAGTTAAGAGCACATGCTGCCCTTTCAGAGGACCAGAGTTCATTTCTCAGCACCCATGTCAAGCAGCTCACAGCCATCTGTAATTCCAGTCTCAGTGAATTCAACACCTTTGGCATCTGAAGGCACCTGCACTCACATACACATAATCATATGCAGACACATAGCTACTTCCATGTAATTAAAAGTAATAAAATAAATGTTTTATCAAAGTTATCAAACCATGATTATCATCCATGCTTAACAATATCTTTCTGCTCCTATCTTCTGTATTGTGGTATAGAAACACTACTATGAACAGTTACCACCACATACAACAAAATAAACATCACTGTTAAAATTATGCTCCTTTCTCCACAGTCACAAGGTAGGCAAAAATAAAGAAATTTCAGCATATTACTTAACATTGTTTTCTATCCATAAAACCAAGCAAAGTTGAAATTAATAACCATTTTAACTACTTAATCTTGAAGCATCTCGCAATAGCCTCCAAGTGACATTTTTTTCAAAGTCCACCTCCAACTACTTCATGCCTAAAGTGGCTCAGTTCCTCTATATAAAGTAACAGTCTCAAGCTGCATTGCAAAAGACACAACTGATTGTTCTATATAGTCTACATATTTTTTCTAAATATTCTTGTTGCACTCTCTCTCTCTCTCTCTCTCATTTATTTTTGAGATAGGTGTTGCTATTCTGCTCAGGCTCTTTCCACTCAGTCTCTTGAGTTCAGAACTACAGGTGTGGACTACTAGGTTGGTGTACAACTGTTTGCACTTGAATGATTAACTGTTAAAAGTGTACTGGTGAGGAAAACAAAACCTGGCGATCTCTTTACCAGCCTAGTGACTCTGAACAAGTTACTGAATTTTCTAGGGCTACAAGCTCCCAACCTATAAAATGTCCCAATACTATACCTGTCTCAGGAATCATTGTGAAGGAGCAAGAATGTACACAGTAAGCACAGAAAACAATCAATACCATGGTGTAAAACAGTGTTTAAGGCAGACAGCAGAGACCATGTAGAAACAACTGTACCCACATGGGAAGCTAGTTCATCTTCAAAGTCCCCAACAGGCAGAACAGAAAGATCTTTACAAGCCAAAAAGAGGCACCAGTGCAAAATGCATGAGACAGTAAACTATTGGTCAGTGTGCTTTTAGAAGGTTCTAGATAAAAAGGACATAAGGCATGGAAGTAGTTCTACCTGGTGTAGGTATTTAGAACCCATGTCAAGAGGCTGACAATCTCGTTGGCCTCCAGGTCCTCTGATGCGAGCTCCTGCATCCGCGTGCTCAAGGCCTGGTGGTACATGCTCAGGAGGTTCTTAAAGATCTCATAGTGGGGAGGGAAGCACTGGACCATGAGGTTCTTGGCAATGATGAGATCATCCAGGACATACTTCCTGATGATCTCCAGGTGGCGCACAAGCCACATCTTGTCAGACTCTCTGGTGTCTGCCTGTGTGCCTTCGATTCTAGTTGTCACAGTTCTGTCCAAGATGGCAAACATTTTTTCCTTCCAGTTTTTAGGCCTTCCGGGAGGAACAAACCCAGTTTGCTTTTTTCGATCAAGTATCCGCCTGTCAATTTTTTCTTCCCTTTCAATGATCCTGACCACGGAGACCAGCAAGGTGGGATCCCGGCGGACAGTGACCAGTGATCTCTGCAGCACCATCCACAGCTGCTTAGCCAGCTCATCAGAGAGCCCCTGTGTGCTGCCAAAGTAGCCATGAATGAGGGTCATGTCCCGTTTATTCCCACTGTCCATGCGGTACTGCTCACACATTAGCCCATCCCGAGAGCACTCCAAGTCCATTAGCTTCCGGTGCGCCTGCAGGAGGGCCCCTTGCTCGATGAGATCTTGGGTCTCCCTCACAATCTCAGGCACTAGAGAAAGGTATAAGTTGATTCAGTGAAACACAAAAAGGCTGTGTGTATCACACACTGAGATGGCAGCAGGCAAAGCAGGAGGCACCTGGCATCCATTCTCCTACTTGGACAGCTGCCCTGACAGATCCTAATGGCTCTGAACTCTGGGGTCTATGAAAGGCTGGCAATTCTCAGGGGAAGGCCTAGAGGGAAATTCAGTAATTATGGTCAAGTTCAGCTCCATATGCTTTTTCTAAGGCAGTCATCTTTCCAAAGCTAAAGTGGCTTTCAGAAAAACAAAAACAAATTAAAAAAAAAAAAAAACCAACCCACGCTTCAAGTACGGTGTTCTGTGTTCTGGTTACTGATGGCTGCTTCTAACTGTTCTACAGCTGCTACCACTGATGTGAATCCAGGAAACGAAGAGGTGGCTACCTTCCTTTCTCCAATGTTTCTTCTATCCCTTTGGAAATCTAACATACGGGCATTCAAAAGCATCCATCTGGGCATATGTGTGTGCATGTGTGGAAGGAAACTAGCAAACCCTTAGCTCAAGTGGTCTAAAAAAAGATTATAATTAAGATACAAAGGTAAGAATATTATTTCTAATTTTTCAGAAATTGAAAAGAAGACTGTAAAAGAGAACAATGAAAAACTGAATACTCAAATCAAACAAATTCCTGGAAATAAAACCTACTAGACTGAATAACAAAATAGAAAATATGAACAAATCTGTCTACAAAGAAAAGCCCTAAGCTAGTCATATCACTAATGAATTAGCCAAACATTTGGAGATCTAGCTCTAATGTTTCCTGAGATTTTCTGGACACTGGAAAGAGTTCATGACTGGAGATAGCTCATACTGCTCAGGAGTTAAGCTGTGGAACATTCTGCTCTCTATAACACAGTAGCCAAGAGACAACCCCGGCCAGTCAGTCAGTTCCTTGTCTCTTTTCCAGTGTCCTCCTAGCTCTGGCTGTCACACTGAGACTCGCTGCTCTGTCTGTCCACCCAGCTCCCATCTGACCTGCTCTGTGACCTGTGCACTTACTTGTCCTGGCTGAAGAACTGCTGTTCTCCTTGATCCTCTGTCTCAGAGCCTGCCTCTCATCCCACTCAGGCAGCTCTCCTTCTAAGAGCGTGTACTGCTACCTCTACTCTACACAGTAGACTCCTAATCACTCACCCACTGCCAAAAGCACTGGCTCTGTAGTGTACGTGTACATCTGTGTACCATCCTGACGCAGAACAGTAAGCTCTCCACTGGTCCTTTCTACATTTGGTCAGCTAACCCTTTCCACTCATGTTCAGAGCAGTTACCTGAGCAGGCAGAATCCAGCTTACTGTGTCTCAAGGACAGGCCTAAAGAGTATATTGTGAAGAAGCTGCCCTTCCTCTACTCATCTCATAGAGCCCCCAGTGTTTGAAGGAAAGCAGGTATATGTATAGGAAGGCATCCTCAGAGCATCCGAGAGCCACTCACCAGAGAATATGTTCTTGAGGTTCTCCACGGCTGCGGCCAGCTGGCCTATGCTGCACCACTGCATCCTTCACGTCTTTGAGACTCTCAATGGTGTTGATGCTCTGCCTCCAGTCCTTGCTGACATCAGCCAGTGACTGCTGGATATCTTTAACGTCATTCAGCGCATTGTGGAGCTGGCTTAGGCCTGTGCGTACGCCATCCAGCTGTGACTGGATTGCGGCCTAAAGGAGACACCGTGCAGGTAAGTAGAGTCAGTGACAACCATATATGATTTCCTGAGGAATAAGTTTTTCCAGGGAGGATCAAGTTTAGAAAGAATCATTTAAGGGAAATAAACATGACCCAATTCCAAGGGAAAAAATAGGCAGATCAATCTCTGTGGCTTTGAGGCCAGCCTAGTCTACAAAGTTGAGTCCAGGGCAGTCAGGGCTCTCTTATACAGAGAAACCCTGTCTTGAAAAACCTTAAAAACAAACAAACAAGCAGCTAGCTGACTAGTTTAGAAAAATGGAAAAACTTCACTGGCAATGATATTCATAGACTCTGAGAATAAAGGATTGAAACTGATTTACTAAACAAATCCAAGTTGGAAAAAAGGTGCCATAGCTTTTCTGAAATAGGATAAAGTACACGCCAAATAGAAATTAGGTCACTATTCTAAGATCTGATAAAGTAAAATCTTAAAAGTAAAATTAGTCAGAAGATAGAATGACCAATGTGTATTAATTAAGGAACAATTCATCAAGAAGATATAACAATTATAAATATATACGTACTAAATAATAGGTCTCATGATTTCAAGAAATACTACTGCATATAAAGGGGCAGACAGGTCCTGGATACTTTAATAATGGCTGAATAAAAAAGTCCCACTGTTGTTAATAAGTCTTCTACACTAAAAATCAATAAAAACTGTATTGTTAAACTATACCACAGATCAAAGGGACTTAAATGATTGTCTACACATAGGCATGCCTAACCACTGACACTGCAACATGATATGCTTACCTACAAGGTTTGTGCTCAACTGCACAATAGGATTTTTTGAAATCTCATATTTTAAGTAAGCTTATAGTTTTATTTCAGGTACATTCATGGCTACTTGTGGTAACAGGTCAGACACACCTGATTTTACCAAGTACTCAATCCAACGTCTCTTTACAAATAGTACTCAGTACGTGGGAAAACTCAGTATTCACATGCGCAAGTGTAAAACTAGATCCCAATATCACTCGCCTTGCCAAAAATAAGTTCAAAATGGATCAAAGACCTTACTGTACAACTTGAAATTTTAAAAATGCTAGAGGAAAACAGAGCAACATTGTAAGCTATAAGGATAGGCAAATGTGCCTTGAAAAGAACTCAAGTAGGCTCAAGAAGTAATTATTAAGAACTGACAAGTAGCATTACTCTTTCAAGGTCTGTTAAGAATAGTGTTGGCATTTTGATGGGAATTGCATTGAATCTGTAGACTGCTTTTGGTAAGGTGGCCATTTTTACTATGTTAATACTATGATCCATGAGCATGGGAGATCTTTCCATCTTCTGATAGCTTCTTCAACTTCTTTCTTCAAAGATTTGACGTTCTTGTCATACAAGTCTTTCACTTGCTTGGTTAGAGTTATACCAAGATATTTTCTATTATTTGTGGCTATTGTGAAGGATGTTGTTTCCCTAATTTCTTTCTCAGCCCATTTATCACTTGTATAAAAGAGGACTACTGATTTTTTTAAAGTTAGTTTTGTATCCAGCCACTTTGCTGAAAATGTTTATCAGCTGTAGGAGTTCTCTGGTATAATTTTGGGGGTCATATATGTGGGAATCACATATATATGTAGACTATCATATCATCTGCAAATTGTGATGCTTTGACTTCCTCCTTTCCAATCTGTATCCCTTTGATCTCCTTAGCTGTCTTACTGCTCTAGCCAGGACTTCTAGTGCTATATTGAATAATACAGAGAGAGTGGGCAGCCTTGTCTTGTCCCTGATTTTAGTGGAATTGCTTTAAGTTTCTTCCCACTTAATTTGATGTTTCTCTTTGATGGAATAGTTCATGTGGATCAAATACCTTAACATAAAACCAGACACACTAAATCTAATAGAAAAGAACGTAGGGAATAGCCTTGAACTCACTGGTACAGAGACAACTTTTTTAACAGAACATCAACAGCTCAAGGAATAAGATCAACAATTAATAAATGGGACCTCATAAAACTGAAAAACTACTGCAAGGCAAAGGACACTGTCAAATAGGACAAAACAGCAGCCTAGAGAATGGGAAAAGGTCTTCATCAACCCTACATCCAACAGAGGGCTAACATCCAACACACAGACACACACAGACACACACACACACACACACACACACAGACACACAGATACAAACACACACACACAGACACAGACACACACACAGACACACACACACACACAGACACACACACACACAGACACACACACACACACACACACACACACACACACAGACACACACACACACACAGACACACACACACACACACACAGAGACACACACACACACAAGAAAGTAGACATCAACAAACCAAATAATCCAATTAAAAAATGAGGTACAGAGCTAAGAAGAGAATTCTCAACAGAGGAATCTGTAATGGCTGAGAAGCGCTTAAAGAAATGTTCAATGGGGCTGGAGAGATGGCTCAGTGTTAAGAGCACTGCCTGCTGTTCCAAAGGACCTGGATTCAATTCCTAGCACCCACATGGCAGCTCACTACTATCTGTAACTCCAAGATCTGACACCCTCACACCAATGAACATAAATTAAAATTAAATAAAATACTTTCTAAAAAATGTTCAATGAACATAGGAAGTATTGTAGAAAAGTAGGGGGAAGGATAGAAAGACTTGGTGGGGACAGGAGCGCCACAAGAAGACCAACAGAGCCAACTAACCAGAGCCCAGAGGAACTTGTGGAAACTAAAGCACCATCCAAAGACCAGGCATGGACTAGACCTAGGCCTCCTACACAGATGTAACCAACGGGCAGCTCAGGCTTCATGAGGGTCCCTAGTAAGGGAAATGGAAATGAGGACTGTCTCTGACATGGACTCTGTTGCCTGCTTTTTGATCACTCCCCCCTGAGCTCCCTGAGCTCAGCCTACTGTTTGACATGGGTCTCTGCATGTTTCTATCAGCTACTGGATGAAGCCTCTCAGAAGACAGTTATGCTAGGCTCCTGTCTGCAAGCAGAGCAGAGCATCAGTAATCGTGTCAAAGGTTGGCTCTCTCCTATGGGCTAGGTCTCAAGTTGGGCCGGTCATTTATTGACCATTCCCTCAATCTCTCTTCCATCTTTATCCCTGCACATCTGGTAGGCAGGACAAATTTTGGGTTGAAAGTTTTGGGTTGTTTTTTTTTTTTTTTTTTTAAAGATTTATTTTACTATTGTTTATACATATTCTGCCTGCATATGAGCCAGCAGGCCAGAAGAGGGCACCAGATCTCATTGTAGATGATTGTGAGCTACTATGTGGTCTCTGGGAATTGAACTCAGGACTTTTGGAAGAACAGACAGTGCTCTTAACCTCTGAGCCATCTTGCTGGAGAGGCCAGTCTGGCCTGCATAAGGAATACAAAGCCAGCTAGAAGTACACAGTAAGATTCTTTAAAAAAACACACACACACATACAAAACAAACAAAAACAACCAAATAAAGAAAAGTGCACTAATATTCTATCTCACACCAATCATAATAGCTATCATTAAGAAAAAAAAAACTGCTGGGAGCTAGAGAGATGGCTCATGACTAAGAGCACGTATTGCCCTTGCAGTCCTGGCTTCAGTCCCCAGCACCCACATGGTGGCCCATAACCATCCATAACTCCAGTTCCTGGGGATCCAATGCCCTCTTCTGACCTCTACAGACACCTGGCAGGCATACGGTGCACATGCACACCTCCCGACAAAACACTCATTTACATAAAATGAAATATATGAATCTAAAAAGAAGTTTTTGTTGTTGTTTGTTTTTTAACTAAAACAAATGATGACAAATGATAGCAATGACGGGAAGGGAAAGAACCTTTACACCTGTTGATTAGACTGTAAACTGGTACAGCACCAAAATCAGCATGAAGTTATCTTCAAAACATAAAACTACCATACAAAACAGCTATAGCACTCCCAGAAATACATCCATATGAGTCTAAGTCACATGCCAAAGAGACACCACCAGCATGTCTGTTTACTGCTGCACTATTCACAAAAGCCAAGATACAGAGCTGGCTTAGCTGTCCATCAACAGATGAAGGGATAAAGTACACAATAGAATTTTATTCAACTGTAAAGAAGATTAAAACTATGTCATCTGCAGAAAAATAGATGGTAGGCACTGTGAGGTCCTGCTGCAGGGTGTGGCGGGCATGGACTGCCCTCTACCTAAGGGCAGGGCTTCCCCCTCTCCCAGAGACTCACTCTATAAACCAGACGTTTGGTTCCACTGCCCCTTTCCGCCCTTGCCCTTTTCCCACCTCCCTGCCCTCCCTCCTTCCCTTCCTTCCCCCCCCCTTGCACTGCTTCCAATAAACCTGCATCTCTATTATAGCTTTGTCACCATTAGCTCATTCTGATTATTTAATCAACCAGAAACTAGAGATGATTGTATATTAAACAAGTCAGAGTCAGAAAAACAAATGTTGTTTTCTTGCATAAATACAGAAACTAGACTTAAGTACACACACACACACACACACAAACACACCACAAAAATTAAAGGAGGTTATGAGATATGAAGAGTCTAAAGCAGCGGTTCTCAACCTTTCTAACGCTGGAACCCTTTACTACAGCTCCTCATGTTGTGCTGACCCCAACCATAAAATTATTTTCGTGGCTATTTCATTTTGTCTGTTTGGTTGGTTGGTTGGTTGGTTTTTGAGTCAAAGTCTCTTTGTAAGGCCTTGGCTGTTCTGGAACCTGCTCTGTAGACCAGGGTGGCCTTGAACTTAGAGAGATTCACCTGCTTCTGCTTTCTAAGTCTAGGATTAAAGGTGTATGCTGCCACCGTCCGGCTTCTTGCGATGTCATAACTGTAATTTTGCTATTGTTATCAATTATAATGTAAATATATGTGTTTCTGATGGTTTAAAGTGACCCCTGTGAAAGGGTCGCTTAACCTCCAAAGAGGTTGTAACCCACAGGTTGGGAACTACTGATCTAAATGAAAGGAACTAGAGAAAACAGTAAGAGAGAAGACAAATCTACCAGGTTTTCTTTTATATATAAAATCTAGATTTAAATATATATACACATAATATATATTATACTGTGTTGACTAATTTTAATGATATGACACAAGAGTGTCATTTAAGAGGAAGAAACCTCAATTGAGAAAAATGTCTCCATAAAATAGGGCAAGCAAGGTAGCAGGGAGCATAAATTCAAAACAAATGGCTCTGTCCCATAATTTCTCCCTCTCTGTCTCTCCCTCCCTCCCTCTCTTTCTCTCTTTTAAGACAGGGTTTCTTAGCTGTCCTGGACTCGCATTGTAGACCAGGCTGGCCTCAAACTCACAGCGATCCACCTGCCTCTGCCTCCAGAGTGCTGGGATTACAGGCGTGTGCCACCGTGCCTGGCTTCTGACCCAATGATGGTCTTCTATGGTCTCCTACCTTTAGCCTGGCCTCCACGGAGGCTTTCTTCCGAGCCTCCCTTCTGCGATACTGCTCCACTTTGTCCAGTTGGTCTGGGCGCTGAAGCATCCCAGCAACCCGTTGGACCGCTGTTGCAACAGCTTCCCGGTCTGTCTCCTTCATGGTCAAACAGCAAGCAGACTCTCTGCACATATGTCATGCCACAGGTACGCTACGTACACAAAGGAGAGGGGGTATTCAAGGCGGGCACAGGGGAGGGTGTGTGTGTGTGTGAGGGGGCAGGGCGGCGGGGAACCAAACTTACCATGCAAAGATCACGGGACCACAGTGCAGCTAAAAGAGAACTGCTATGATATTTACATCAGTAAACCATGAAAGCTGATTTTGGATCACAAACTCCTTAACCAAAGCTGCAAATCTTTGGAATTCAATTGCTGGCAAGATTTTACCTTACCAGAGAGAAGCAGGGACTCTCACAGGCCTGAGGTAGGCACACACAATGGGCATTTAGACAGGAACTTTATGTCAAAGGCATCCCTTTCTTAGCCCTGTAAAAGAGCAACTTTTCATTGCTGGAGCTTTCACCCATTGCTGGCCATGTCCATGGGGCGGCCTTCCCTGGGAGACAACTACTACTGATGCCCTCAGCATGCAGTGGGCAAACTTGAGTCCTATGAGTCCCCTTACCACCACTCTGTCAGTCAGCCTGCAATCTGAGATCCAATGCTACCCGAGTCATGAACCTACACAGGCTATTTGTTGAGCATTTAGCAGATGAGAGGGTTAATAACATTGTCCCCTTCGTTCCAGCTACCCGACATCCACAGGTGTGATAAAGACCTGTCTTCTGGAATTGTTCACTCTCCATTCCCATGTAGGCCCAGAAAAGCACTACAAGCCATTGTAGATTTTAAGTCATGGGACCTTTTTCCCTGTGTGTTTCTCTTTGCATTTCTCATTCAAGTGGAACGGCATTGCAAACGCTTATCTTTTTTCATCTTCGGATTATAAAAGTACATATACTCAAACAGAAATCTGAGCAGGCCATAGAAACAGTATTCTGGAGGCAACCACTTCGAAAGGCGCTGATTCATCTTTTTTTCTCATTTCTTTATAAGTTGAGATTCAATTGCATACATAATGCAATTGCAGGCTTTTTGTTTTATTGCCTTGGTTTGACATGTCACCTTCCGCATTCTCAACAACACTGAAACCTGTATAGTTCTATTTACAGGACTAGGCATTAAACTCAATATCCAACCACCTCCAGTCGACAGGTTTGGAAAGGCTGGCCAGTGGCAGTGGCACAAGCCAGATGCTGAAGGAAAGCTGACAAAACCTTTGCAGGAAAGAATCCGCTCATTAACCTGAACGCGGAGAATCAGAAGGTAAGGAAATAATGCAGGATCTCCACCAAATCTGGTTCCAGCCTGAGGATCGTGAGATTTCCGGCCTCAGGGGTAAAAGGGAACTCTGAGGGTAGAAATAGGCCCGCCCGAGGTGGAGTGGGGGAGACGTACACCAAGGACAGAACCAAACCAGCTCAGGGACCCGCACCAGAAGGTGTCGCATCCCGCCAGAAACGCCGACCGACGGTGTCCCTCGCCAAAGGACAAAATCCGGTGAGGGGTATCCCGTGCCAGGACCCTCGCCCCGCCCATCGCTCAGCGACCAGAAGCTGTCAGAATTAAGGTTCCTCACCGTCCGAGATGTTGCTTCCACCTCCCAGAGCTGGGCCGGAAGTGTACGCCGTGGTCACTTCCGCTTCCGGCGTCAGGGCGGAAGGACCGGACCAGGGTAACTTTGTAGACGCGGTGCGGGCTGTATTTCGGTAGTCTCTTTTGGAACTTGTCCCGATCCGAATGATTGAAGATTGCGGTTCCTGACCTGGCTCAGCCCTCTGACGTCTGGCCCTTTCCTGCCCCTTTCCTCTGTGTAGTACCTACTGTACCGACCCCTTTTCTCAGGATTCACCTCTTAAGTTCCTCCCCTTAGCCACCCTGGCCTCTCCACACCTCTCCATCTCTTTAGTATGGCATGTGTTCAAGGTCCCACTACTTGTACTTAGTATATTTGTTTCTTCTTGCTGTCCCTTGCCCGCACCTGTCCGCTAGATGTTTCTGACAGCTGGTAGATTCAAGTGTTCAGGACGATGGAGCCACAATGAATGGGCTGCCGCTGACAGCGCATAGAAGCTACAAAGACAGAAGCCAAAGAAGGAAGCTGGGAAGCATCAGGTCGCCTTGGCAACTAGGAACAGCCAGAAACAGACACAGAGACTTTCCACACTGGTATGAACTTTTAGTAAATTTTGCCGGGCTTTAGGTTCTTTCACCCATCAGGCCTGACAACTCAGACCTGACAGGTTTATCCCGCCCCGCCCCTCCCCCCCCCCCCCTCCATTTTTTTTTTTTTCTGCATATACTCTTGTTGAGGAGTGCACCTACCCATTATTCCACCTAAGAGTCTGTTCTCACAAACCAGTGGATGAAGGAACAATGTAGGTAACCTGTCGTGACCATAATGCAAATGGTATGGTGAAGTCAGTCTTTTGAAGATACAGACCCTCCCTTAGTGCATGATTTACAACTGGGAACGTGCCCTGACCCCTGAGTTTATGGTATACCAAGGAGAATTTCAGCTTCATGAATGCTTAGCTGAGTGAGTCAGGAGGCACAGCTACCCAGACAAAGCTGCAGGGAGTTGTTGTTGTTGCCTTATCTCTAACCCTAATCTACTGCTGCCCACTGTGTAGTGTTTAGTCATGGTGTTTGATCCCTAACTAGCCTAGTTAGAGGAGAGGTGCTTCAGAAAAAGACTCAACTTGTTTCCCTAAAAATTAGATTAATAAATAAAATGAGAGTCTTTCTTGATTTCTGTTTATGGCAAGCCACATAAGTGGCAAGGCTTTTGGATGTATGTGTGGGTTAATAGGCAGGCGTAGGAGTAATCAGGGCCACGGTAGGGAAAGACCCAATGAAACAGTAACTAAAGATTGCACCTCCATGAAGCAGGAAGATGAGTGGCCCCAAACCCAGTTACACCCACCCAGAGCAAAGGAGAAGGTATGGTTCCAGGGAGCAGAGAGAGACTCCTTCTGGAAACCCAGTCTATCCTGGGGATGGCTAGAAAGCTGCATGGCTATGCTGGGCCCTAGAGTAGAGAAGGCTGCCCAAGATACTTCACTTGGGACAAATTTCCCCCTGTTCAGCCTAAAGAGTAGTGCTGAAGCCTAGCCTTTGGCAAAGAAAATTCAGAGGGGCTCTTTAGGGCCCCTCAGTATCAACAGAGATGGATTCTGATGTGGCCAAGACCTGTTCTTGTGCTCAGAGGACAGGCTTCTTGTTAGCTACAGGTTAGATGCTATTAAACATGTATCAAGGATGTAGAATCGCAGCTTCTGAACAAGTAGCACGGAGGGAAGGAAGAGAGCAAACAGCAGAGGAAGTGGGGGAAAGGAGAGTTGATTGTACATAGCTGAAAACAGAATAGGAAGCAGAAACATGTTCAAGTGAGTACAAGTTGGGGGATTAAACATGGTGAAACTGTCAGGTAAGGAAATTTAAAGTGTAAGGAAGTAAAAGGGTTAGCGGAGGAAGAAGTTTCTCACAATGGCCGGTTAAGCCTGAGAAGACGTGTGGGTGATGGCATTAGCATCAAATGGCCTGAGTTTTCTCATAAGCCGCAGAGACTGTTATGAAGATACAAAATGGAGAAGCCATAAAGAAAAAGAATTAAAATGTGCCGACTATCGCAGGGTAAAACTATCTTCAGATCAAAGGAGATCTCTGCTATGGCTTCCTCATCTTTCACAGGCAGTGTGAATCTGGGGTGTCCTGGGGCACCCAAAGGGAGGAGAGGAAGACTCGGACCCACCCCATAACCCCAGCCCTTCTACTTTTCCATTTATTATCCCTTTCTGCTAGCCTAGAGTGTGAATCCAAAACACTCTCTGAAGGAAAATGCACACAATCTTACACTAAATATGGAAACATGAGGTTTATTTCACACAAGTTTTGCAAATTTAGTACAAGCTACAGTATGAGAAATACATTTGTATTCTCTGTTAAAACAGAGCTCCGAGAAAACAGCACAGAAAGCTGCATTGTAGTGTATCTGTTTAAAGTTCCCTGGGTCTTGATCTTGAGGAGTTTTTCCCAATAGAAACTGCAAATATAAAGAACATTTTGTATTTATTCCTTCCTATCCTATCTCTCATTATATTTGATCATATATATATATATATACACACATACATATATATATATATATATCCATATAGGCAAAAGCGGGATATAACAAAAAGTGTGAGCCAGTAGTTACTGTAGATGGTGAAATCCTTAAGTAAGACCAACCTCTGCACACTTCCTGTGCAGGGCGACTGGAGATTTGTGTTGAATGAGCAACAAAAGTACAGGTTTGGGCAATTTGAGCTTCCTTGGAAAGTGTTGGCACCAGGTATCCAAGCTTGCCGTGTAATGCAGTGTTCCCCAAACACAAAACATGCAGAACTGACATCCAAGTGCAGAACTCAGAGTCCACGAAGCCTGGCCTGCAGGGAAGCCCAGGTGCCAGTTGAACTGCCCACACCGCACATTTGGTAAGTCATCCCAGCAGGGGTGCAGATGAGGTACATCTGAAAGGTTCAAAGTACCTGAGCACAGGGCATCTGGGCTTCATCAGGGACACGGTTCTTTTTTTGGTTACATATCAAGGGGATGGGAATCTGGTTAAAATTGGTAAATAAGTAATAATGCATTGTGTTTTGTTTTGTTTGAGACAAGGTCTCATTGTTAGCTTGAACTGCTGATCCTGTGGTTCAGTCTCTCAAGTGCTAGAATACACACCACCATTCCTGGTTATGTCTCTGAAATCTATCTTAATGGTCTTTTTCCCTAGGTTTCTTCCACTGGCCCCAGGATACTTGGTAAATACATTGGAGCAGAACAGTCTATTGTGTTCTCTGTTTCTTGTGTAAGAACTATATGGGATGCTGAGTGTGGCTGAGGATAGGAACATAGCTAAGCACTTGGAGAGGGAAATGTTAGAATGCCAGACACTTGAGTGGTTCGAGCAGGTCCTGCCCTTAGGAGCCAGGCATGTGGTTAGAACAGGAAGTGTTGAGGAAGACTTAAATTCTATCTGTTGTTATTCCTTACTACCCACAGGGTAAGCTATGCTTGGCAGAAATGAGACTGGGACAGTTGGAGGAAAGGAGGGAGTCATATAGCTGGGCACAGGGCAGAGCTGGGAAACCATCCTGACTTCAGGCTTTAGGTAATGGGAAAGCTGGAGTGGAGGTACAAGCATGCCTCACATGGATGACAGCACAGCTCCTGTCTTACCCTTTGAAAATCCTCTGTGGGCTGAGGGACAGAGAGAACACAAGTCTCTGGGCTCCTACGGTAAGTATACTCAGTTCTAGGAGATCTTCAGTCGTATCCTTGTCCCACGGTGAGTCCTCTTGGGAGCCAGACAGCTCAAAAGCTGGGCAGAAGATTTAGTCCTGCTCACCCAACCTGATTCCAATAAGGTGATAGGCATTTTCCAGACAGCTTGTTCACTAGCTCAGTGGCTGAGCAATGATACCCTGGGGCTATAGGTAAAGTAGAGAAAGTCTGTATGGAAACGACTGCCTATTAGAATTAGACACCGGGCGTGGTGGCTCACGCCTTTAAAACCAGCACTTGGGAGGCAGAGGCAGGTGGATCGCTGTGAGTTCGAGGCCAGCCTGGTCTACAAAATGAGTCCAGCACAGACAAGGCTAACATAGAGAGACCCTGTCTTGAAAAACAAACAACAAAAAAGAATTAGACGGGAACCTTTCCAGCAAGCTCCTGCCGTTCCTAAGACCTCAAGGAAATGGCATCAGAGATGGATGCTCATCCTGGAGAAAGACTGCGTACCAAACCGGCAGGCAGAGCACAGAAGGCTTTTCCCGTTCAGTGGATCCTGTGCTAATGGATCAGGACTCCTGATCTAAGTGCTTCCTTGGGACATTCTCAACTGCACCACCAGCTGTAAGTCATTTTGTTGGTGCTTTGTGGTTACCTTTCCTTTCTGTCTCATACATGACACCCGCATTTCCTATGATCAGAGTGCTTTGCCTTTACAATACAAAACAAATACTGGACACCTTTCTGTCCTTAAGTCTCCTTGGGCTAGGAACTGTTTCTTTACCTGAAAGCACTATAGACAACAGCCAGGGACAGTGCCCCTTCATCAGTGTGGCTTCACCCTTTTCTATATATTGTGCTTCCCCGGGGCCTAAACACTGTAACCTCCACCATGTGATGTGCCCAGGGACACAGGCACATAAACCATACTCAGCAACTCACGGGGAACACCATGGGACAGGGTGTTTCCCTCAAATCCTGCCTCAGAGCCTTAGAACTCCTGCCATGTACAGGCAGGGTGTGTAGCAAACCTGGGCACTAGGGACACATCACTTTGACAGTCAGTTGAGCATTGCCTCGCATAGAATACTCTTGGCTACTTTCTTAAACATTGTAATTTCTCAAAGAGAAATACTGTCTATCTGAACAGACAGGAGCTTAGGCATGAGAATACCCTGGTGTCCTGTGTGATTCAGGGTCTTCTACTGCTCAGCTACCCACACAGAAGCTCAGCCTCAGCCATTGCATTCTGCAAAGAGTTTCACTAGAAGAATCTGATCACATCCCATCATCCAAGGACTAAGATTTCCAGCTGAGCAGCAGCTCTAGGGTAGGAAAGTCCCTTCGGAGCCTTTGGGTGGGATCACAGTTATAGAGGCACCCTTAGGGAACATCCTGGGCACAGCCACCTGACTAGGAGCAACCCATGGTGGTGACTCCAGGGGCTCACGCTTAACAACAGGAGCTCCGCAGTCTTGGCCCAAAGATGGGTGATGGCTCTCACTGTGGCCCCGCATGAAGAGGTGATGAGGGGGCTCTGGATCCAGGCAGGTGCAGTGTGGAGGGTAAAGAGGAGCCTGCTCCCTGCAGGATCCAGCAGTATCCCTGCTGTGTGGATTAGTTCCCAGCATACCGTGCCCAAGGTGTGGGGTACACACTTGTTGCCTATAGTCAGGCTCTGTTTTCAGGTGCATCCTGGCAGGGAAACTGACCAGATGTCTCCTGGCCATGTCACTGGCTCCCAGCCACACCCGGCTAGTTGTGCTGACATCAGCTATATCCTGGGACCCAGATTCATTTTCCATCTTGATTGGTATTTCCAGTGACAATACTGGATTGCATGGGGTACCTATGGTCACTGGCAGGCTGGGCAATTTTGCATCCTCTGCAGAAAAGCTCCTGGCTGTGAAGCGCTGCATTCCAGGCAGAGGGATCCTGGATCCCAGGTTGCCCTGGGGAAAATGACAGGTAGAAGGATCTACCTGGCCCTGGTGGATATCCTGCAAGGGTCTTTTCGTTTGGCTGCAGTAGGCACCAGTAGGAGGGTCTGATGAATCTCTGAAAGAAGCCATGTTGCTGGCTCCAAACATGCCCTGGCTTCCAGCATAGGACACACAAGAACTATGGGGCCCCAGACATGTGGACGGCTCGTTCTTACTAGGCTGCCGAGTCAGCTTGGCAGTGTCCTCCTGACTTCGCTGTTCCATGCTCCAGTTCAGGTGCCTCAAGTGTACTGGAGTCTCTAAGCCGTAATTGTACTTGTGCATCTCCCTCTGCCCCCAGGCACCAGGGGATCTCCTCAGTATATGCTTCTGGTCCTCTTCCTTGTCCCTTCAGAGAAAAGATAGCCATTAGATATGGCAAAAGAAGTGATACTCTCACCCCCCTCCCCGTAGGGGTCTCAGTCTTTCTATGAGAGGATGGCAACTTAGTGTGACACCAGGTAAATCCCAAGGGCAGCTTCAAGTCTTCCCAGAACACACTGGCCTTTTTATCTGCTTGTTGTCGGTGCAGGGGACCAATGAAGAGCCCTTCTTGTTCTATCTTGCCATCCTTGGCCCCTAGTTTCCCAGACAGCATGCTGCTCTCCTTGCTCCAGGAAAGCATCTCTGGACATGGGTGACTGTCCTCTACCAGCCATATGATCATGACTAATATGATATTACCGAGACTATCAAACTAGAGGAGCGATGCTGTGATGACCACAGGACACTTTGTGGCTTCAGGACTGGCACCTGTGTAATGAGAGTTGAGAGTGCTACCTAGTAGCCAGTTTGGTAAAGAGACCCATGATCAGGATGGGGTGAGAGGGTAGGCGGGCAGCATGTGGGAGAAGTGCTGTAACCTGAAAGGATTTCTAAGCCAAGCATGCGCCTCTTTTACTGCTTGCTGCCCAGGCTGAGAGGATGTCTTACAGGCACACAGGTGCCAGGGCTGTAGCAAGGATTTCTTCTCCATGACTACCTCATCCCTTTCACTCTGATATCCACAGTGACTTAATTGTGCAGTCTGCTACCACTTACCCTGAAGCTCCTTTGGGGTCCAGGAGGTCAGGACCACCCCTGAGGCACAGACATGAGGGCCTGGCTAGAGCCCGGGCCCAGTGGCTCCTATCTATTTGTCCCCTGAACAGTGAAATGCCATTTTCTCCATTGCTCCTTCCTGTTCGTGTAGAGAGGAAAAGGATGTCACAATGAGGACTAATGAGCAGGTTTGTTCTCAGCAATGACCAGGACCAGAGTGACAGCAGCAGGCAACTGTCTTTGTGGTACTCCCCACTGACCCAGGCATCTCCAGGCATACACAGAGTTCTGTAGGCATGCAGAGCTCTCCCAGGGAAAAAGCATCTTGTCAGAGAAAAGACTAGAAAATGAAGTTTTAGAAGTACCTGCTAAGTAATTGGGTTTGGGGTGCAATTCTGATTCACACAGACTTGTAACTGCTTTTGTCCTGTGAAGACCAGATAACAGCATCAGTGCACATTAACAATATGACAATGGAAGTAATTAGCAGGACAGATATTACTGCTTGCTCAAGAGAAGATATAAATTAACTTACACCTTTTAATATTTATATTACAGAGTTTTTTTTTTTTTTCTTGCCTAGCCTGTTCTTGCAGAACTTTAGGGGTCTGATACAAAGCTAGTAAATTCCTTCAGGGGTATATGGCTTTTAGAGATTGCACCTTTCTTCCCTCCAGAATACCAGAATAAAAATAAAGTTGACTCTCATGATTCAAGGAAGTTATGTTCTATATAGTCATCATAACAATGAATTACTAATCACAAAAACCAGTTCCCTCAGGGTAAATATAGGGGTGTGGGATGATGAAAATTAGTATCAGGCACTTGGAAGCTGCTTTTATTATAAACCAAACTCCTCACTGGGTCCACAAAGTACCTAAAATCAAGATGAAAGTCTGGCATCTTTACCTTCACTTTTCATCTGTGTCTTTTACTTTACATCACCAGCTTACGTATGTACATAGGTACATTAATTGTTCGTAGATTATCTATCTAGGAACTAGGGCTACCTCTCCTATCTGTCTTATTTAGGGTTATTATTGCTGTGATAAATATCATGACCAAAAGCAACTTGGGGAGGAAAGGGTTTATTTCACACACAGTTGCATATAACAGTTCATCATGGAAGGCAATGAGGGCAGGAACTCAGGCAGAGAAGGAACCTGGAGGCAGGAGCTCATACACAATCCATAGAGGGGTGCTGGTTACTGGGTTGCTCCATCATACTTTGCCCAGTCTGCTTTCTTATAAAACTGAAGGGCCATCAGCCCAAGGATGGCACCACCTACAATGGGCTGGGCCCTCCCCATCAATCACTAATTAAGAAAAGGCCCTACAGTTGGATCTTATGGAGGCATTTTCTCAGTTAAGATTTCCTCCTTTTCTAGGCCAGGCATAGTAGCACACACCTTTAATCCCAGCACTCCGGAGGCAGAGGCAGGTGGCTAGCTGTGAGTTTGATGCCAGCCTGGTCTACAAAGAGAGTCCAGGACAGCCAAGGCTACACAGAGAAACCCTGTCTCAAAAAAAGGGACAAAAAAAAAAAAAAAGAAAGAAAGAACGAAAGAAAAGGATTTCCTCCTTTTCCTATAATTCTAGTTTGTGGTTGACATAAAGCTAGCCAGCACACCATCTCATTTGTCTTAAAGGCTTAAGGCACAAAGACAAGAACAGTGTCGGGGCATCTTATTGTCTGCTTTTTACTGCATTTTGTTTCACATTTATTAGAGATTCTGTGTAGCCTTGGCTGTCCTGGACTCACTGTGTAGACCAGGCTAGTCTTGAACTCAGAGATCCACCTGCCTCTGCAGTGCTGCCACCACCAATCTGGCTTTGTTTCATGTTCTTAAAAGGTGACTAGAGGCCTCTAGTCATTTCCACAAACCTGCTGTCACTTTAAATTCCAGCAACAGGATAGCCGCATAAGACAAACTGTCCATTATGATGAGGCTGAAGCTTAAAGAAACAGTAACTATCTCTTGAGACTTAGTTTATCTTCTCAAGCAATAAGGATTTCTTCAGACCACCTTGCAGACCCAGAACTGAGACAATGGGTAACCAAATTGCCATGCCTTGACTGGAACTGTTTAATTAAGTATACCTTATCCCTACTCCAATTCTGCCTCTATTTAAGCCAAAATCTTATGTAAATGTTCCAAATATAGGGCCCTTTCCTATGTTTCTGCCTTCAGTGTGTACTACAGGAATGTCTTTCTTCTCTGTTTGTATTATTAGTGGTCTCTTTAATGGACACATTTGGATGAGAGGCCACCCCTGGCCTGCTAGAGCTACTGCAGGCATGGATTTTTGCCCTTAAATTCTATTTAGAATAATTTTGAGTCATCTTGATAGATCCATTTTGCTTATTGAAGGAGAAACCTAGGTGACTTGCCTGACAGTGCCCCTCTACTGGATGTCAGTGCTGAGCTTCAAACTATCTGCTGGACCCATGCAGAGTGCTCTGTGCTATGTGGCTTATTTCTTTGTACCTGGGGTCTGTAAGGAGCTGGGACTGAGAGAGAGTAGGGAAGCCTGGTCTGTTGGATCACTTCTGGGAACGTGTACTTTCTGAGAATCATATTTTCCTACTGTGTATCTATGAACAATGACTGTGGCAAGTGTTGATTTAAGGGTTTGAAATAGATTTTAGCAAGTAGATAGATAAAAGAATATAGCAGGCTGAAGAAATACAGAGGAACAGCCAACACAAAATCCTTGTTATGAAAGCTGTGAGAGGCAGCAGCTGCTCCTGCAATAAGCATACACCTGCTCCAGGGGCCAGCTCTCAGGGCCTGGCACCACCACCTCTGCCCCTGCAGGGAATGAATCGTGGTGTTTTTGCTGACAGCAGTTCTGAATTCAGCTCAAAGCAAAGGGGGCAAAGTCCCAAACACAAGGTTCTCCATAAGAGTTCCAATATATTGCACAATATGACACCTACTTTATAGGGCTGCTGTCTTCAGACATCCTACAAATCCATCTAGGTGTCTCCTCAAAGGGGAGGTGGCCTGTGTCCCCAACCTTGTGCCCATCATGCCTCCAAGACAGAGTGAAATGGTACCAGGAATCGCATTCTTCTGCTTGGGATTCAAGGTTGCAGTAGAGGTCTCTCTATAGCTCTGAGCACAGCATTAGTGTTCCCAGAATTTTGTGACTAGAAAAGCTGTAACCGTCTGGGACCACCATTTCCTCATCAATCTTGTCCACCCCCACCTCCACAGTACAGTCTCCATGAGGGCAGTTAAATGCCTTGTCAGGCCATTTCTGGAGGCAGTGACCATCTTCCTGGTATCCCCCATTTTAACCCGAAGATGTCATGCCCCAAGTGTGCTGGGGCAGTGCCTCTAATGAGCCTTCCTGATCCATGGGCTACTCTGTGCTCTCCTTTGGGTCGCTGGCTTAAAGGGAAGGGATTCTGTTTGCCAGATCCCCCTCTTTCATCCTTTGTGGTCTCTGCCACAGCGAAGGCTGAGTGACCAATCTATGGGTTAGCCCTAGCCCATGGCCTTGGCCCCTCCCCAGCGCTCTTCCAGCAACCAAGGCCAGAGAAGAACTCACAGCGCCTTTATGAGAGGAGCACCATGGTTCAGGTTAGGAATAGGGTCAGAGTTACAGCTGAAACTCCTGGTTCAATTTTAAACAGATGGCGATCCCATCTCAATGTTTACTGTTTATCCCAAGCCTTGCTGTCTTGACTAATGCAACCCCAGCCCGAGGTTCTTAGTGTGCTCTGGAGAGGGAAGATGGGCAGCTTGGTCTGTTTTAGTCACTGAAGGACAAACAAGCAACTAGGACTTATTTTTGTGTTGTTGTTGTTGGTTTTTTTTTTTTTAACTACTACTATTATAGTGGAACAGGAGAAAGTGTTATCCACAATCTATGTGGGAAATTGTTGTGTAGCAGTTTTCTCCAAGATGAAAACCTTCCATCTCAGAGGGAAACTCCTTAAGACATAGGATGTAAAAGGAATATTTAATGACAGGATTTTTACAGGGAAGTGAAACAAGATGTTCTAAGGGGAGGTAAACATTCCATCCTACAGGAAAAATCATTAAGACAGGAAATAAGTAACTCAAAATACCTTCAGAAAGTCCTTGAAACTGAATTGATTCACTAGGCATCTCTCAAGAATAAACCATGCAGTAAAAAAATGCTGAGAGCCTTACAATACAAGCTGCCTAGAAGACCCTCATTTAAGCTGAACTTCTTAGAAAAGGCTCAGACCAACTTAGCCACCAGGAAAGGCCACTCTCCAACTTACTAAGCTGCCAGAAGGCTGTTGCAGTGTGTTCCAGATTTCCAGCTTTTAAAAAAATTTTTAATTAATTTATTCTTGTTACATCTCAATGGTTATCCCATCCCTTGTATCCTCCCATTCTTCCCTCCCTCCCATTTTCCCCTTATTCCCCTCCCCTATGACTGTTCCTAAGGGGGATTTCCTCCCCCTGTATATGCTCATAGGGTATCAAGTCTCTTCTTGGTAACCTGCTGTCCTTCCTCTGAGTGCCACCAGGTCTCCCCCTCCAGGGGACAGAAGGATCCAGAGGGTCCTAGAAACCTACAAGTAGAACATTATGATAGGCAGATTTGAGCCCAGGGGTCCCGCTCAAACTAAGGCACCAGCCAAGGACAATACAGGCGGTAAACTTTAAACCCCTACCCAGATCTAGCCAATGGTCAGAACATTCTCCACAGTTGAGTGGAGAGTGGGATATGACTTTCACAGATTTCCAGCTTTTGTGAGATGTCACTCATGCTGGGTTGGGCTTTAGTGATGCATCTGTCTGAGTCACTTCTGCTCCTGTAAGTAGCCCCTCACTCATATTCTTATAAATAACCCTAATAAAACTCATTGGTCCACTAAGTTGGACTTTGTGGTATCCATACTTTGGCCTGTCATCAGTTTACTATCTCAGATGAGTAGACATTTGTTCATGTCTCTCCAGGAATAGTGTCACACAACCAAAAATCAAATTCAGAACTGAGGCATCACTGTTTCCCAATTCCCTCTGATCTCATACTCACATGTCACTATACTAAGGAGAAAATAACTTTATAGCATTTTAAGTCACTCCTGGAAATGGTCCAGAAAACTAGATGTGTTTTCTACTCCTGAAATCAGAGAAAATGCCACAGGACTGGCCAGATGAGGGACTAGAAAGCTGCCACAGTCCTGACACTAACCTTAGATGTGCCCACTAGACATCTATCTGTGTTGTGGCCAACACCAACTGAGAAGGAGGCAGGACCCATAGAGGTGACAGGCCATTTTGCCTCTCTCTGGGGGCTGAGCCTGGAGGTTAAAGGCATCTTCAGAGCAATGGTGTGTGGTAATAAAGTCTGCACCAATCTTAAAAAGATACCTTTCCCTAATAATTGTCAGGTACATTGTGTAATGGTTTAAAAAAAAAAAAAACACCAAACTTCATATTTATTATTTGCTGGGGAAAAGTAAATAGAAATTAAAACAGGTAGGGCATTTTGCTGTCACAATCCGATGTCATGATGTGACAATTCGTGCTCACCTTGAGTCCATTGTAACCACAATGTCTGCCCTGTGCTTTGCCCGCAAGAAGGCACTTTTCATTTTCATCTCAGCCACAGAAGGCAGGACTGGCACCACGATGCAGAACAACGAGAGCCGAGGGGGCAGTGCTGTTCCTGATGGTGCCTTCTTTTTCTGTCCAAACAGGAACTTCAGTTTTCCTTGGAACTGCATAGTCTGATGTTTTAAAGACAGAAAGACACTCTTTTCACACAGTTGACTCAAGTGTGTGAAGGTAACTTTGTAGCAATACCATCAAGCAGGTCTCATCCTAAAACTTTAGGAAACACCTGCCTCCATTATGTTAGTGGAGCTCAACCTCCTGGGGACCAAACTGTATGCCTTCTTCTCAGAACCTCAGAAAACCTTCTCCAAAACTGACTATATAATTGGTCACAAAGCAAACCTCAACAGATACAAGAAAACTGAAATAACTTCTTGTATCTTAACAGACCACCATGAATTAAAGCTGGACTTCAACAACAGAAACAACAGAAAACCTACAAACTTATGGAAACTGAACAACTCTCTACTCAATGACCAATGGGTCAAGGAAGAAGTAAAGGAATTAGATACTTCCTAGAATTCAATGAAAATGAATGCACAACATACCCAAACTCAGGAGCTACAATGAAAGCAGTGCCAGAGGAAAGTTCATAGCACTAAGTGCCTTAATAAAGAAATTGGAGAGATTTCATACTAGCAACTTAAAAGCACACCAGAAATCTCTAGTACAAAAAGTAGCCAACACACCCAAGAGGAGTAGGCAGGAGGAAATAATAAACCTCAGGGCTTAAATCAATAAATTACAAAGAGAACAATACAAAGAATCAATGAAATCAAAAGCTGTTTCTTTGAAAAAAATCAACAAGACACACAAACCCTAGCTAAAAGGCAGAGAGACAATATCCAAATTAACAAAATCAGAAATGGAAAGAGTGACATAAAAACAGACATTGAGGAAATCCAAAGAATCATTAGGTCTTACTTCAAAAGACTGTACTCCACAAAATTGGAAAATCTGAATGAAATGGATGATATTTTAGAGATACCACTTGCCAAAGTTAAATTAAGATCAGGAAAACAATTTAAATAATCCCATAACCCCTAAGGAAATAAAAGCAGTCATTAAAAGTCTTACAACTCCCTTCCCCTCACCCAAAAAAAAAAAACCCCTGGGCCAGATGGTTTCAGTACAGAATTCTACCAATACTCCTCAAACTATCCTGCAAAATAGAAACAGAAGGAACATTGCCAAACTCATGCTATGAGGCCACAGTCACTCTGATACCTAGACCACACAGAGATTCAACAAAGAAAAAGAATTTAAGGCCAATCTCCCTTATGCACATTGATGATAAGATACAAAACAAGTCCAAGAACACATCAAAAACATCATCCATCACGTCAAGTAGGCTTCATCTCAGGAATGCAGGGATAGTTCAACATACAAAAGTTCACCAGTGTAACCCACCTTATAAACAAACTGAAAGAAAAAAAACACAAGATGTTGAAAACGCCTTTGATGAAATTCAACACCCCTCCATGTTAAAAGTCTTGGAGAGATCAGGGATGCAAGGCACATACCTAAACACATTAGAGGTGATATACAAAAAGCAAATTAAATGGAGAAAAACTTAAAGCATTTCCACTAAAACCAGGGACAAGACAAGGCTACCCACTCTCTCCATATCCATTCAATATAGTATTTGAAGTTCTAGCTAGAGCAGTCAAACTATTAAAGGAGATCAAGGGGATACAAATTTAAAGGGAAGAAGTCAAAGTATTGCTATTCACAGATGACATAATAGTAGACATAAGTGACCCCCAAAATTCTACCAGAGAACTCCTACAGCTGATAAACACCTTCAGCAAAGTGGCTGGATACAAAATTAACTCCAAATCAGTTGCCCTCCTTTATACAAATGATAAATAGGCTGAGAAAGAAATTAGGGAAACAACACCCTTCACAATAGCCACAAATAATATAAAGTATCTTGGTGTAACTCTAACCAAGCAAGTGAAAGACCTGTATGACAAGAACTTCAAGCCTCTGAAAAAAGAAATTGAAGAAGATATCAGAAGATGGAAAGATCTCCCTGCTCGTGGATCAGTAGGATTAGCCTAGTAGAAATGGCCATCTTACCAAAAGCAATCTACAGATTCAATGCAATTCCCATCAAAATTCCAATGCAATTCTTTATAGATCTGGAAAGAGCAATCCACAACTTCATATGGAAAAATTAAAAATCAGGATAGCTAAAGCAATCCTGTACAATAAAAGAACTGGAGAGTTAATGTCATCCCTGATTTCAGGCTGTACTACAGAGCAATATTAATAAAAACTGCCTGGTATTGACAGAGAGAGAGAGAGAGAGAGAGAGAGAGAGAGAGAGAGAGAGAGAGAGAGATTGATCAATGGAATCGAATTGATGACCCAGAAATAAACCCACGCACCTATGAACACTTGATTTTTTACAAAGAGGCCAAAACCATACAATGGAAAAAAAGAAAGAAAGCATCTTCAACAAATGGTCTGGTCTAACTGGATGTCTACATGTAGCAGAATGCAAATAGATACATATTTATCACCATGTATAAAACACAAGTGGATCAAATATCTTAACATAAAACCAGATACACTAAATCTATTAGAAGAGAAAGTGAGGAAGAGCCTTGAACTCATTAGTACAGGACAGCTTTTTGACAAAACACCAACAGGTCAGGCACTAAAATCAACAATTAATAAATGGGACCTCACAAAACTGAAAAGCTTCTGTAAAGCAACAGTCATTGTCAATAGGACACAATGGCAGCCTACAGAATGGGAAAAGATCTTTACCAACCCTACATCTGACAGAGAGCTAATATCCAAAATTTATAAAGAACTAAATAAACACCAACAAACCAAATAACCCAATTAAAAGTAGGGTACAGAGATAAACAGAGAATTCTCAACAGAGGAATCTCTAATGGCCAAGAAGCACCTAAAGAAATGTTCAATGTCCTTAGTCATCAGGGAAATGCAAATCAAAACAACTCTGAGATTCTATCTTACACTTGTCAGAATGGCTAAGATAAAATACTCAAAGGAGAGCACATGCTGGCAAGGATATGGAGAAAGGGGAGCACTCCTTCATTACTCATGGCAAACTTGTACAAACACTTAGAAATCATTTTGGCAGTTTCTCGGAAAATTAGGAATAGCTTTACCTCAAGACCCAACTATACTACTCCTGGGCATATACCTAAAAGATGCTCCACCATACCACAAGGATACTTGCTCAACTATGTCTATAGCAACTTTATTCATAATAGCCAGAAACTGGGTACAACCTAGGTGTCCCTCAACCGAAGAATGGATAAAGAAACTGATACACAATGGAAGACTATTCAGCTATTAAAAACAAGGACATCATGAAAATTGCAGACAAATGGATGAAAAAACTGGAAAGTATTATCCAGAGTAAAGTAACCCAGACTCAGAAAGACATGCATGGTCTTATAAGTGGATATTACCCATAAATACAGGAAAACCAAGTATACAAGGAGGACCCAAGGGAGGATGCTTGAATCTCACTCAGAAGGAAAAATAAAATAGACCATTGGAGGTGAATGGATGGAGGAAACTGGATGTTAGAGGGGGTGAGGAGGAGGAGGAGGAAGAGATTGCTGGGGGAGAGATGGCTGGGAGAGACAATGGAAATTGGTGTTGCAGTGGGAGACATCTCTGGAACTAGCTGGAGTTCTGGGACAAGAGGAGCCTCCCGGAAATCTATGGGGGAAACCCTAGCTGAAACTTCTAGCAGGAGGGATATGGAACCTGATGTTGCCACCTCCTGTAGCCCAGTGGGACTTCCAGTGGAGGGATGGAAACACCAACCCACCCATAAAACCCAACCCAAAATTTGTCCTGCCTACAAAGATGTACATGGGGTAAAGAGGAGCAGAGATTGAAAGAATGACCAATAAATGACCGGCCCAACTTGAGACCCCCCCATAGGAGAGAGCCAACCCTTGACACTATTAATGATACTCTGCTATGCTTGTAGACAGGAATCTAGCATAGCTGTCTTCTGAGAGGCTTCATCCAGCAGCTGATGGAAACAAAAGCAAAGACCAACAGCCGAACAATAGGCTGAGCTCATGTAGCCTTGTGGAAGAGTGGGAGGAAGGATTGAGGGAGCTGGAGGTGTCAAGGACACCACAAGAAGACCTACAGGGTAAACTAACCTGGGCCCATTGGGGCTCACAGAGACTGAACTGCCAGCCAAAGCCATGCATGGGCTGGACCTAGGTCCCCTACACATATATAGCAGATGTGCAGCTTGGTCATCATGTGGGTCCCCTAACAATTGGATCAGGGGCTGTCTCTGACTGTTGCCTGCCTTTAGATCCCTTTCCCCTAGCTGGCTGCCTTGTACAACTGTCCTTTGTGGGAGAAGATGAGCTTAGTCCTGCTGGGACTTGATGAGCCAGGGCAAGTTGATACCCATAGGGAGGTCTCTGAATTCAAGGTCAGCCTGGTATAGAGCAAGTTTTATGTAAAGACAAGTTTAGGTCCAGGTGCAGTGGTACATGCCTTTAATCTCAGCACTCAGGAGACAGAGGCATGCAGATCTCTGAGTTCTGGTCAGTTCTGTTCAGGCAGTTCAGTTGAGTCAGTGAGTTGAGAGACAGTGCAGTGGAGATGAGTTCATGGCAGTTCAGTTCGTGGAATTCAGAGGCAGTTTTACCAGGAGAGTTTTACAGAGACAGGTTGAAGAGAGAACAAGCCAGACACAAGTGAAGACAGAATGAGCCAGAGAATGAGAAGGAACCAGAAGATTAGACATATTGCTGGAGTTAGTTTGAGGCCAAGTAGAGCAATTCAGTCAGAAGCTGAGAGAAGTCAGATTGAATCAGTCAACTTGGGGAGGAGTTTGAGCCAGACAGCTAAGTTGAACCAGCCATCCAGAGTTCAGAAAGAGCTAGAAAAGGTGAGCTTATTTAGCAGTAAGTCTCAGAGGCTGAAAACATTCTAAGCCTAGATTAGATTGTATGGAGGCACGAAGCTTCCAGTACTAGGCCTAGGTTAGCAGACATAGTAGCCTGTAAGACTGTCAGGCAAATAAAAGTTACTATTATAGTCCTGGGTCCACAAATCAGTCTAGGAAACTGAGCCCAAGTCCCAGGAGGATAACCTCGTCTTTTCATGTGGAGGTGGAAGAGGAAATAATCAAATGTAAAAAGTGGAAACCCAGGGCTGGAAAGATGGTTCAGCATTAAGAGCACATATTGCTCTTTCAGAGGACCTGGGTTCAATTCCCAGGACCCATGTGAGTTCAAAGCCATCTGTAACTCCAATTCCAGCGGATTTGATGCCCTCTTCTGATCTCCATAGGCACGAAGCATGCACATGGCACATACATGTATGCAGGAAAAACACAATTGCATAAAATAAAAAAATATAAAAACCCAATAATAAAAATAAAGACAAATTATTACATTCTAAAAAGTGGTGGAAGCCTAAGTGTTGTGAGGGGAAAGGGCTGCAACCACAACCTTAGGTAAGAGACTGTGGACTCAGCTGTGCCGTGGCACACATGTGGAGATCGGAAGACAGGTTCTAAGAGTTGGCTCTTCCTTTCCACTCCATGGGTCCTAAAGATCAAACTCAGGTGGGCAGGTTTGACCGAAGGCACATTTACCCATTGGGCAATCTCATCAGCCTTATTTTTAATCTTCATATTACTTTATTTATTTAGAGACAGGGTCTTACACACCCCAGACTGGCCTTGGATAACTGAACTTCTGGTCCTCCTACTTCCACCTTCCAAGTGCTGGAATTTTAAGTGTGAGCTGCCATATACAGTTGATGTGGTCCTGGGGATCCAACCCAGGGCTTTGGGTATGCTGGGGAAGTACTCTACTAGTTTACTACACCTCCAGCCCTAGAAAAGACTTTTTAAAATGTGTTTTAAATAAATGTACAACTAAACTTAGATTGAAAATTGTTGTCAATTTTAAAAATATTTCATCTGCCTTTTTTACAGTCACCCTCCCCACCCACCTACCTACCAGTGAGTGCCAGGAAGCTTCAGCCCTGCCAGCTCACTTGCTTGGAGCCCCAGCATCGTGTTCACTCTGTCCCCACGTTTTCTTCACCACAGTAGAAAGCACCCCGTGTGTCCCTGGCAGCCACCCACTCACCAGAAAGCCAGAGGTGCTGTCGAGCAGGCAGCGAACACGACAGATGAAACAGCGTGTTAGGAAGGCCGAGTACTCTGAAGGCAATCCTTTGCCTCCTTCTTGGGCCCCAAGCAGCTTCCCCAGGATGGTGTTGTCTGCCAAGATAATGCAAATAATGCAAATTAAAATGTGGTGATTAGGCTTGGAAACAACAGACTAGAGCTATAACTATATGGGAGAATGTGTAACTGGCTGTAACAACGCTGCGACTGTTGCAACTCTGTCTAGAATGCACATCTCTCCATGGGTCTCCAAGCTTTTGCCATCCTCGTGTCTCCAAGGGACAGTACTTTGGTGGATTTTGCTTTCATTGGCCTTGCCCTTATTGACACTGATTTTAAGCACTACTGCATTTGTGACTAAGGCTCAATTACTTATATCATTTGGGCTATAGAAATGAGATGGCATGTAGGTGTTGGATGTTAAAGTTATGCGGAAATTTTTCTTTGAAGTATTTAACATTTCTGTAGGAAACCACCATCTGAATGAACTCTTGGATGAAGTCCAGGACCCACATGCATTTGTCTCCAAGCCCACGGTTACCTGCTACTCATGGGAACATTCTATGCCCAGCCCATCAACTGGGTATTGGTAGGGAACAATGCATTTGTTGGGGAGTGATTTACAGGGCCATAGTGCACAAAGAATTACTATTTCTATGGAATGTTTTTTGTTTTGTTTTTGTTTTGTTTTTTAGTTAAATGTAATTTAGTCCAAAGAAGCTGCCTGGTAGATAAGAAGATTGAAAAGGTTTTTGGAACAAGTTACAATCTCTTCGGCTCTTAGACGGTTTTGAAAATACCAAATATGGCAGAGCCTAGAATCTGGGTCTTGAGTATGCCCCAAAGCCCCATGGCCCCAGCCGATGGCGATGGAACCTGGGAGAGGTGCTAGAGCTTTAAGGGCACATCCTTGAGAGGTCTTAAGGGACCTTGTTACAATTTAAAGTGGCGCGCTCAGGGTCACATGACAACAGGTGGAGTTGTGATTATTAATCTTCTCTATAACAGCCCAGGAAACAGACCTCTGGGCAGGTCTGTGAGGGAGTTCCTAGGCTGGGTTCATCGTGGTGGGAAGGTCTACCTGGAGTGCAATGTCATTATTCCACTATTCCATGACCTAGGCTGAATGAAAAGGGGCAGCAGCATCCATCTCTATTTCCTAACAGCGCACACAGTGTGACCACCTGCCTCATGCGCCTGCTGCTGTGCCTTCTCTGTTACGGCGGGGTTTAACTCCCAACAGTGTACAGAAATAAGCCCTTCCTTCCTTAGGCTGATTTTTGTTAAATATTTTGTTGCAGCAACAGCTACAGTAACCAATATGGACCCAAGTCCCTTCTTTTCCCTCTCTGAGTTAGATGTCAGATAAGGAGATGTCAGATAAGGATTTACCTCACTAGAAACTCCTACCATAATGCGCTGCCCCTCACTAAAAGCATAAAACCAAAGGATCCGCAGTTAATGGTCTGAAGCCTCCCAAACTATGAGCCAAAGTAACCGTTCTCTCTCTATGGGCTGAGTATCTCAAGTATCTGCCGTAGTGAAAAGCAGGATGGAGTGGAGCGAGCATGATGGTGCAATGGCCCTCAGTAGCCACACAGAGCCTGGGATGGACTAACTGCTGTCTGGAGGAGTGTGGAGAGGAGGGCTCAAGATAAAGTAGAAAACTGAAGGAAATTCCATGTGGATAGAGGGGGAAGTGTGGATGCCAATGAAGCTGGCGCACCTGTGTCGGCATGTGGGGACTGCCCAAATACCACCTGGGAAGGGTCCATGGCCCAGTGTAGCTGTCTGCAGAAGTCTTGTCGGTCATCCACATGGATGTAGTCATAAATGTTTTGGTGCATTACATCTGTCTGAAATACAGAAGCAGTTGCTTTAGCTTCATCCTGAACTTACATGTTCTGGTGATTATGAACCACAAGAGCCCCACCCACACCAACCATTCAAAAGCAAGTCACATATGTAAAGAGAAAGCTTTGAGAAAAAGACAGACCTTTCCTCTTGAGACATCAACAGCCCTCCCTGGAAGGATGCATCCCCATGGTCATGTCACCCCCATGGCATCTTTACTCTGTGGCTCCCAGGATCTGGCCTGCATGTGCAGTATAATTATGTCCTCAGAGCCAGGGCACTAAGGCAGAGGTGTCCTCTTTCCTAAATCAACTTCAGTACTTCATGACAGTTGTGTCATATACTTCAACCTACTCAGGTCAATGATGCATCAAGGACCCTCCAGAGCATGGCTTCACTCTGGTTGTTGTTCCTCTAACCTCTTTAAAGAAAATCAGAATTGAGAGGAAGCCAAATTTTTCAGGCACTAGAGCCCTGTTGTAGCTGTGTGGTGGACAGAGCAAAAAGTTTGGCATGCAAAGACTGACAATAAGTTTTAACTATGCCATGTACAGAGATAATCCATGAACTTAGAGAGGTCTCCTATGACCCTTACCATTCTTATAAGGAAAAATCTGGCTTATTCTTTGCACTGGGAACCCAGCCTACTAAGTATTGTCAGGGCTGGCAGTATTCCTTTCCAAACGAATGGTTATAATAAGCAGAATACTCTTTTCTCAGATCTGGAATGTCCCTTAGTAACCAAGACCTTAGAAAAATGTTACATTTTAAAGAATGTAACTAGAAACCTCACCCAGAGTTCATGAGATCCTTCATGTTTCCCTCAATCTTTACCAATCCTTGTAACTTTGTGGGTAAGGCCTGTGGCACCCCAGATATTAAATAAGACACTCTCTACGAGGTGGTAGAAGTATGTGACTATAAAAACTCACTGATTCAGTGGCAGGCACCATCAATCTAGAGGGAATATTTTACAAAGGAATGTTCAGATACAGCCCACAGAGGCAGAGAGTGGGTCAGAAATGTCTGATGTCCTGTTAGTGATGTCAGGGTCAGGGCTCTGAAGCAATTGTGGGGCAGAGGCACAGGGATCTCTTTGTGGCAGGAGTGAACATACCAGCTTATTTGCTTGCCTGTTTTTTGTTTTTTGTTTTTTAAGAGAAGCTCTCAATATGCAAGCCAGGCTCATCTCTAACTCATGATCCTCTTGCCTCCAGACCCTGTGGTACTAGGATTACAGGTTTGGCCATCAAAATCTCAGCCACCCTAGTACAACTTTGACTCTAAAGCATAGCCCAGAAGTTGACTTGAGTTAAGAAAGTCAGTATTTCAAGAATTATGATGCTGAAGCCTCTTTGTACACCACTAAATTATGACTCGTGCTATACACACAGGTTGGATCACATAACAAAGGAATACTGGATTCTTCTGGATCTATCTTGCATCCCAGTAGCACAACTGTACAACTAGTCCTTCTGTGGCAGCGTCATCCTCACGCGGTGACATTTTACAACATAGCCACTTGTTCACCCTATCTTTACCCTTCCATCTCTAGAAATCTCTGTCATCCTCATGATATTTACTTAGGCACGGTACAAAACAGGAGATGAGGTGGCCTTCCCTGGCTTGGATGACTGCAGGAGTGGAAGTTTTCATAGGTCCAGGCCACTTGTCTCTGAGCAGAGCTGTTTGTGGGTTTGCCTGACTTGTGCTGTCCCACTGGGCCTTCTGTGCTCACTGTCTGAGAAACCTGTTTCTTGGCATCCGGTAGCCCCCTTCTCTCCTGACACTGCGTCAATGGAGATTCCAGAACCGGAGAGCCATTGTTCACAAGAAGTGTCTCTGCTTTCACTGTAATCCCATTAACTGTGTGGTTTGATATGAAGAGGGCTGACATTGTCACGACTGTAACAAGTCTTCTGAGCATGGTGTATCTTACCATATATTTGGAGCAGCCTTAATTTAATTTAAAAGCCTTTTTTTTTAAAAAAACAATATTATTGTTTTCTGTGTGAGTGTTCTGTAAGTCACTGAGTGCATTCATCCTTCAAAGTTGGTGTTTTTGTTGTTGTTTTTACTATGTTGCAGACTGCACTTTTTTTCTATGTCGTTTTAACTAGAGGCACTTCTGACCCAGGCACAGTGGACATCCATGGTTCCTAGAGTAAGGATGCAGGCAGATGCTGTAGCATACACTTTCTTTTTACCTGTAGCTTTGTAGAACCATGAGAGAGTGTGGTTTCCAGAGTCGACTGGCCCCTCAAGAATCTCATCTTTCATCTTACATGCCTTGGTCAGTGAAGGGTGTATCCATGTTAATGTAAGCTGTGGGCCTGCAGTCAGCCAGAGCAAAGGGCAGACAAGACAGTGAAAGACACAGCAAAGCCAAAAGGGAGAGCCAAGCCAAGCCATATATTTCCATGACAATTAGAAGAAAACATGAAATATTTTTAGGTTGAAGAAACAGATTCTTGTTTTAATAACTAGCGCCACAGGTGTGATGGCCCCTTGTCCTTCAAAGTTTCCTAGAGCATATGCCACCAAGAAAAGCCAAGAGAAGTATTGAGAAAAAATATGAGACGGGGTGAAGGGTACACAGAAACTAGAAACTGCTGCCACCAAGAGAAGCAGTCTTCACTTCAGCTTTGAGACACTATCCATGCAGTACAACACAAAGACATGCCTATTCTTTTTTTTTTTTTTTTACAATCTGTATGTCTGACTACTCTAAGTTTTGCCCTCTTGGGCAAAGCATGTGTGCATCTACTAACTGGGCATGAGTCAGTGTCCCTGCTCAGGACACTGCTCACTGAGAGGGATGATATCACTGACCATCTCCCATGACCAAGGGCAGGTATCACAGTACCTCTGTAGTTCGGAGGGACTCTGGCTTTCAACTCAGGTGACAGGAAATTGTGAGGTGGGTATAAGAAATTGCCATAGTATTTCAATTCTTGGAAACTATTAAAAATTTTTTTTCTTGAAAGTTAGATAAAGTGATAATTGTGTCAGATGAACTTTCGTTTTGACATGTCAGGAACCCACTCTCAGATCTTGGCTTCCACTGTCTTTGGCTCTGGTCAGCTTTGGTTTTTAGTTATTCTATGATTTGGCTTGCTGCTCCATGTTGCCATTCGTTCATTAACCGCAGCTCCTGGAGCAGGTAGTTGGCTTGAGGAAGCTTGAGACAGGACTGCCTCCTTCTGGAGGTGCCAGGAGCCTGAGGTGCCTCGGTGTCAGATCAGAACTGCACAGAACCCTTTTTTGTGCTGGACGCCTGGTCTGGCCCCTTCGTGAACTCCCTATGCTTCACTGCGTCATGAGATTCTAATTCTCAGCCTTATGGTAATTCCCAAGATGGGCCCCTTGAGTGCCTGCTGCCTCTCCACTGCAGTCAGGGCCCTTTTGACGCGCTGTTACTGTAACAGCTAACTTCAGGCACTATTTTGAATTTCAGTACTTTCTTATGCCACATGCCATAAATTCTTTGTATTAAACAGTGAGGTGGCCAGGTGTCGTGGGCCTGAAGGTTGAGTTGAATTGTATAGGCAAGGCCCAGGACCCTGGAAGACATAGCAGTGACATGCATGACCAGGTCCATGTGGACAGATGAATGGATGGACAACTGAAAAGATGGATGGGCAGATAGTTGATTTGAGTCAGCAGTGAGGGCCAAGCTGAGATGAAGCCCTGAGGATAGTTGACAGTTCTTTGTTAGTCCCTAGATGCACCACCAGGTAGTCAGATTGCAGGTGAATGGAGGGTCCCGTCGCCTTTACATTGGATGTCCTTTTTATGGAGACCAAGTGTATCCATTACTTTTTTGTTGCCATGATAGAACACCATGACCAAACGTGACGTATGAAAGAATTAATTTATTTTAGCTTACAGTTCCAGAGGGATAAAAGTCATCCCAACCCTAGCTCCAAGAGTCCCTCATGGCCAGGAGGCATGGCAGCAAGCAGTAGGCATAGCAACAGGAGCAAGAAGCTGGTGGATAGCATCCTCAACCAAAAACATGAATCAAAGAGAATCAAAGGAGAAGTGAAGTGAGGCTTAAACTCTAAAAGTTGCTCTCAGTGACATACTTCCTCCAGCAAGGTTATACCTTCCGTATCTTCCCTAACAGCCCTCCAAGTAGGTACCAGATCTATAAATCATATTTATCATTTAAACACTGCATCAGGTGAGGCTGCGGTGTCCTTGTCTGGCGTGTTCAATAAGGTGCTGTGTCTAGGCTTTCTGATAATGGCTTTTATACACCCATGTGTTCATATGCTCCTAGTGTATTGTGATATTTATAGATAGTACATTTTTACATTTAATAATAAGTCACTTATCAGTTAATGCCTTATACAGGGCTGGCTAAGCGGGGATGTCTACATGCATAGTGAGAAGCACAGATATCCTGCCTTTGCATTTGCACCCAAAAATGGAGCCAAATACTGCTTGTAAAGTGAAGTCATCTAGGGAAAGGCACAATCTGAAAGGTGCTATTTTCATTCAATGTAAAGTAGTTTAGATCAGGGCACAGCCTTGTCTCCACAGTAATGCAGATCTGGTTTCTGGTTTCTGGTTTCTGGTCTCACTTGAGCTGGTTTCCTATTGAGGCTTTTTTCTTCCTGAGCTCAAACAGGAAAGGCTTCCTTATTCCTTTCTGTGCCTTGGGTAGAAGGCCTTTTTGTACCTGTTTGTTGATAAGTCTTGTATTTAAGGTACCTGGGTCCTAAGCCCTTTGCCCCATGGGCTAGATATAACCAGGGTTGGCCAAGCAATTGTTTCAATGGAGAATTTGCAAAATTGAAAATGGTATTTATGGGAGAAATTATGTCTTGGAACACACTAAATATGTGGAGTTTAAGACATGGAGTTGTCAAATGAGATGGTGCTCTGAATATGAGAGGCTAAAAGTAGACTCTTAGCCCACTCAGGGTCACCTAGCACCACAGTGCTCCACCTAAGCTGACATGCTGTCCTAGGCAAAGCTGGGTCATGTGATATAAAAAGCTTTATGTTAGACAGTCTTAAGCTTGGAAGACAATACACATTTACAAAGGTAATGGAACCCAACATTTGATATACCAAAAGGCTTCATTTACCTGATGGAAGCCCAGATAGTCCACAATTGTTGCTGATGCATAAAAGATCATCCCTTCTGCACTCACCACCAGGGCAAAGCCATTGAGAGACTAAGAGAGAAAACAACAAGTATAATTGAGTTGGCTCATTAGTTCTGTATAAATTCCCTGACATTTTTCCTGTTTTGCATGACCTCTAGAAATTCCCTCATCAGCTTTCTGTCACCTTTTTGTAACAGGTCCCCATTAACAGGAGACAGAGGAAGCTGGCTATGCTTCACGGGGCTGAAGACTTGGATCTTTCTGCAAAGGATACAGCAGCCAGTTTAATGAACTACAGCAGCATCAGACGGACATAATCAGACATCAACACAAGAAGCAGCAAAGCGGGGCCTCTCACTTCATTGTCCAGCGTTTTGTACACTGTTTTGGAATTGTTTTCAGCTTTTTAAAGAGTTTGTATGCGTATTCTCTTCTAATGCTGGTGTCTAGTTGAAAAAAAAAAACACCAAATCTGGTCTCTTCTCCATCATCTTGACTTACTTCTTTAGGACAAGAGCAATGTATTTCTTGAAATTCAGGTTTACCTTAGAAATCATCCAACTCGAGCACATTTGGGGAGATGACAGGAACAAGGACTGTATTTTACTTTTTTTTTAATTTTTTTTATTAATTTATTCTTGTTACATCTCAATGGTTATCCCATCCCTTGTATCCTCCCATTCTTCCCTCCCTCCCTTTTCCCCCTTATTCCCCTCCCCTATGACTGTTCCTGAGGGGGATTACCTCCCCCTGTATATGCTTATAGGATATTAAGTCTCTTCTTGGCAACCAGCTGTCCTTCCTCTGAGTGCCACCAGGTCTCCCCCTCCAGGGGACATGGTCAAATGTGAGGCACCAGAGTACGTGAGAAAGTCATATCCCACTCTCCACTCAAGTGTGGAGAATGTTCTGATCATTGGCTAGGATAGGGGCTTAAAGTTTACTGTCTGTATTGTCCTTGGCTGGTGAAGGGCTATATTTTAATGCATATAAATTCAATGTTTTTATTGTATTCAAGGTTTAAGCTTTTCTTACATGTTCATGGATGCATAATTCTCTCTTACTTTGTTTATAATCGTTGACTCTCATTTACATATACAACTGTGGGTTTTTTGAAGCGTATGGCAAAGTTGTGTTTGAGTTAAGCTCCTTTTGTTTGAAAAGCAAATCTATGTTTTGCCATAGTAGTTCTTGCAACTATCACCAGAAAAGGTGTCCAACATATGCAGTAGGTGACTGCCACAATCAGTGAGCATTGTCACCTGTCATCTATCCACCCACCCATCAATCATCTACCTATCTGCCTATCATCTATTCAATATATCATCTTTCATCTCTTACTGGTCTATTATATACCAATCTGTTATCTGTAACAATCTACCTATTTACCTCTGTCATCATGAAAGCGATAGCAGGGGAGGTTCTCATGAGTATCAAGTATCCTAAATAGAATATCTTACTAAATCTCACCTCACCCTGTGAGATCAAAAGAGTCTGCTCCAACCTGGGCAGTGCAGAATCTGGAGACTAGGTTCAGTCACCTAAACAACGTTATTCATAAATGGTTAGGTGTGTTATCTTTTGAAACACAGATAATTGTAGATCGTCTCATTTAACACTTATTTCCTTTAATTCTTAATATTATAGGTAGTTCTCATTTTTTCAAGTCAATTTCTTAGGTGACTAATTAGTTTGCCTTTATAGTTTTTATTTCTTTGATTATTAATAAGATTAAAAACATTCCATTCATTGGATTTCCTCCTTGGCAAATGGCCAATGCAAGTCATGCACCAGTTTCTCTATGAGTATGCTTATGGGTGTGGTGAAGCTGGGCGCAGTGGCACACATCTGTAATCCCAGCATTCGGGGAGGCAGAGGCAGGTGGATCTCTGTGAGTTTGAGGCCAGCCTGGTCTGAGTTCAGGACAGCCAAGGCTACACAGAGAAACTCTGTCTTGAAACAAACAATGGATGTGGTGAGCAGAGAGACAGAGACAGAGACAGAGACAGACAGACAGACAGACAGACAGAGACAGAGACAGAGAGAGAGGTCATGTGTGGAGGCCAGAGAAGAGCATTGGATGTGAGATTTGAAGCTGAAGCTCACCATTGTGACTGGGCTAATCAGACAGCAAGCTCCCAGGCCCTGACTATCTCCACGTTCTCAACATTGGGTTAGAGGCACACATGGAGATGCACAGCATTTACACGGGTAATAAAGATTTGAATTCAGGCTCTTGCTTTCACAGCGAGCATTCTTACTCACAGAAGTGTCTCTTAAAACCCTAATTAATGACTTTTTTTGTGAAACTTGAATCGGCAGCTCAAACAGCAATTATAAAAATCAAACATTATTAACACAGTACAATCCACAATACTAATCTGATACTTTATACGCTGAAAAATGACAACAGGAAAATATTAAAAGATTCTGTTTTCTGTAAATAAACATCACATTTCTGCTAGAGAAGAAAACTCTGTGTGTATAATAAAAACGCTGCGATTCATAGAATAGTCTTAAACAGGAGCCGAAATGTTTGAGGCAGCATTTGCTGTTGTGCAGCGTGACAGCACACACAGTGGAAAGGGTAAATGTGTATTCAGAACCAAGGCCGCAGTGCAGTTGTAAGGTGCGGAAGAGGATGATGTCAGAAAGAGCTCAAATTCATTACATGTCTGGTTTTGAATTAATCGGTGGTCACTGAGAACGCCTTTTATTCAGAAACTTTTATTGTAAAAATTTCAGGACTTCCACATTCAGTTACATGATTCCAGTGTGTGGTGGCAGCCCATAAGGAGACTCTGGGTATTTTCATTGGTGTGTATGTCTTTTGTATGGACATCACGGTGCTTACCTGAAATTCTGAGGACAATTTTCTTAATGACAGGTTATTTTGTTTTATTTTTTTGTTTTTTTTTTTTTTGTGTGTGTGTGTGTGTGTGTGTGTGTGTTTGATGCAGATAAATAAGCTCTTATGGACCAGTTACGCCAATAAGCTGTGTTGTCAGGCCTATACTTTTAACTTTCAAAAAATATTTTAATGTCACGACAAAATATACAAAGCTCATTACTCTAAGCATTTTTAATAGCACAGCGCAGCACAGTGGCGTGTATCACAGCCCACGATCTTGTGTGATCGCCATCATCTCACGCACTCTGTACCCACTCAGACTTTGACCTCTGTCGCTACTGAATGCCAACTTCTACCTCCAGCCTTAGTATCCTCATCTAACCCTGTCAGAACCGACCTGGCCCTTCTGGGGCACATAAGTGAATTCATACAGCATCTGTCCTCCTGTGACTGCGCTCCTTCACACGGCACAACCATCTCAGAGTTCATCTACCTTGCAACATACGTCATGTATTCTCTTCTGGCTCTCTGGCAACCGTCACCTCTGCTTTTCCCTTCAATGAATTCCACTTTTTCAGATTCCGCAGAAAAATGAGGTTGTGCCATGATTCTCTTTGTCTTTCTGACTTATTTTACTGGGTAGTCTTTCAGTTTCACTCATGTCATTGCAAATGGCAAGACTCTCTTCTTTTGACAGCTAAATTGATATTCCTCTGTATATATGTGCCACATTTTAAAGCCTGGTCCTCTGTCGATGGACACTCGGCTGTTCCCGTTACTTGGCTATTGTGAATAGTGCTGCAGCAAACGTAGGAGTACAAATATTTCTTCAACGTAATGGTTTCCTTTCCTTCCTTCAGATACACAACCTTTAGGAGGATTGCTGGGCCATATGGTAGCTCTATTTTCAGTTTTTAGACAAACATCCATATTCTTTTTTTTTTTTTTTTTTTTTTTTTTTTGCAGTAACTGAATTCACGTTTTCATCCCTTAGGTGAAGTGACATCTCACAGGTAGATTTGATCTGAAGGCCCTGATCAAATGTGACTAAGCACTCAGACCTATTAACTCTTGCTTATTGTCTTATGAGAAATGTCTGTCTAGGTCCTTTGCATATTTTAGGGTTGTTGTTTTTTTTTTTTTTCTTCCGGGACAGGATTTCTCTGTGTATCCCTGGCTATGCAGACCAGGCTGGTCTCAGACAAAGACCTGCCTGCCTCTGTCTCCAGAGTGCTGGAATTGATGGCGTGGGACACCACCACCCAGCTTCTTCTGAATGGTTTTGTTGGTGGTGGTGCTATTTTGTTTTGTTTTGTGTGGGGTTTTTTTTTGTTTTTGTTTTTTGTTTTTTTGTTTTGTTTTGTTTTGTTTTTGATAGTTGATTCTCATATATTTTAAACATTAACCCCTTAAAGGATGTATGTTTTAGGTGCTTTCCTTCATTCTGTGGTCTCTCTCTTCACTTCATTGACTGTTTCCTTTACCACAGAGGATTTTAGATTGATACAATCCTGTTTCTGTGTTTCCATTGATTTGTTGATAGACACAGTGGAGTGAGGGTCCATTTGACACTTTGCTCCTCCTGCAATCCAGTGGGATAAAAGGTTTGTAAACTTGTAGTGAGGCTTGAATGTCACTTTGTTGCCTCAACAGCTGGCAGGCTTTTTACAAAGGGGCATATAGTACTTTTGACCCACATCTCATATGCCCTGGTTTCAAGTGCTTTGCCTGGAAAATCCCAGAATTTTTGTTCTGCCTACATTTGATTTCCATGGGGAATATGTTCAAGTCTGGCAACCCCTGCGTCCCTCCACCTACTGCCCAGCAGGATCTGGGTACAGTTAGGGTGGGTGAGACCAGAGCTGAGGCTGTGGAAGGGTGGAAAGCTGATGCCAGCATGGTTAGGGTGACTTGGTAAGCTCAGCGTAGGCCAGTGATCAGTTCCCAGGGCTGTCATCTCCCTCTGGCCCACGCCTTAGGGGCAGATCAGCGAGAGTCACATCACTACAGTGTGCACTGTTGGCTGTTTTCCATCACCTAATCCACAGGCTGCTGCAAGCCCTATCCAGACAGAGATGGGAGTAATATCAGGGTGCACTGGGCAGTGACCAGTGAATAAGACGTCATCACTGCATGAGCACTTAGGTTGTTATGTGAGGACAAAAATCAATAGGGCAGTAAGTAGGTGAAATATGGGAAGGCGTGCCCTCAACTCTACTATGATGTCTATCCCAGGCAGCAGTCATGGTGTTGGGCATCCCTTCTTTCTCAGGTGAGTGACAGACACACGGCAGGCCAAGCCAGAGCAGATGTCCTTAGTATTGAGCTCACTGAGCAAAGATGGCTCAGCTGTGCTTCCCAGAGCCTGCAGCAGCTTTTCCCAGCTCAGTGCTTGCCACGTACTCATGATGTCCTTCTAATAATAGTTCAAAGACCAAAGAAATTTTCAAGACTTGAGTATATAAAATGTCTTCTTTAAAAAGATTTTATGAGATTAGTCACAAGCAAAAACAATCTTAATTTTAACTCACAAGGCAGAATTTTTTTTTTTAAAGACTATAAAATGCTGTTTGTGGGATCATATGGATTCAATATCAGATTGACTTTCTGGTCCAGAATTGTCATGCCAAATTCTTTTACACATGTGGAACCATCTTTCAAATATGCATCATGAATGTTTTTTTTTTTTTTCTTTTCTTTCTCTTTTCATTCCTACAAGTTTTTTTTTAAGCAAAACAAAACAAAAAACCCACGGTACATGGAAAATGAGATCACTTTTCCAAGTTGGGAAAAAAAAAAAAGGATTTAGCCCTAAGGTTAAAGACTACATTTTTTTAAGACTACATTTTTTTAAAGACAAAAAAAAATTCATCTATATTTAATTACCAAAAATCACAACATGAAACACCTGCCACTAAGAACAGGCAAGGGTTGGTGACCTGATGGCCCCTCATCTCTGCCGTGGCACTCCTCCCGTCATCTGCACACAGGGAGGCCAGAACTTTGAGAAGTTGTACTTCCTTTGGCAAACCCTGGCTATCTTGATTTCTTCCAGTCCCATGGCAGGAAAATAGCCAGCAAGTACTTCAAAGATTATTTTTGTCAAGGTCATAACAGAGGAAAAAAAAAAAAAAAAAAAAAAGAGGGAAGAGGGAACAATTCTCAACAGCTCCTCTCGTCTCTCCCCCTTGGCATTAGGGGAAGTTGGAGCAAGCCCGTCCCCCTGGGAGTTGCTGCCATGGTTACTGCACAGCAACAGGCCCTAGTCACGCGAGCAGCACCCGGCAGACATTGGGGCAGCTGGCTGGGCTTCCTGGAGCCAGATCACTCGCAGGGGCTGTGGCATGGAACTTGCGTGCGTGCAAGCACTGTTCTAGCCGGGGGAGTGGAATAAATGGCTGTTTATAGATCCCACAAATAGTAAACTCAGCCTTGAGTTTCTTCCATGAAGCAGCTAGAGCACTTGAAAGCAGTTCCTGAGAGACCATGCTAACTGTAGCTGCCAAGGCAACAAGTGTGGACAGCCCTGGGAGAGCCACACTCGCAGTGCCAACTCCATCATCAATCCCTTGTGTTCCGGTCTACGGGTAGAAGGGCTTATAGTTAACCTACAGCAGGTTAGAAACTGAGTGAGCAATGTGCCCATCTCAGACTGGGCCTGGTTAGGGGTAAATGCTGGACAGTGAGGGTGAATGGTATAGAATCCTGGGGGTCAAAAACCAACAGAGAGGTGAGGACCAGCCCTAGAAATATGAACCAACCTCCGGGTTAGGGATGAAAGCTACCTGTCCTAATCAACAGGGGTGTTGCTGGATGACTGAATGTGCGGCCCCCTAGCGTGTAAGACAGGATAAGATATGGCCCCCCAACTGAAAGGAACTGCTCTGAGGCGGGCATCCGTGGGATCAACTGTTTCTCTAGGGTGCACTTCCCATCCATATCCATGCACAGGCTAGCCACAGGGCCAGGTTGTTCCTCCTTGGTGAAAACACTACCTTCATACACACACACACACACACACACACACACACACACACACACACACACACATATTTGAATTTCTGAAAGGAAAGTACTTCAAAGGCATTTGGGAACAATAGACCCAGTAGTTACAACTTGGTAATAAAACATGGCCTTCTCTGTCAGAAAAGTCCAAAAGGAGGCCGGAAGCTCTGGACTAGAAGATGAAGTTAGCATATTCTGCATCCTGTTTGTTAAGGATGCCAAGAATCAAGGAGGAGACATCAGGGGATCCAGGACACCCCGAAGTGCAGAGCTCACCCACACTCAAACATGTGTTTTAGATGCCTGATCTGTTCACTTCATTCTCCACCATTTCAATAGCCAGGCAAAGAGAAGACTAGATCCTCTCCGCCCAGTGGCTCCCAAAGCACCACCTTCACTGCCCCAGCCATTGGAAGATAAGCTGTAATGTTGGCCCTCAGCCTCAAGCATGGCTCTCCCAGGCCCCTGCAGGCCTGCTCCATCCTCCTGGTTCGTTTCCCACTGTGGTCCCTTCTTCTGTACCCTGGAGTCCCTGGACATTGGCTGCGAGTCTCTTGGGTTTTACACCTTCTCTTTGTAGCTGTGTCCTCCTAACTATGCACCAAGAAGCCAAAGCAGGAGAAAGGAGATTCTTGTCCTTCTGGTTCTCTCATATCCTTACCCCACCCCCCAGTCTTCTCCTTAGTGGCCAGTACATGGCCACTCACATGAAACGTGAGTCAGATATCAGTTCAGCCCATGTGGCCCAGGGAAGACATCCTAACTGGGAAGATGAGTTCTTGAAGTCTTTTTTTTTTTTCTGGAAGAACAACTCCTAAATAGTTTGTCTCCAACTTACTACACTTGGAGTGCTGGGGGTACTTGGATTCCAAAAAAATCCTCTTTTCAGGAGCCTGAAGGGTCTGTGGTAGCTTTTTTAATAGTTTAAAAAAAAACACACACACACACACACACACACACACACACACACACACACACACACAGTAGTGTAGGCCAGAGAGCTTCTGCCTGTCACATAGCTGTGGCTCCCTGCCATATAACGTTAGCCCACAGCTGTCTTTGTACCACATTGTGAGGGCAGCTAAAACCTGGCAGAGGTCTCCCGGTCCTTCAGAGCTGGGTGTGCTTCTTTCAGGTAACTTGTGTGGTTCCCTTCATCGGAGCATGTGATTCAGTGAATCTTTCTGTTTTCAAGCGCTTACAACCAGAGGACTTTTACTACCTCGTTCGAGGACCCATGGCAGCCTTGGGCTCAGGATACAAAGTCACCGACCCAGAAAGTCTCCCAGACTGCTGTTTATTCATGCCAACCTCCTTTGTTCCATTGAACACACACACACAAAGATATAACATGCACCTTCGCTTCAGTCACACTGGGGAAGCTGGGTACCCATAAAGGCCAAGGGGGCCCAGGAACTTGAGGCTGTCTGGAGTTGGAGTGTGCGAGGCACTAGCATACACTGGTAATTTGACAGTGAACAGCCTGGGAATGGTTATGTTCCTGCCCCTCGCCAGGGGCTTTGGAACCATCCCTGACTGGCGGGATCTGCTCACAGGGACAAGATTCAGAGACGGGGAAGCTGGTACGACAGAGCTACCTCCCAGACACATATTATACCAACACCCACAGAGGGGACTCCTGCAGAGAAGGGCTCCTTTACAAGCCCCCTCACTCAGGAAGCTGGATGCACTGACTACACTTTGCTCCACCCCTCCAGCAGACTAGAGCTGGCCAATGTTCCCAGGCCTAGGACCCTGTCCGGTATCCCAGGAGCACAAGCAAAGAAAAATATGAGATATATATGAATCAAGCTAAGGAGCAGATGTAAGTGTGACTATAAATAACACCTAAAGAGATAAGGAAGACATTAGCAAAGGAAAACAAGAAGTGATATGATTAAGGAAAAATGAAAATATTAGGTATCAAATGTGATGTTGAACACAGTGAACATGAACTTGGTGTGAAGATATGCCCATGTGCACAGGGCAGGGCAACTGTACAAAAACAGAAATGCTAAGTGACTAGGATAGTGAGTCCTCGAATAATGCCAGTTCCTAAAAATAAAACAAGGAACAGGGAATAGAGGCATATAAGTTCCAGAATTGAGGTTGACAGAGGAGATAAGGCAAAAGATACATCATAGTGAAATTTAAGGATGCCAAAGGCAAACTTTCAAAGAGCAAGATCACCAAGGTGGAGGACTCAGACCACCAGGCACTTCAAACAGAAGACGATACCATGAAAATTGAGGGGAAAGATCTCACACCTTAAATCCTGTATCTACCCAAAGGGCTACCCAAATGCAACACATAACAACTGGCTTGCTTTGTGACTCTGGAAGATTTGATATCAAGACCCACAGTGGTAACATCCTGAAGAATCCTTCTGAAGAGAGGCAGATCTGGGTAGCAGGGAGAGATAAGAAGATGACCAAAGGTTCTGGTTGGTTTCCCAGTGATCCTGTCAAGACAGAGAGAGAAGACAGCAACAAAGACAAGAACCTGTGGTCTACATGAAATCAATGTAAGTCCCAGGACAGAGTCAGTAAGTTTAGGGGCTCTCAGAGGGTACCCTAGAGAGCTTCTACAGAAAGCTTGGCAAGCACAACAGAACACAGACCACACATGAAGGCTCAGCAGTCGACTGGAGTGTCAGAAGAGACAGCAAAGATGTCTACAGAGTAGTAGACTTCTCTGGTTGAATGTAAAGAGAAACAACTACAGATAGGACAACATAAACCAGCCCAACAAATAAGAACCAACTTCAGTAGTCACCCTAAGAGTAAAGCTCATTTTGGGAAGAGGGTCTCTTGGTACACTGTCTGCAAGAAGCAAACTTAGAAAAAGATATACAGGAAGGACAGAAAGTGAAGTGAGGAGTCAAAATAAACCTGAGGTATAATTTTACCATCTGACAGACTGAGTCAAAGGCCAAATGTGCAAGACCTTAAAAGATAAATGGAGCCCAAAGTCTCCAAAAATATGAGTGATCACCATTGAGATGGACCACAGTTTCCTGCCCTGCAGAGAATGGCGCTGTGCTCCTTTCATGTCCTTGTTCTCTCTGGCTCATTATGTGCACACATAACAGGCAGCTGGTGACTCCTTCAGCCCCAGTCAGTCACTGCATCACTGAGATGTCAGGTTTGCCCAATACTAACCACAACACACTTCCTTCCTGGCTTCCCAAATGCCCTTAGTACACTTGTAGAACAACACAGACTTCCCAGAAGAACCCGACCCGGCAGACTCAGAACCCTTTAGTGCCCTGGGCAACTTCTCTGTCTAGAGTTAGCAAAATGCCTGTCCACTTCATTTTCTAGTCACTTATCCTTTCACTAATTGTGCTAAGTTTGGGTGTGTCCATCAAGAATCAAGTTAAGTTTAACCCCACTTTGTGGTGTTGAGGTGGGACCAAGTGTGGCTAATAGGGATGATGGGCCATGAAATCTTGTATCTCAGTGGTGGGTCAATCTCCCACCCTCCAATAATGCCTTGAACCTCCTCAGATACCTACACAGTTTCCACCAGCAAGAAGGCTCTTGCCAGATGTGATTTCTTAACCCTGCACCTCCCAACCTACAGAATTGTGAGCTATGTTAGCATTATTCACATAGACCATGTGGCCTATGAGGTTCAATTACAACAGAGAATGGAAAAAGACATCCCCATACATTTCAAGTTGGATCAACTTCGGAGCGGACATCCTGTCTAGTCCAATTTTTGTGGCGCCTCTATCTCCTAGGTGTGCGGCATATTGGCAACCTCAAGGTCTCTGCCTCTGGTGAGACACCAGAATCTAGGTCCCATACCTGCCTCTTCTGTGCCTGGATCTAATAGTTAAATCCTCTGGTGAATTTCTGAACAACATCACAGAAAGAGTAACCTAAGTGCAGACTGTCTGGAAATGCTCTCCTTCCCTGGGAGAGAGGGTAATATCATGTGTTCCCCCTCTAGTCTCTTGGTACCTTGACTTAATCATAAGACCATTGCACTAGACCATATGGCAATGATGAAGAAACAAATCTAAGAGAAATATTGCCTCTCTATTTAGGACCAGGACAACAAGGAGGCAGCCGACAGACGGACCTTGCAGAGGAGGCAGAAGGAGATAGGAACTTTCAGCTTCTGTATACAAACTGTACTAACCCAGGTCACTCCCAAGCTATATGTGAGGCACATGGGAAAACAGAGGGATGATTGAGAGATAGATGTGGTAGGGACCATCTTAGGGCCCATATGTTGCTGTGGGAGGTAGATCCATGTAGTACAAATCCAAACAGCTGACCAAACCTGGATCTGGTGCTCACAAAGAACCTGGATGTGCTGATGGTTGCTAATACAAACTGCATTTAAAAAACAAATACTCAGCATTTCCTCAAGAGTCTCATGGACCCATAGTCTCACAGCATAAGCAACACATCCAGGATACAGCCTGATCAGATTGCACCAAACACATTCTTTCTACTCAGTATGTACTAAATACACTAAGAACTAGAATTTGGTACTTAGGACAATAAAATAATTCTCAAATGCTAAAAAAAAATGGTATAATTGTCAGATAAAGATCCTGAAACAGAAACTATCACTATACTACACATGACAAAGGTGAACACTAGGGGAGGCATCCTGATTCAAGTGAGAATTTTGGAACTGAGAAAATATAGAACATAAATATTTCACTGAAAGAGCTTCACAGCATACGTAGGTGACAGAGAAGAGAATTAATAAAGCTAAGGACAAATGACTATAAATGATCTAACCTGAAAGAGAAGATATCAGGAAAAACAAATGTACAGATTAGAGTCTCAGGGACCAATGGAACAGTATAAAAAAGATTAACAACCTGTATAGCTGTTTCAACTGAATCTCTGAACTAGACGACAGAGAAATAATGCCATACCAAAAATGGGCTCAAGTAATTTGCAGGTAAATGGGTGTAATTAGAAAAGATCATACTGAGTGAGGTAATCCTGACCCAGAGAGACAAACATTAAATTTTCTCTCTTATCTGTGGCTCTTAGCTTCAGAGATCTTCAGATACGAATACACAACCCAGAGGAACTGAAAACCATGAAATTAAATAAGAACCATAGTTGTGTGGAGCAACAAAGAGGGGAATAGCGGGGTACATGTGATTTGAAAAGAGAGAGGAGAAAAACAGGGAGAGGAGACTTGTAAGGAAGGAAGTGAGAGGAAGGTAAATATTGAGAAAGGATAAAAGAGCTAAAATAACAGTAAGGGTGTCTGAAAAAGTCATAAAGGAATCATATTTCTACCTAAAATTGTGTATTACATACATATAAGTCGCTTATGCATAAAAAAATTTTATTTAAATGAAAATTTCCCATCTAAGCTGACAACGCTCCCCCGAAGAGCCATAGACTAACAAACACCCTAACACAAGGTATCTTGGTTGGGGTTACTATTGCTGTTGTGAAACACCATGACAAATGCAACTTGGAGAGTTATTTCACTCAAGTTCCATATAATAGCTCATTATCAAAGGCAGTGAGGTCAGGAACTCAGGCAAGCCAGGCACGTGCAGGCAGGGGCTGATGTAGAAGCTAATGGCTTCCTGCCATGCTCATCATAAGTTGCTCAGCCTGCTTTCTTATAGAACCCAGGGCCACTGGCCCAGGAATGGTGCTAGCCACAGTGGGTTGGGCCTTTCTCTATAAATCAATAATTAAGAAAATGCCCCACAGGCCGGCCTACAACAGATTTTTGGAGGCATTTTTAAAATTGAGGTTCCTTCCTCTCAGATGACTTTAGCTTGTGTCAAATTGACATAAAGCTATCCAGCACACCAGGCATGTGAAATCCTCTTTTGAGTTGTTGGTGAGGGTTGTCCAATATACTCCCCAAACATTATAGGTTATTGCCCTTAGTTGCCTCCCAGAGGCTAAAGCTAAGCCTCTATTTCTGAAGGCACCATGTACTTTGGAGGCTTGGATCTGGTTCTGACCTGAAGGCTTCCTCCATGTGGACAAGTTTTCATGGTTCCAGGAGGTGCCATACAAGTTTCCAAGGAAAGAAAGCACTCAAGAGTCCTACCTACCCAGCTGTGTCATCTATGAACTAAATCAATGGCCAGCATGGCACACTATACTTAAGAGTGTACTAGTGGCATGGACACCTTTGTGGTAACCAATAGTTCCCTAAAGGCTTGTTCAACAAGAAGGAAATCTTGCCTGGTACTTGCAACTACCTGGAATTAATGAAGTCCTGGGCCTTACAGGAGAACATACGACTGCAATTTTACTAAGCCAGTATAATTCTTAACTACATCCTAAATATTTATCCTTATACCCACAAATAAGTGTAGCTTTCACCCCTCAAGAAACCTCTCCTTGCAACAAGTGGATATGAACACAGAAAGCCACAACCAATCAAAATGAAGAAAAAAAGTGATCATTTGCTGCCTAGCCCCAACTGATGCACCTACAACACAACTCCTGCACCTAGAGTTCATTGAATACTGTGGAAGAGGGGAGCAGAAGGACTGTAAGAGCCAGGGAACAGGAAGTTTGCTGTGAGGTTGCATCGCCTAGAATGTAAGAGAAGCTGCACCCATGAAGTCTTGTCACCATGGCTCCCTGAACAAGACCTGAACAAGAGCAACACCAATAGACATGCTAACGTGGAAGGGAGAAATCCCGTGAGACCTCAACCCTAGGCAAAGAACTGTAGGCAACTAATGAGTGCTCAGAGTGGGAGAAGGGCAAGATTGATTGATATCACATGTCCCACCCTGAAATCATATTTATACCAATAAAATATGTGCTGGGCATACTTTTGTATATTTAGGAATATCTATCTATCACCTACTTATCTATTTATCTGCGAAATAGCAAAGAAACAGAGGCCAGAAATGCGAGAGAATCAGGAGACAGATACATAGAAAGGGTTCAAGGAGGGAAAGGGGTTAATAATGTAATTATATTTTAATTTCAAAAATAGTTTAAATGGCTAATGCTAATCCTTTGTAAAGTGGACCCAGCAATATCTAAGTGTGATTTATGCTGGTAATATAATACAAAGTTGGTTCAACAGTTGAAAACCAATATAATTCAAAGTATCAACAGACTAAAGACAAAAAAAAAAAATGATCAGTTTAATAAATACAGAAAATCACTTTAATCTTAACATTTATTCATAAGAACTCACAGGAAATTTCTTGGGGAGGAAAATTTCTTAATCTAATGTAAAGCATCTACAAAACTCAAAGCTTCAAACAGAAAAACTAAACTGACATCATGCTTGATTTTGGAGTGACTGAAATTTCCCCTAATATAAGGAACAAGGCAAATACGTCCCTTTCACCAGTCTTATTCCACCCAGTACTGGGAGTCTAAAAATGCACAATGGCAGGTAGTAGGAATCTCGGAAAAGTAAACATAGATTTGGGGGCTTGAGGAGTTAGGGCTACTCATTGCTCTTGCAGAGGATCAGACTTGAGTTCCCAGAACCCATGCAGGCAGCTCACAGCTGCCAACAGCCCCAGCTTGAGGGCATCTAACGCTCCTCTCTGGCCTCCATGGGCACCTGTACTCATGTGCTCATACCCTGCCCACACGCATACACATAATTAAAATTATAAAATAAACCTTATATCTGTCCCTGTACAATATAATCAACATAAAACAGAATCCCATGAAATCTATGAAAAAGCTCCCAGAACTACTCAACTAACACATTAGTCATATGATACAGAGTAGACTTAGAAACCAGACTGTATTTCTTTATTTTAGCAACAAAAGCAAATTAAAGTTTAAAAAGACCCATATATAGAAAGAACAAAAATTACTTAGTACCTAAGTATAAGTTTAACATAGACAGGCTCTGTGAGATGAAAATGATAAAAAAACTTTGTTGAAAATGATTAAAGATCTAAATAAATGGAGACACACACCCTGTTCAGGAGCCCACTCGAATTGGCTTCAGTTTTAATAATTGCCATCAAAATCCTAGCAGGAAGTTTGTTTGTTTGTTTTTGTTTTTTTGAGACAGGGTTTCTCTGTGTAGCCTTGACTGTCCTGGACTCACTTTGTAGGCCAGGCTGGCCTCGAACTCACAGCGATCCGTCTGCCTCTACTTCCCGAGTGCTGGGATTAAAGGCGTGCGCCACCACCACCCGGCCCTAGCAGGAAGTTTTTAAAAGATTTATTTTTATTTTATGTGTACAAGTGTTTGCCTGCACGTGTGTGTGTTGAGTACAGGAAGTGCCCATGGAAGCCGAGAACGTGGCATCTGTCCCCTAGAACATCAGTTACCAATGGTTTGAGCTGCTATGTGCATTCTGGGAACCAAAGCAACATCCTCTGCAATATCAGCAAGTGCTCTTAATCACTGAGCCATCTTTCCAGCCTCTAGTGGGAATTTTTATAGAAATCAATAAGATCAGTCTAAAATTTATGTGGAAAAAAACTAAAATAGGCAAGGCAATTTTCTAAAAGATTTATTTATGCATTTTATGTATACGGGTCTTTTGTTTGCATGTACATCTGCACACCAGAAAAGGACATTGGACCCCACAGGACTACAGACTATAAGTGGTTGTTAACTGCCGTGTGGATGCTGGGAATTGAATTCAAGACCTTGGAAGAACACTCAGTGCTCTTAACTGCTAAGCCATTTTTTTTTAACTCTGGCAATACAACTTTGAAAGAAAACACAATTGGAAGATTCATATCATTTGATGTTCAGAACAACTTTACTTACTTCTACTGGAGTTAGGACGTGTGGTAGTGTCAATATGCCAGACATAATTCAGAGAATGCAAAATGTAAAACCTACAAAACTTTGAAGAATGGATCAGTAAGATGGCTTAGTAAGATGTTTGCCACCAAGCTTGGCAACCTGAGTTTGATACCTAGGATTCACATGGTAGAAGAAAAACTGGATTCCCTTACTTCTCTAAGCATGCCCTGGTACACACACACACACACACACACACACACACACACACACACACACACACACCATAAATAAATAAATAATAAGTAAATGTAAAAATAATTTAAAACTTCGGAGAAAACATAAAAGACAAATCCTTGTGACCTTGGGATAAAGAGTTTCTACATGTGATGCTAAAATTTTGACCAACAAAAAGGAAAATTGATAGATGGCTTCATTAAAATTTAAGAGCTTTCACTCTGTACATCCCCCTATCAAGAAAATAAAAAACAAACAAACAAACAAACAAACCACAGACTAGGAGAGAACTTTTACAAATTTCACATGTGACAAAGGACAGGTGTCCAGAATGTATAATGAGTCTAGACTAAATAAATAGTAAGAAGGCAAAAATTGTGGGTTTTTTAATATGTGCAAAGAATTTGAAAAGTTTGGTAAATATGATACATTGGCATAGAGAAGGGATGCTTAGTACCCTGAGTCATGAGGAAACACTAGTTCAAACCATGAGATTCCAGCACACACCCACCAAAATGACTTTGAGTGTGAAAGACAAAACCAAGGCAGCCCCAAGGACATGGGGCAGTGGAAGCCCTCTGAAACCAACGTTAGCCTTGTAGTTTTAACTCTCTGCCCTGGAACATGCTTGGTTCCAGACAGAGCATGGCTGGAGACGTGGAAGGAGGTGTGGAGGTGTGGGAGGAGGAGGAGTAGAGGGAGGTGGGGAGGTGTCGGGTATGGAGTAGGGTGTGGGTGGAGGTGTGGTGCCTAAAAGGGGGGTACAGAGGGAAGTGCAGACATGAGCGGGGAGGAAGGACCAGGAGGTGTGGAGAAACATGTACTCTGGATAGGACTTGGGTCAGACAACTTCAGTTTCCTGGGTGCTGGGTGCACATACTCTGTGTGTTACAGTAAGTAAAAAAGTTTAAGGATGATTGTGCGAGTCTTAATTTTTTGATGAATCTTAGCTTTTAAAAGATATTAAATTGTCTTTTTCTAAGAATAATGGTCAAGCCAGGGTGCACTTTAAGACTCCATTTGTACTAGTAGCAAGAGAAAGAGCAACAGTGAAGAAAAGGTAACCTGCTGAAGAGTGTGCTTTCTAGCACGTAATGGCAGGCGGTAGCGTTGCACACATTTCCTCGGCTGAAGGATAGTGTTCCCCAAGGAGAGATTTCAGTCCCGTTGGGGGCCCACCCACACTGAGCCACAAAGGGCAGAAACCAGATCACTGGCTCTTCTGAGCAAGCATAACTGCCTCTAGGTATAGGCCCCTCTGAGCATGCAACTCCTGTGTACTTTTTAAAATTAGGATTCATTTTTATTTCATTTTCATGTGCACTGGTGTTTTGCTTACATGTCTGTCTGTGTGAGGATGTCAGACCTCCTCGCACTGGAGTTACAGACAGTTGTGAGCTGCCATGTGTGGGTGCTTAGAATTGAACCAGGGTTCCTTGGAAGAACAGCCAGTGCTCTTAGCCTCTGAGTCATTGTTTCAGCCCATCCTGTGTATTTTTTTTTAAGGGTAGAATTTATAAATTCATCAAACCCAAACTCCTTCTCAGAATCAACAGAACTTAGAGATGATTTCTCACCCAAGCCCCTGATCCTTTCTCCCTTCGGCATCCCTGGTATTCCCAGAACCCACTGGATACTGTGAAAATGCAGAATGTGCAATGTCTCAAAGCTTGTCATGGCCAAGGTTGACCCAGAGCACTATTCTTGAACTGTATTTCACATGGATTGTCTAAAAAGGGCAGAATTGGGAGAGCATAAGAGGCAAGAAGAGCCAACACAAAGGAAGTCTGCTCCATTAGGCAGGACACAGAAGCTCATACAGAAGGCAGGTAAGTCCAAGCCAACGCTCTGAGGATGGAGCGGAGCCTGGCACTTGGCTGTCCATTATCCTCTTCTTCCTATGTATGTGTGTGAGATTTTCTATTTAAAAAAAAAAAAAGAGGTGAGAGGGTGTGGCTTCACCCTGTAAAGTGCTATGCCCTCTCTGGGCACTTAATATTTCCACTCCCTCGTTTAAAGCCGGCCCAGACAGAGATGGTGCCTCAAATCTGGCTGACGATAAACAGAAAGCTAACCCCTTCTTACAGCCACTGAGCAGGGAAAAAGTGAGGACCTACCAGTTCCTGCCATCTGTACTCCTAACAGAGGCTCACCCAGGGACTGGCCCAGTGATGACAGGGGACAAAGGAATACAACTCTGGCCCTACATCGTATTCCCACCAATTCCTGGTCTTCTTGTGCCAGGCCTCGGCCCTCAGAGACTGTTGAGGTCATCCTCTGAGATATCAGAGACAGAACTTGAACAGCTCAGAGGAACCCCAGCACCAGAGAATCTTGGAGTTGACCTCAGATGAGAAAAAGATATCCACCGAATGGAAGTTCTCATCAGGCCTGAATGCCAGTGTGAAATGCAAGAATTGTTAGGCCTTGTTTGTGTAGGGCCCTGGGTGAATGACACAGAAGCTCAACATTGACTCTTCTTAGTCTTTAATTTGAAAAATAAATAAATAAATGGCTTAATATTTAGGTTCCTTTGCCAGGGAATAAAACTAGAGAATATGGGATGACAAATGCTTCTCAGATTTAGCATGAGGGTGATGAAATCCTTAACTCCATCGGTGAAGTTGATCTCTACCCACAGATCCCAGGTTAAGCCGACTCGGACCAGTCTGGCAAACAGCTCATGAAGGCATTTTGGTGCCTTTCAGCTTCTTCTCAAGAAACACACACACACACACACACACACACACAGACACACACACACACAAACAAACAAAAAAGCATAGCTGCATGGGGTTGCAGCAAAATGTGCACGTACCTCCAGCAGCAGCCGTCCTTCCTGCACAGAGAACTCTCTGTGTGAGTGGTCTTCGGGTGACAGGACTGGAGCCCGCCATACACACGTCTCCTTCAAGGCTGTCAGAAAAGAGTGAACAGACAGATAAGCCCTTTTCAGAGGCTAGGCCTGCCAGTGGCTCTTAAGTCACAAGTTTCTTGTGTTTCCCCAACTTCTACCCCCTCCCCCCCCCCCCCCCCGCTGTCCCATTTTTCCTGCTGTATGTCCATCCTGGGCTGTGCTCTTGTCCTATGTGGAATGTTCAGGATCTCCATGAGATCCCAATTGGCAGGAGGAGCCACTTGAAACCTTGGGACAGCAATGTGTGTGTGTGTGTGGGGGGGGGGTGACCTAATATAGAAATGTGCCCAAACTCCGGTACCACTCTGCCTCATCTTGGAATCTGTTCTTGATTCTCCCATATATCCAGTCTTGAGACAAACCATGGCTTCTTGCAACGTTCCCCTCGGTGAACAAGGATTCCAGGGGTCGCTGCAAGTACCTCTAGAAACCCAATACCAGTGGATCCCAACATTACCCACTTTGAAAGGAAGGCTGTCTGTCATCTGCTTCTGGGCAAGCCAAGGCCCCTGAGTCTGCCCATACCCTCTGAAAGGGGAGCAGGACAAACGCCCTTGATTGGAGGTAAGGAAAGTCCCCTGACGGTGCTCACCATTCCAAAAAATCAAAATAAATGCTCCTGGGCCCATAAAGATGCCCACCTCTCTCGTAGCCCCATCGAAGTCTGGGCTAGTGTCTTTGGGACGGAAAGCTCAAGGTTCTCTCACTAAGCTGGATTCTAGTCCGTGGCAAGCTGACTCTACCCCTACTATCCGGGAGACCCAAGCCCAGAGAGAAAGTCCCATTGGTGAGGACCACAGCATTAAGTATTCTCATTGCTTGTTCACAGTCCCCTTCATGCTGAGAAGAACAGGTTTGCTGGGATGGGCATACTACTCAGAAATAAAAGTAATATTTGAACCAAGGTTCTATTATTTTTTGTGTCACATGGCTTGGCCTTGGCAACCCCTTGATGCCCAGGAGTGGTGGTACTGTCTGGCAACCCTTGTCTAGAATCTGAGCCTCATTGTGACCTCATGCCTCCCTTTCTGAGTAGTTTGTACCAGTCTACTGCCAACTAGTCTACTGAACTCCTCCTTTGCTGAGGCTCCCAGCATCTGCAGAGCTTTGAGGCACCCTTGGAACTTGAAAGGTATCCAGGCTCCTGGGCAACTCTACTACTCTGGGACCCAGATAATGTTTAACGCCCTGCCCCACCTTCCAACAGACCCACACCTGGCCCTCAGACTTAGCTCTTCTGGGTTCACCCAGAGCTGTTGCTTCTGCTGGCAGAAAGTCCATGGAATCCTAAGAGAATCCTGCCTGCATGCAAGTGTGCTTGCAGGGATAAAGGGTCACCCTGCACAGGGGAGCCCAGGAGGCTGTGACCCCAGTGGCAGTGACATGGTCCTTGGGAGCCTGGTTTCTTTCTCTTCCTTTCTCAGAAGCCGTCCTTTTTCACCCTTGTCTTCCCCACCTAGTGAGGCTGGGTTTGCGTTCACTGCACTAAGTAAAGAAGGTACCAAGACCCAGCTATACCACTGCTGGTCTATAGCCGAAAGATGCTCCACCATATAAAAAAGACAACTACACTCAACTATGTTCGTAGCCGTTTTATTTGTAATAGCCAGAATCTGGAAACAACCTGGATGTCTCTCAACTAAAGAATGGATAAACTGTGGTACAATTACATAGTGGGATACTACTCGGCTATTAAAAACAAAAACACCGTGAAGTTTACAGGCAAATGGATGGAACTAGAATATATCATGCTGAGTGAGGTAACAAGACCCAGAAAGACATGCATGGTTTTTATCAGATCCCTCCTGGGAAACTTGAGCCCTGGTGTCTCTAGGGCAGTGGTTTCTCAACCTACATAATACTGCAACCCTTTAATTCAGTCCCTCATGTTGTGGTGATCCGCCAATTGTAAAATTATTATTGTTGCTACTTCATAGCTGTTAATTTGCTACTGTATGCGTTATAACGTAAGTATTTTTGGATATAGAGGTTTGCCAAAGGGGTCGCTAACACAACTTGAGAAAAGCAGCTAAGGGGCAAAGCCAGACTCCTTTAAGCCTACCCACCAGTCCGTCTTCACCGCTTATCTCCCTAGTCTGCGCCTATATGGGAGGCATTGATACACGAATTTCCAGATGTGTCTCTTCTGGATGCCTCAGAGGGCTCCATTATATCGCTTCTATTTTCTGGGATCTGCTCTGCTTCCCCTCTGGAGATAGGGTACTGAGAGGTTAGCAGCCACGCGGGGGCGCTAGAGCTCTTGGAGGGCATCCCACACCCCTGGACAAGGTGCCAAGAGTGAAAGAGGCGCTGTCCTCTCCTGCTTGGGCATGAGGGGTGGGTAAGGAAGCCTACAGCACAGCAAGGTTCAGCCTGTGTGGATTCCGTATAAACCACCGCACCAGCCGGGCTCATTCCCGGCGGACAGCTTCCTGATAGTGGAGGACTTAAGTTAGGATGTCTGAGGGGCCAGTACGCTTCAGTCACTGAGGTGGGGTGGGATGGGGGTGGAGGAACTGAACCACTTGAGCACAACCAGATTTTGGCCAAATCCACATCTTCCCCACCCTAAGCTCTAGAGCCAGCTCCGCCTCTAAGCGCCGTTAGGTCCAGCTCCTGGGACTCCGCCACCCCCATCGCGTGCCTGGCGCCTCTGGCTTCCTCCTGCGGCCACAGGCGTCACGCGATGGCTGCGATCGCGTGCGAGCGAATGGGGCCCCACCCGGTAGGCGCGGGGGGGAAATCGGTTGGGGGCCTAGACCCGAGGAAAAGGGATAGAGGTGTGGCCGGGGCCTGGGGGTAGGGCCGGGAGGGGAGGGGTTTGAATTGTTTCACCTCTAGGTGGGGTTCAGTAACTCCCTGCTTGGAGTGGCTGGTCAGCCAGAGCTGGGTGTCTTTGTCATGAGTTGTGGAGGTCAGTGGTCCGCCACCGACACTCTTAGCGACACTCTGCAATGCACACAGAAAGGAGTCAAGCGTAGCGTAGCTGTTCTCTGAGAGGCTACACCCAGCAGCGAATCCAAAAAAATGCGAAGACTCACAGCCAACCCTTGGGCAAAACATAGGGAGTCTTATGGGAAAATGGGGGTGCGGGCGGAGCGGGGTGGGGGGAGGGGAAGGAGATGGATAGAAGGTACTGGAGGTGACAGGAGCTCCACAAGAAGACCAGCTAATGAATGCCCAGAGAGGTTTGTGGAGACTGAAGCACCAACCAAGGACCATGCATGAACAGGGCCTAGGCCCCCTACACAGATGTATCAGACTGGCAGCTCAGGCTTCATGTGGGTCCTCTAGTAAGGGGAGTGGGGCCTATCTCTGACTCGGTTGCCTGCTTTTTGATCACTCCCCCCTGGCGGGGCTGCCTTTCCCAGGCCATAGGGGAAGAGGACTGCTCAGTCTGATGTGACTTGCTGAGCTGGGGTGGGTGGATAGGGGAGCTCCCCTTTTCTGAGGAATAGGAGAGGAAGAAAAGGAAGGGACAGTGGGACCAAGAAGAGATGGGGGTGTAAAGTGAAAAAATAAATTAATTACAAAAAAATAGTTGTGGAGGTCACTGGGGGCCCACAAAGCAGAGCTAGAGGTGATCCGTGCACCTGTGTGAGCGCTCACTACTTCCTCTGCTTTTTTCATGCCCCACCTCCACCCTGACCCTGGGCCTGTTGGCCTTCCCCTCCCTAGCTTCTAGGGCTGTGAGCAGGAAGCTAACTCTCCAAGGCACCAACCGCTACAAGTTTCTCAGCTCTGCTGCGGCCACTGACAAGCAGCGGGACCTGCTGGGACTGATCACTCAGAAATTAGCCCAGTTCCTGTGCCCAGTTCGACCTGAGTCCATGGTTTCCTGTCAGCCCTAGTTCTTCCCTCACAACCTTAAGTGAAGGAGGATCAGTAGGTCCCTACCACTAGGAAACTCACTTTAAAGATTTTCAGGGGCACTTCAAGGAGCCCCCAATTGGCCACAATCAACTGGAACCAACGAGTCTTTCACTTCTCCTATTTCCTGCAACCTTGAGGTAGTTTACTGGGAACAGCAAGAATCTGAAGAGTTACCATAGAGACGGTTGAAATCGCTACACACAGAAATGCAAGTAGTGCAGGCTACCCAACTTCCTAGTAACATGTTTCCCTTTCTCCATAACTCAGCAGGCAAGCAGGACTCCATCTGCAGATGCTAGACACACAAAAATCCAGTGACTGCTGGCGAGGTGGGGGGTGGGGGGGGGTCAGTTCAGGCAAATGTTCTTTGTGGAGGAGAAGCAAGAAGACTGAACCATCTCTGTTCTTGGGTCGGGCTGTAACACCTAAAATTGCCACTCAGCTTAGTGATGTCAATCCCTACACCAGAGTGGTGTGTCTGCTCAGTAGGCCAGCCGTTCCTATAGTTACTTTCCCCCCTAGACTTGCTACAGTCAGAGATAAGGGCTGAGCGAGCCAACTGGAGCAGAGATGTTCCAGAATTTTGGCTAAAGTTTCCTGCATGTTTATGAGGCTGAGTAAAGTTTATTTTAGATTGTCAATAGATAGAGATGTGGGTCCCAGGCAGAGCAGGAAGGAAGGGTACCAAAGGGGCAGGAAAGAGAAGCAAAGGGGCGGGGAAATAAGAGTAAGGGGTAGGGGAGAGCCCACCACTCAAGACTCACCCAGACTCTCCTGGTATCAAGCTGGGCTGTCCTCCTGGACACTTGCAATCTCTCATGCACCCCCTGGGCAAGAAAGGGGTTTGGCTGGAATCTTAGTAAGCCAATCGGCTTTAGATTCCCAGAACTACAGCTGGGAAGAAGAGGCCTCCGTCAGGACTCAGTCTACAGCACCACAGTCTACTGTGAACAGAAGGCCCAAGTAAGCAGCAAGGCAGACTCAGGATGACACATTGCCCAGGTCCTGTACTATGGTCATGCTAGGCTATGACCACTTGTCATTTGAAATCTTTTTCACTGCTCAGTCCCTCAACAAGACATGGCACCAGGGAATATGAAACAATGCTCGCCCAAACATGGCATTAAAAATTTGGGTCACAGTCCAAGTTGTATATTATAGCAAGTTGCTGCCTTTGATATATAGTTTCCAGGCTTTTAAAAATGCATTTGATTTCGCACTTCCAAACAGTTCACAAAGAACCACAAAAACTGCACTTCCTCTGAGCCACTGAGGACTGGTCCATCATCCCTTCCTAACTACTTGCTGAGGGTGTTCACTTCCTCCCTCAGGCTCTGTAGTAGTTCCAGCCACACACATGTCTTTTAAAGGAGAAACACCACCCTGCCTGCAAACATCTGTCACTATGGAAGATGAAACCTAAATTAGCTTTTGGTGGGAGGGAAGACCATGATTTGGGCACAATGCAGACAGACCCATATCCTTTCCCAGTATAGCAAAACTGGATATTCTTATGAAGTTTTATCAAGAAATGTTTAAGCAAACAGTAGCAAGAGAAAGTTCTCCAGTGTCAGCGAGGACTCAAGAAGTGTTTTGAAAAAAAACAAAAAACAAAAACAAAAACAAAAGCAAAAATTGTGTTTTAAAATCTTTTAAAGTCAAAGATCTACTAAAGCATGATACTTAGGTGTGAATGTCAACCCGAACAAGATACCCCATGAGATTCACCAAACTCCTACAGCTCACAGCTGATTACTACCCTGATAGCTCAGCCTGGGTGTCCTGCTCAGAGGTCAGAGACAGTGTTGTAATCTACTTGTAAACCATGAGCTGTTAGTGGAGGGTGAAAGGTCAGACATAGAGCACTTGGTTATCCTTAAGTTCAGTTCTCAGCAACACACACACACACACACACACACACACACACACACACACCACAAACACTCATAAATAACAGCATCATAGAACTGGCCTGCCCACCTGGCAATCATCTGAGTCTTCAGCTTATTCACATAAATAAATTATACATCATTATGGGTAACTAGCTCCTATCAGGGTTTTGCCATAATTGGGATCAATAGATATAGAACTGAATTTAGTAAAAATGTTCTGGTATCTTAATGTCGGATACACAGGTCCTTGAAAGACATACCCACTTGGTCCCTGTAGTTGCTTCCCCCTTCAGCATCTGTCATTATCTATCCCTGAGTTTGTACAGCTGTGACTGGGATGCCATACACAAGCCAAACATAAGGAGAAACACAGAGCAGGGAGCCAGATAAATTCTACCGGAGCTTAGGGATGAAGGGTGATGTCAAAATTGTGGTCAGGCAAACCATCTGAGGGAACGGCCTTTGAGTTAAGATCTGGATGGAGCAATCTCAAGACGGGTAGAAAGAGGGGTCCACGTGTTCACCTTAACCATAAGGCTCAAAGGGCACTGAACGATGACTTTTAGCTTTGCCTCTTTTATGTTTGTCTTCTCTACCTTTATTAGCTAGTAGTACATTACAGAGAGGTGTTCTCACTGTTTAGTTCCTTCATTGATATTAGTGTGCACTGACAGAACCCTGTTTTATCCATGTAGCGATCGGCCATTACTACCGTAAGTCATTTTAATGCTGAAATCTTGCCAGTAGAGCCTCCTCGCTGGTCATTCTATATTGCATGATATTCCTTCATTGTTTTTTGTTTTTTTTTTGTTTTTTGTTTTTTTCTGGTGTAAACAGTTCTAGTTTATATTGTGTCTCCCCTGCTCCCAAATCCCTGGCTCCTTCCAGTGGTGAATGGAATTCAGAGCTAGTACCTGAATGCAAAGTGTGTGTGTGTGTGTGTGTGTGTGTGAGAGAGAGAGAGAGAGAGAGAGAGAGAGAGAGAGAGAGAGAGAGAGAGAGAGAGAGAGAGAGAATTGTGCTCCCTTTACGTATATTACCATTCCTTGGCCTATCTGTACATATTAAAAGGCACCAACTCACACCAACAGCTCCATATCTGATTCAGTTCAGAGGAGAAACTTTTTTTCTTTTACAGTTTTTTGCCACTCAATTAGACATCACTCTCAAAACATGGGTGCTTCCTTCCATACACTAACTTTACCCTCATTGTTTGGAATTAAAGGCATGTACCACCACACCTGAACCTTAAGCTTTTCTATACCTGAAACTTGCTCTAAAACAGGCTGCTTTTGAACTCAGACCTGCTTGCCTCTGTCTCCTTGGAGTAAAGGCATGTTTGTATTCCAGTATGATCACACAGACCTAGAAGGTCATTGAATGTGATCTCTTGCCAGAGCAGCCATTCTCTGAATTAAAATTCCTCTACAGTTCGCTTTATAGATTTGAAAGTTATTAGAAACACACAAATTTTAAATTATTTTATTCATTTGGTGAAATGAATCATTAAATAATTATGTAGTGACTCATTCCCTTCCTCTCCCCAGTGCTTTTTAACTTCAAAGGAAAATTTGGACATTGATTCAGATGTAAGTCTTCTCTCTATTAGCGTTTCTTCACTGTGTCTTTCCATCTTTTTGCTCTTTCTTTCTAAGCCACTAGATTTTAAATGTGCAGTTTATAAACAGCATATCAAAATTCATATATCTTTTAATTGGCATGGCTATTCCATTTATATTTCTTACAATTAATGATATATTTGGACTTTTGTGCTTTTTTTTTTTTTTTTTTTTTTTTTTTTTTGGTTTTTCGAGACAGGGTTTCTCTGTGTAGCCTTGGCCATCCTGGACACACTTTGTAGACCAGGCTGGCCTCGAACTCACAGCAATCCGTCTGCCTCTGCCTCCCGAGTGCTGGGATTAAAGGCATGTGCCACCACGCCCGGCTTGTGCTTTCTATTTATTGTACCCATTTATGTCTTTCCTACTTTCTTGTCTTTTTTTTTTTATATATATATTTTCTTATTCTTTTGAAAATTTGTTGGCATAATGTTCTTGTTGACTGTGTACAGTTTACCCTGTTCATTCAAATGCTGATTTCTCCACCCCACCCTCTGCATCCAGACATTGCATTGTGATGTTTATTCTAAGCATCTCTGGTTTCAAGCTTGTATAAACATGTCACCATTTGTTCTCTGGGTTGTCAATAAAAACCAACTAGCCAATGCTGTGCAATAACAGAGAATAGGGTGAGACATCCTGATAGAGAGAGGGAAGGAGACAGAGCAGGGAGAGGAGAAGGAATGCACGTGGAGAGAACCAGGGATCACCAGAAGGAGTGAGCTGGACCTGGGAGATGAGTAGAAAGCAAGTATAATGTGGAGAGGAGAGATAGAAGGAAGGAGAGGATGGAGACACGAGGAGGAGGCCGGGAAACATCAGGAGAAATGAACCAACCCTAGGAGATGATTTAAAGCAAGTATAAAGTAGGAAATTAGAACGGGAGGAAACTATACTAGCATGGAGGTTTGGGACGGAGTAATTCTTACACAGCATTGTGCTATAGGCTAATTAAATAGATCCTGGTCTCTCTGTGTGGTTATTTGGGTATAAACCTGGTCAAGGAGTAACTGCTGATTTCACTAAAATAATAACTGTCTTGGGGGCAGGGGAGACAAACTCCAAGGATAATACAAGAACCCTAGAACTAACTCAAAGCATCCTCTTTAATTCTGTGCCATTATACTTTATGCATGCATTTCTCTTTCATTTTTATTGTATATAATCATTTTAGTCAATTATTGAATTACTCTATAGCCACCACTTTCTTGTTTCTCATTTCTGTTACATCTCAAAACACTCCATCTGGAATTTTCTTTCTTCTGTATGAAGTTCAAAGTTTCTGTTCAAAGTTTCATTTAATGCTGTTATCTCTGAGTTCTTAGTTTTCCTTAATTTTTGGTCTCAGAATGCTACTTAAGTTCCTGATAACTCATCGATTCATTTTTATAATACTAAATCTTGATAGTGTGGTAGTGCATACCTTTAATCTGAACACTTGGGAGGCAGAGGCAGGTGGATCCCTGTGAGTTCAAGGACAGTCTGTTCTAATACTGTGAATTCTAGCCAGACAAGGTTACATAAGACCCTTTCTCAAAAATAAATAACTTTATCTTATACTTGTAGCTGTCATCAACAGAAGAGAAGACTGGTTGCCTACTGAAAATTAACAAGATTGTTTAAAAGTAGATTTCCCACAGTATACTCCAAGTATTAAAAAGGAATGCAGATGGCACCTTTTCCCACTCACATTATAAAGAATGCTAAAATGAATTCTTTCCATATAAATTTGAGACCTCAAGACAACTGATGACAACTATTCCTAGGCTCCACAGTGACAGTCAAAGGATGGTAAAGGGGGTTCTTGGGTAAAGGGTTCATGTTGCAGGATATTTGGTCTCACTGTGAACCTGGAGATTGTAAACTGTAAAAACCTGTTTATTGTTTGTGGCTCATCCCTATCACACACTTTTAACCCAAGAGCTTTTTGTTCATAGAATTTGATAAAGTTTACCTTAGGTCAAGAGGCAGAGCAAGAAACCATCTGACAGGGATTAACCAGTTAGGAGAGACTTTGGGAGAAGGGTATTTAAGACAGTGTGGAGAAGAGCTCTTTGGCTCTTTGGCTTTTAGTTTTTGGCTTTTTCCTCCTGACCTGTTGGGTGAGCTAGCAAGCCTTTTCCTCTTGGGCTGTCAGCTAAGCTAGCAAGGTTTTGGCCTTTTGGCTTTTTTCATCTGGGATGTGAGTTGAGTAAGAAAGGTTTTTTTCCACTGGCACATGAGCTGAATAGTATGGTCAGCTGGGTGTTTTCTCTACCTCTCTAAGCTAATAGGCTTTCATCCCAGCATCTGGCCCCTGAGTCTTTATTGGTACAATTGAACAATCTGGGACTTTTCTTAATAACAAGAGGGGCATGCTCTATCTCTACCCATGACCTGAGAGAGTAGGCTTTCTTCTCCCCTTGTGTCCAGCCAGAGGTACTTTAGAAGGACTCTGTGAGACTACTGTGCCTTCTGGGGCCAGTGTGGCACTAAAGGCTGCTGCTCTTCCTCTACTTAGAAATCTAAGAGGAAAAGATTTGAGGGCTTCTTTCAGGCAACAAGCCTCATGAAGAAAGAATTGTTTAGCTAGTAGGTCAACAGTGCATTAATTCGTGTGGACCAAGTAGACCACATTTCTGTTCACTAGCCTTTGATGGTGTGGTATAAGTCCTGCGTAAAGGGAGACATGAAGGCAGACAATATCAAGAGGGGGATCCGCCACCTGTGGCGAGGAAAGTTCTAGGGGAACGTTCACCTGTGTTCACCTCCAGAGTATGGTCATCTCTTAAGACACCCAGTGACATCCCAGGGTCCCCTAGGATCTCATGCATCTTGCCGTACCAGCTCATAGCCATGCCAACCATGCCAGCATTATGGGACAGTTCTTGGCCTTCTTTCTTCTCCCCTTGCTATTCCTACTGAGGGGACTAGGAACCCCAGCATCATTGTAGAGAAGTCGGATTAGCATCCAGCCTCCTTCCTGAGGCCTGCTCACTAGAGAGGCATGCTATGGTTTTTTTGGTTTGGTTTGGTTTGGTTTTTTTTTTTTTGTTTTCGGTTTGGTTTTATTTTGCTTGTTTGTTTGGGGGTTCTTTGTTGTTGTTTTTGAGTCAGCGTTTCACTGTGTAGCCTTGGCTGTCCTGGACTCACTTTGTAGCCCAGTTGGCCTCAAACTCACAGAGATCTGTCTGCCTCTGCCTCCTAGAGTGCTGGGATGACAGGTGTGCACCAACACATCTAGTGAGGCATGTTATGTTTTAACTGTCTTATACTTTTACAACTGTTCAATCCAGCCTCCTTAAACAACAGTATACAAATACTAATACACCCTGCCTAGAAGTGACCAGAAAGGCTCTAGGCTGTTCTAGGCCCACCCAGAGGCAGAAAGAGGACCATATACAGAGAAGATCTGTTAAGGAAACAAGATAGGAGACTGAACCTCAGTCCTTTATGTCCTGGGAAAGAATCCAAAGACAGGAGAGAGGGAGGGAGAGAGTAAGTGATCGAGGCTGTCTCTAATTGGTGGAGTTGATCTTTTGAAATCAATGAAAAGAGATGGGCAAATAGAATCTGTTCATAAAACAATAAGGGTGATCTTTTTATACCTTAACAATATGTTTTGGAAAGCTATTTGATCTGAAGTGTTTAGGCCCTAAAGTCTAAAACTAAAGTCTCGTCTCAGCATCATCTACTCATGTGGAGAGACAATCAGATATGATAGGCCCTCTTAGCAGATTCTTCCTGTGGCTCAAACCATGTGTGTACATCTGAAAAACAATGGCAGAGAGCCTAAAAAGAGGAATTCCAGCTTCAAAAGGAGGATATCAAGAAAAGAAAGAAAGGTGTTGATGCCATGAAAGTCTAAAACCTAGTAAGACAAATCCAACTAGCTCTTGGAGTTGAGAAATATCTTGGGCTCAAGGCTCTGGGTGGGCATCCTTGGCCCACAGCCACCGTAGACTCTCTCTTCTGACACTCTCCAGGGTCACATTGCCCCGTGTTGATGGGGAATGCATGTGGAATCACTCCTTTATTGTCCTGTCTCCTTTTGTTGAGATAGAAGTAGCCGCTGGTATATCCCTGTTGTCTTCCTCCTTCCGTGGTGGCTGACTAAACTCATGGTTCACACTACACAGCTTCTTGAACAAGCGGTTTGTCCATCTGTATCCTCTCTTCTTTGTTGCAATATGAGCAGGCTAAGGATTTTCCAACTCTTTAAGTTCTGGCTCCTTTTCTCTTAGTTTCTTCAATTTATCCCTCCACATATTTTACTATAAGCAGTAAGGAAAAGCCTCAAGGAGCACCTCCAGTGGTCTGCTGAGGAGTCTCTTCCACTGAATGTCTGGCCTCATCTTTTCGCAAGCTCTATTCTTGACAAAACACTAGGGCACAGTCGGGCTGCTTTTTTGCCATCTTATGAATAAGGATTCTATTTCCTCTGGTTTCCAATATCAGCTCTTTGTGCCTGCTGAGTCCTTAACAGAGTAACTTATTAACACTCACATTTCTACTAACCTTTGTTCAATATAACATATATTATCTGAGACATCAAGAGCCTGATCTACAACACTTTTTTTTTCTTTCTTAACATTCTAGAATCACCTTTAATGATCATATTCCATAGCTGTCCTCTGAGAGGCTCCACCCAGCAGCCAATTGAAACAAATGCTGAGACTCACAACCAAAAACTTTAGGCCCAGCATGAGGAGCCTGGTGGAAAAGTAGGGGGAAGGATAGAAGGACCCAGAGGGGACAAAAACTGCACAAGAAGACCAACAGAGTCAACTAACCGATGCCCAGGGAGCTTAAGGAGACTGAAGGACCATGCGCAGTCTGGACCTAATCCTCTACACAGATGTAGCTGATGGGCAGCTTAGTCTTCATGTGGGTTCCCTAGCAAGTGGCACAGGGGCTGTCTCTGACATGGACTCTATTGCCTACTTTTTGATCCCTTCTCCCTGGTGAGGCTGCCTTGCACCGCCTCAGTGGAAGAGGATGCACTCAGTCCTAATGCAACTTGATGTGCTGGGGTGGGTTGGTAGGGAAGAGGGATTCTCCTTTTTTGAGGAGAAGAGGAAGGGAGATACAGGGAAGAGTGTGGGAGAGTGGGACCATAAGGAAGGAGGGAGGGAGTTATGATTGGGATGTAAAGTAAATAAATAAATAAACTTAGTTTTAAAAAATCATATTACAACAAATAGACCTCATAGCCAGTTGGCTCTTCTCAGCACACACCTTAGGGCTTCTACGTCCTGCATCATTCAGTTCCAAAGCTTCCTTCACATATCTCAGTGTTTGTCTGAATGGTACCCAGCTTCTCAATATTCGGTCAGATAAGGCTCCTTATAGCAAAATACCATTGGCTGGGCAGGTTGGACCATTTATCATTTCACAGTTCAAGAGGCTGGTCATTGTTGCGATTACAGCCAATTTGGGTCCCTTGGGGGGCCTTTCTGGTTTATAAACCCATATCTTGCTGTGTCCACGAATGAGTTGCTACTCTGGGTATGTGTTCAGAAAGGATTCTTGTGTTACTCTTACAAGAGCAATAACTCTGAAAGATCACAGTCACACCTTGGGATCTTCTTCAACTTTGATTACTTAGAGGTCCCATCTTCAAAAGCCTTCACACAGCAGAATTTGGGGAGGATATAAATATTTAACCCATAACCAAAACCATCAGGAAAAGCATAATCTTTTGTGGTAAAAATGGAAAAGTGGTACAGTTTAATAATTGTACACATCAGCCCTGAGTCTCCAGAATCATTAATGCTCTCAAGGAACATCTGATTTTTTTACATGCTAATGAAAGTTGTGTTCCCAAGCTCTGGGTCCCAGGTCACACCTAGTGATATCATGGTGTGTCTGTATTTGTCCATCTGGGGGTTAGAATGAAGCAGAAGACTGACCTTGGGAAGGAACCCTAGGACATCCAGAAGCATGTGGGCATGCGTGGCAGGTTGGGAACGGAACAAATGCACACCAGACACCATCCAAGGTGAGCCCAGGCTAGGGAAGCAGCAGCAGCAGCAGCAACATAGGCATGAAAAATGTCTAGGTTTTTATGAAAGATGACGCTAGACCTCTGTGCCTCTTTTTATTATTTGTTTTAGTCTTTAGGACTGTCTTCTCTCCCTGGACGGGACTCTCCACAAAAGTGCACATTTGCTCGCCTGATGGATGCTCCCATCCTATCGACTCCTTGGGTAGATGCTGTCCATGGGTCAGGCCTGAGCATAGTCTTTAGTATCAATGCCTGCGACTCTCTACCCCAGTAGAGCTGCCTGGTGACAGCAGGGAGTTCCTAAGGAGGTATGGAGCAAGCCAGCCTATGATGCTTCTGAACTGAACTACTGGAGCCACAGTTTCTTAGACTTTGCTAGTCAATGCTGAGTGCTACATAGCCAAGGGTGCAACCTAGGGCAAGCGTGAGAGGACCAAACTCTGTTCCTTGCCCTGTAACAGGACATAGGAGTCTCTTCTAAACAACCCCCAAACTTTTTTCATCACCCAAATTTCCCCTTTTGTGGATAGCAACATTTATGAATGTGAAAAATCCCACCCCTGACGTGTGTTACCCACAGAAGATAGTGGAAGTAGAGCTCTGAAAAAGCAAGGCCTTGCTATACACAAAGACCAAATAAAATTAAAACAACCCACTGCCTTTTAACAACCCATTAAAGGCAACCCAAGGCAATTCCAAGAGCAGATTCTCAGGCCAATGCCACCCTCTGAGATTGGAGTTTACAGCTCACACCGTTTTCAGAGGTGATGTTTTATGGCAGTTTTAATGAAATTATTTCATCTATTTGGGTCAACAAGCATAAACTAAAATTCAATTTTTGTAGGGTCACCCTTTTTTTCTTTTTTCTTTTTTTGTTTTTTGAGACAGGGTCTCTCTGTGTTAGCCTTGGCTGTCCTGGACTCGCATTGTAGACCAGGCTGGCCTTGAACTCACAGCAATCCACCTGCCTCTGCCTCCCAAGTGCTGGGATTAAAGGCGTGCACCACCATGCCTAGCCACCTTTTTTTCTTAATCACACAGTTGAAAATGAGTTCAGGAAAATGTTTAGAATGTCTTCTCTAACATATAGCTTAAGGGGCATTGGAACATTCAGAACCCATGGTGGAAAATATGTGTAGTAAAGAAATTTAAAATCTTACCCCCAGAAGCCACAGCACTCTCAAGAAGTCTGTGGACACTGAGGATTCACTGAATTTCAACACACCGGGGTCCTCAGATTGCAGTGAGATGGCCAGGCCAGCCACAAGTCTGCATTCCACATTAAAGAACAGTGAAAATAGTGGCAAACTGTGTAAACCACTTGACTTGCAAGTTAACAACTGGGTATTTACAGAGACTCCTGGACAGATTTTTGGAACTGCCCAGAAACTTCAGGAGCAGATCTTCTCTGAGCCAATAAGCTTTAGGCCTGGCTGGGTGCATCTGAGCCTGTCCAGCAAAGAAGTGGCCTGGTCTTGTTCCTTGTCCTAGTTAGCTTTACCTGTCACCTTAACAAAGCCTAGAGTCATCTGAGAGGAAAGCCTCAATTCTCAAGTTGGCCAGTGGGCATAGCTGTGAGAAATTTTCATAATTGTTAACTGTATGGAAAGCTCACAGTGAGAGGTACTATCGCTGGGCTGATAACCCTGAAGTGTATCAGAAAGCTATCTGAGTATAAGCCAGTCTTCAAGCCAGGCAGCAAGGAGCATCCTCCATGAATTCTACCATGCCTCTTTGGCTGTAAAATGAGTCCCTTGGTTGAAGGTAAAGTTGTGTGGAAGTTAATAAGCAGGCGTACCATCAAATTCCTGCCTTGAGCTCCCTCAGTGACAATGGGCCATGACCTGGAATTATGATGAGTAAACCCTTTCCTGTCCCAAGTTACTTGTATCAGAGTATTTTATCACAGCAACAGCAGGAAACTAGACCACTCTTCATCTCTGCCCCAAGGTCAATGTGTGCATATGTGTGGCCATGTCAGTGCCAGGACAGAAAAGAAAGGAGCTTCTCTACCCAGGGCAGCCCCAGTCTGAGTTGAGTGCTTAGATTTGCACACTTCCCTCGAGGTTTGATAACAAGTCCCCATGGGCACTGGGCTTGACTTAGTCACACTTCTCACTTTTAGGCACTTTGTAGAACACAAACTCAGTTTTCTCCTAGCTTCCCACACCCATACAAAACCAGGATGACACAGCATGTTTAGAAAGGTGACCTCAATTTCTTCCCATCCTAATGACCTGGAAAAGCACTCAAATCTCAGAGGGGGAAAAAAAATCTCTGAATGCAGCAGACTGAGAGAGACTTGCCCAATAGGCATCTCCAGTCTTGGTCCACAGGGTAGATAAGATTTCTATGGAAAGGATACCCAGGGTAGAGGAAAATTCATAAAAAATAAGTATATTGTGTGTAAAACTGGAAAACCTAGAGTGGATTAAAAATGTGGTGTCATCATAATGAGTGAGTTAACCCAGAAGCAGAAAGACTCAAATGGTATATACTCACTTATATCTGCATACTAGCCCAAGAGGCAGGTCCCACAAAAGCCTTCACTTACCAGGAAACTAGGACAGAGGGGAGGACATCCTATTGGGACTCTAGATGAGAGAAGCATGGGAGAATAGCAAAGTAGAAGGATCCAGAGGGTCCTAGAAACCTACAAGTAGAACATTATGATAGGCAAATTTGGGCCCAGGGGTCCCGCTCAAACTAAGGCACCAGCCAAGGACAATACAGGTGGTAAACTTTAAACCCCTACCCAGATCTAGCCAACGGTCAGAACATTCTCCACAGTTGAGTGGAGAGTGGGATATGACTTTCTCACATACTCTGGTGCCTCACATTTGACCATGTTCCCTGGAGGGGGAGACCTGGTGGCACTCAGAGGAAGGACAGCAGGTTACCAAAAAGAGACTTGATACCCTATGAGAATATACAGGGGGAGGTAATCCCCCTCAGGAGCAGTCATAGGGGAGGGGAATAAGGGGAAAATGGGAGGGAGGGAAGAATGGGAGGATACAAGGGATGGGATAACCATTGAGATGTAACAAGAATAAATTAATTTAAAACATAAAATAAAATAAAAATGTGTTGTCATAGCCCCACTGTGATATGGTGTTCAACGTTCACTTTGAGGAGGCCTGCACTAGCCAGGACTCAGGGGTGTCTGTGGAAGACCTCAGGCAGCTGTCAAGACAATCAGATATCAGGTGCCATGCAGAACTTCCACTTGGCATCCTCCTGATACTGGAATGTGAACCTTCACCAGGACTCCACCGAGAGCACTCACTTGCCAAGAAAGGCCGCTCTTGCTAACAGGACACTGAGAGGGGCTATCAAAGCTCAGCAGTGCGGCCCACTCCATCAGAATACATAACCATGCTGGACACAGAAACTAACCTGAGCAACAAGCAACTGGAAACCATGCCCTTTGGGCTTCACATCTCTTTAAGCCTGTCACCTTCAGCTGCCACACAAGGCAGAAGCTGCACAGCCCTATGTCTTCAAGCCCTATGTCTTCTTCGGCCCTTCAGATATCCAAGGTCTGAAGGAAACCAAAACCTGGACATCTAAGGAAATAAGATGATGTGGCAGGACACGGACGGGACCAGTCTCAAGAGACAGTGGCAGAAGCCATGGCGAACACAGAGAACGGGTCCATCTCTGACCACCACCCAATCTTTCACAGGCATTCTTCCAATCATTCTCCCGTAGAGCAAAAGCCACAGCATGGCAGAAAGCCCAGAACCCTGCTACCCTTGAGGATTCCCTACAGCTAATAGAAAGACACAGGATATCCCTAAACTGTGGTGGATTGGAACTTCATGTTGTAGGGAGCCTCTGAAGTCCTCGAGACACAGGACTTGACAAGTTGTAAAGGGCAAAAGACTTTGCTAGAGCATGTTGGTGGGAGATCAGCATGGCTGGCACAGCACACAAAGCTATTTTGGAGACACCCTTGTGATGCCCATGGCAGCAAAGCCTCTTGCCTGTGGCAATCTCTCTCTCTCTCTCTCTCTCTCTCTCTCTCTCTCTCTCTCTCTCTCTCTCTCTCTCTCTCTCTCTCTCAGAAGAGACCCCTGAAACCCTGACCCACCCCACCAGCCATCCAGGCTCTGGGCATGACCCTCTTATTCCCTGGAGTTCCCCCACTCCCAGAGCTGTCTTGGCTCTAGGCACTTGGAGAGCCCAGCATCATCCTAGTAACATGGGTAGAAACCCTGAAACAAGAGCGTCACTGTTAACCTGGAGCCAAAGAAATCCCACAGGCCTGTCAGCCCACAACCAAGGTCTTTCCATCTAGATGAGATGGGCACAGGCAGGAAGGGTTGCATGGTGGCATAACACAATTCTGCACATGTCTGATCAGAGCTGGGCCCAAGTCAGACGCATCTGGATCCTAGTAGACCCAAAGTAAGACCCAACAGAGCACAGGAGAAACCCAGATAGACCAGGAGGACCCAGGTCACCTCAAGCAGACACAGGTGGCACAAGTGAGACTTAGGCTCAGATGGACACAAAGGGCACAAATGAAGAAGAGTCCTACCTTGGAAGAAACTCTTCACCCTGAGGTAACTAACGCTGAGTCGCAGGACAGAAAGCTTGTCCAGCTTGGAGATGATGTCGGGTGAAAATGGCAGCAGGCTGGCCAGGTGGTCCAGCTCTGTATTGAGGCGGTCCCGGTGCCGTTTGGAAGGATTTGATTTCTCAGCCCCCATGGTAAGCCTCCTGTGGGAAGAAGGCTTTATTCACAAAGGGTCCCACCAGGAGCCATTGGCCACACAAGGAAGAAACCTTTCTCTGTGGTGGCCTCACTAGGAACACTGAAGCTCCTGCTCAGACAGAAAGTGCTTATAAAAATTAGCAATCACTTCTTCTTGAAGATGTGTATCAAGTAACTGAGAAGACACACTAGTAAGCTACAACCTGCTATTTGGAGGAAAATGGGGAAAGTCTCAGGTAAGGGCGAAGGGCATAGCTACTGGCTGTGTGACCCTGATGCATTTCTCAACTACTCTGGCCAGGTTTCTAGGGAAGGAAGGATGCCTAGCTAGGGCTATCTAGGCAAGAATGTGCATGGAAAAAATATGCTTTTGTCTCACTTCCTTCAGAGTCTCCTAGTACCTAACCCAAACCTAAAATACTATAGGAAAAACACAAGTTCCCGCACTAGAATGGTGACAGCTTCCTGACCCCTTTGGCAATCCAAACAGGTTAGCCTTTTTGGTTCCTAGGACAATGAATTTCAGTTTGAACTAGTCCTGAGAGTCCAAAAGCCTAGAAGAGGAATCCAGGAGCTGACAAACAAGGACAGATAAGGTCCCAAAGTCAAAGCCTCCAGAGCTCCAGCATCTGGGGGGCCAAGAGGGCCCTTTGCCCACCGTTCCACATAGCTCAGGAAACCTGCTCATCCAAAGGCAGATTCACCTGGCCTCATCTACCTGCCTAAAGGAGGGAGCCCTCAACGTACCTTCATCCAACTTCCTAGGTCTCCTCCCTCTTCTGCCCTCTTAATTGTGTCACAGAATGAACATTCCTGATTCCCCACTCTCGGCGTTACCCACACACACTAAGCCTCTAGAAGAGATGGCAGCAGCCAGAGTACATCCAATGTTGGAAAGGCCAGGAGAGCAAAAGACCCCTTATTGGCAGAACTACAAAAGCAGCCACCTGATTCAGCAGACCAACACTTTCTGGGGTCTCAAGAAATCTCAGGATTAGAGGCCCCTCTGGTTTGGAGGGGTTGTCCAGTGACCCAAATTCTAATAGTGTCTGGCAGTAACAACCTCAGGAGCTGTTTGTTCCTTTTGTTTGTTTGTTTTGTTTTTGTTTTTGTTTGTTTGTTCCTTTTTAAAGTGAGATGTACCTCACACAATATAATCAGAGACTTAAAAGTGGGCATCTCTTCCCTCGTGGCCTTGGAAGAGGATGAACTCAGTCCTGACGTGACTTGATGAGCTGGGGTAGGTGGGTAGGGGGGCTCCCCTTTTCTGAGGAATAGGGGAGAGGGGATGGGGAAAGGAACTTGAGACTGAGAGGAGAGGAGGGAAGAGGCTATGACCAGGATATAAAGTGAATAAATAAATAATTTAATTAAAAAAAATAAAAGCGAGCATCCTCCTTCATTTGCCACTCATAGCACTGCACATCTCTTCTTGGTTTGAAGACTCTAACTGTTCAAAGGGAAGCTCTTCCCTCATGTGTGTTTTCCTCCTGTGGTCCTTCCCTTGGTGCTGGAGGCAGCTGGCCTGTGTTCTACCTATGTGGGAAGACTTGCAATGAGTATTTTCATCCTAATGTACAGAAACATTAATAATGGTGCCCCTAACTGCTGTCACAAGACAGGGTGCTTCCATGGTTCATTCACACTGCAGTGTGGTTGGTTCTTCATTCTGTGTTATGGCTGAATGCTATGCAAGTATATAAATGGACCACATTTTATTCATCTTTCACCAAAAAACAAATCCTGTGTCTTTCCGTTTATGATCACTGTGAATATAGATACTCCGAGCATTCACTCAGAAGAATTTGTTTGAACATGTATTTTAAATGTAGACACCCGGGACCAGATCTGCTGGAGCTGTGTAAATCTATGCTTAATATTTTGAGGGATCTCATAATAGGGCCGCATTCTACATGCCTGCATGACTTCACAGACTCTCCATAGTACATAGGGCTACAACTTCTCCACATGCTTGGCCAGACTTGCTCAGTTCCATTTTTATTCTAGACAGTCGGTATGAGGTACTATTTCCTTGTGACTCTGGTTTGCACTTCCCTGGTGACGTCTCATGTTATGGATCTTATCCTGTGTTTGTTCACTTACATATAGTCTTTGAGAAGTGGCAAGTCGATCCTTTGATGTCTTTTGATTGGGCTGGTTTGGGGGTTTGAGTTACAAGAGTTCTTTGTATGTCTATTAGGCCTTTGTCTGATATATGATTTGTAAATAGTATCTCCTCTCTATTGGTTGTTCTTAACTGTCTACTTCCAGTGTTATTTTGTTTATTTGTTTATTTATTTTGGTTGGTGTTTTGTTGTTGTATTGTGTTTTGTTTTGTTTTGTTTAGATAGGGTTTCTCTGTGTAACAGCCCTGGCTGTCCTGGACTCACTTTGTAGACCAGGCTGGCCTTGAACTCAGAGCCCCACCTGCCGCTGCCTCTCAAGTGCTGGGATTAAAGGCATGCACCACCACTGCCCGGCTTCCAGTGTTATTTTAAATTGCCAGTCCAAACTGAAATAAATTGGTACAGAGTACCTAGCACAACTTGGCAAGGGGCCTTCTCTGTGAATTACAGATACCTGAAGACTCCACACAAAACAAAGGAGACGCCGGGCGTGGTGGCTCACGCCTTTAATCCCAGCACTCGGGAGGCAGAGGCAGGAGGATCGCTGTGAGTTCGAGGCCAGCCTTGTCTACAAAGAGAGTCCAGGACAGCCAAGGCTATACAGAGAAACCCTGTCTCGAAAAACAAAAACAAAAAACAAAAAACAAAAAAACAGAAGTGGCATCTGATGGGTGGATAGGGGCAGGGTTAGGGAACGGAAGAGAACCATGGAGGTGCTGAGTAGTGCGAGGGAGACAGCAAAACCAGGATGAGCGTGGACATGTATAGGCCCCTGAAAGAGATATTTAGGGCCCAGAGCAATGTGGTGGGTCCATATGGGGTTGTGTGCTCAGAGGTCAGGTCTGTCTTCCTTACCATAGGCCTTGGCCCATCTAAAGGGCTACACAGGGGCCTCAGGCATGGGCCTTCCCACTTATGCTCTCCAACTCCACTTACTTCAGTGTCCTGGGAAGTCCTCAGATGAGTAGGGGCTCCCTAAGTCATAAGCCATGCTTACTTTGAACTCTGTGTAGATCTAAGGTAGAGGTGCCCTTGCCTTTCCATGCAGGGTGATGCCTACACCAGCTCCAGCCCTGACTATCAGGTCTTTCTATACAGAGTACATGCAGGGTGCTGCCTGCAGTAAGATGAGCCCTTGCACTCCAAGCCTTTCTCTCGGGCTCAAGGAGGGGCACTGCCCAGGGCAGTAGCTGTGCCGGGGTCATAAAACATTTTGAATATCAGTTCCATGAGGCAGGTGGTACCCTATACAGGTGGAGGGGGAGGATAGATCATCGGGGTGGGCAGTCCATCTAGAAAGCAAACAGTCTGCTGGGTTGAGTGCAGGGCAGATGTGAAGGCAAGGGTAGCATTCCCACTGACTCCTGGGAGAGGGACAGCAAGAAGTGCGAAGCAGTGGTTCACCCAAGAAGATCAGCAGCACAGAAGTAAGAAGCAGCAAGAGGTAAGAAGCAATTAGTCAGCTCCACTAGACAACTCCCCGTGACACCAGCCATGCAGGATACTGTGGTCTGACTTAGCAAGAGATACTCAGGACATCGGACTAAACTATAAAGTATTGCTGATTTTTAAAAAGGTAGTGCACATAAGTAAATGGAAAGGTGTTTCATGTTTTTAGATTGAAGAACACAATATTGTTAATATGCAAGTCTTCCCAAAAATGATCTACAGATTCAATGCCATTTTCACTAAAATTCCAACAGGGGTTTTAACATGATTATAAAATTAACTCTCAAGTTTATACAGAAAACAAAGGACCTAGGATGGCCAATCGAGAAGAGTACAGCAGGAGGACTCACCTCCTGATTCTAATGAATCACAGACTCCAATGTAAAACCGAATATAAAACTTTACAAGAAAACGTGTACAAGAATTTTGGGTAGTCACAGGCCTCTTAGAACATACACACACATGCACATGCGCGTGTGTGCACACACACACAAAGAGAGAGACAGAGAGACAGAGAAGGAGGAGGAGGAGGAGGATTGGGGACTTTAGAATTACACCTTCCACATGAGAAAGACCTCAAGGGTCCTAGAGATTATGATGTGGAGCACCAAACATGCTGCTGGTGACATGTGTGTTCATTCCTGGAAGAAAGTTATGGATTCAGAAATACCCTTAACTACCAGGTAACACCTAAAGCTATGAAGAAGAGACTTTTGATAACTGAATTAATACTCACAAATTTCTCGCCACTTAGAGCAAGGCCAATGGCACCAACATCAGGCTGCCTGTGTCATTTACCCATATCCATTTTCCCCTGGAGACAGATGGAAGGCTCTTGCCTAACGACATGTGTGCTGCAGATTTATATTGCAGCTGGAAAACACAGAACTTAGTGGACATCAAAGGACTAAACAAACACCCTCCGAGGAGCACACTTCATATACTCGGACTGTGTGGCAGGGAAAGTGCAACCTATGGCACAGACTCTGAGGTGTGCACGTATGTACACAAGATGAGCACATATGTGGAAAGAAGGAAAACATATTGCACACACATCTCAGGGCTCATTCACAGGCCGTGCTGAAGCCAGATGCTTCTTGAAAGGGGACAGAGTGTGGAGACATTGCCCTGAGTCCTGAGCCAGGCAAGCATTCTATCTTTTCAGAGCATCCATAAATCAAATATTAGCTTGGCATGGCGGTGTTGGCCTTGAGGCAGAAGCAGGCAGATCTCTGTGAGTCCAAGGCTAGCTAAGGCTACATAGTGAGACGCTGTCTCAAAACAAATTAAATAACTGTAAGTATTCAATGCCTCAAACCTGGCTTCACTTTTGAGTTGGAGTAAAAATATTATGAAGGCAAAAAAAAAAAAAAAAAATCTCCATACCACTGTTTCAGCTGAGTGACAGTTATATTCTGTCCTTACTTACATGATAAATGTTATATAAACAATTCTGAATCTTTGTCATAGAGGGGCACATGGCTATGCTTACTCTCATGGGCTTTATATCTTCTCTTCAGTGCACTCAGACTTCCCTCCGCACCCCCCCCCAGCACTCCTCCCTTATCAAAGACCTACATTCCAGCCTACCTCAAACCCCACTGTTTGGTGACTCCAGTCTCCAAAGAACCACCTTCAGAGGCCGGCCCCACACTCAGGGCAACCTGAGCTTCTTGCCAGTCCTTGGATCCACAGGGTCTTAAATCTACACAGGATCTTGTAGCCCTGGAGGCTAAGTGGGGTAGCTCTGCCACATACAAAGAGAGCGCACGTAGAAAGAGCTGCCAATGGGTAACCATTCGCATTCTGCCCCCCGCCCCCAGCCTCACATACAGCTGTATTGTACACACAACATACCCAGAACACCCATCCCAAACCACCAACACCTTTCTCTCTCCCTCTCTCCCTCTCCCTCTCCCCCCCCCTCTCTCTCTCACACACACACACACACACACACACACACACACACACACACACACACACACACACACACACACACACACACAGCACCATCCCCAGCTGGTGATGTACACACCAGATTCTATACCAGGAGCCAGAGGCAGCCTGTATGCCTCTTGTAGAAGCGGTAACTCAGCTGATTTCCTGGTAAGTGTTCTAAACCCTTGTATTGCTGGAATCACCACACTTCTCTCACTTTGACCACTCTGAGGCCAGCAGGTTAAGGCCAGGAAAGACAGAAAGACCATAAACTATCGTGTCCCTGAGGGACATGGGTCTAAGCCCTAGGCTCCCCCATCTCCATACCTTTAGAGAACCTTAAGTGGGGAGAATGACCCTCAGAGAGCCTCTGTCATTTGGAGTATGAAGATTAACCCCTGGGGCACTTTCCACAGATGGCCTGACTCCTTTCTGAAGGGAACAATGGTTCCAAACATAGGTGACATATCTCTCACCCAAAGGAGACCTCCACCAATTCCAGCCAGGGCTTTGTGTCCAGATCAGAAAAGCTGCCTAAAGAAAGCCAGTGACAAGTCACACTAGCGTGAGACCCAAAGGCCACCATGACCATGGCCACCAGGAAGGTTCTCCAGAGCCTCCATTATACTATGTTGGTCCTCAGGATGGTGTTAAAATGTCCCTGATTCCCCCAGGGTATCAGGGTGGACTGCATGATACCCTACCGCTTCTGGACGGGTTTCCTCCTCTTCCTGCCAGCATACGTACACTCTCCTGATGGAATCATCATCTTTGGTCCTAAAAAGAGAAAGGGGACATTGATTCAATCACATGAAGAGACCCAACATGACATCCCCACATGTGTTTACTATAGTGACCCCAAAGCAGGAAGGTCAGTCAAGGCTATATCTATACAGCTAGCATAGAAAGAGCTATAGCCAGTTCTACAGTATAGAGCAAGGTGGCCGCCTGTGAAAACCTCTCACAGCTTCACTCTGAACAGAATTGTTATGTATGTGGTGGAGCAGGGTGCAAGCTACTGAGCCTCAAGAAGCTGCTCCTTTCAAAGCCATACTACCTGTTTGTTTGGACAGTCCCCCCCCCCTTACCCACAAGCCCACAGGGCTAACAGGCCCCCAGTCCTTCATGTATTATTTTTTTTTCAGTCTTTTTTTTTTTTTTTTTTTTTTTGTTTTCGAGACAGGGTTTCTCTGTGTAGCCTTGGCCATCCTGGACTCACTTTGTAGACCAGGCTGGCCTCGAACTCACAGTGATCCGCCTGCCTCTGCCTCCCGAGTGCTGGGATTAAAGGCGTGCGCCACCACGCCCGGCTTTTTTTTTCAGTCTTATGTGCTGGACTTCCACTATGGTCACTCGTGCTCATCCCTCTACAGCCTAACTAACAGTGTCCTGTGGCACCAGGCACACGCACATGCTTCCCACAGAAGTCACTGAGGCAGCCCAGGCCTTGCACTTCAAAGTCTACAACTTTACAACCCTTCATCAAACATAAGTTCCCTCTTCTCTGCCATGGGGTCTTGATACTTCCAGTAGTGGGGACATCCGAGCCTTACAGATGCCCCTAGACCCCTGTTGCATCCCCCAGTAGCCTGAGAATGTAATAGGTAGCCCTGGCGTGACCTCGTGTGTGTGTGTCATCTGGAAAAGGTACCATTTCTACTCCTGGGAGTGGCTGTGAACGTGTCAGAACTATGTGATTGATCTGCTTTGAGGATAAAAAGGAGTCAGGCAGAGACAAAGAAAACCCATCGAAAAGATATTCCATGTAAACACTAATCACACACCCTAGGGTAGCATGCAAGGCATATGACAAAAGAACACCATCAGGCATGGAGAAAACAGTTCAGCACTCTCAGTGATCAATAGGACATCACTGCAGACACAGCATGCACAAATGACAGCTGTCTGCTACTCAGGGGAGCTACAAAACACACCCTTCAGCACCACCAGAGTACATGTTATTCTGGGCGCAAGGAATATCCACCAAGGTAGACTTTACTGTAGGACTTACGTAATCTCAAATAAATCTTAAGTGACAGAAATAATATGTTCTCTGATACAGTGGAATTAAACTAGAAAGACATCTGGAAATTTCCCAAATATTTGGAAAGCAAGGAACTCATAATTTAAAAGTACTTATAGATGAGTGGAAATGCAAACGTATCAAACTTTGTAAGATGGAGCAGTAAGTACTTATTAGAAAAAAAAATCAAATAAATAATCTAAGCTTCTAACTGAAGTAACTAGACCAGAAAATAAACCTAAATCAAGCAGGATAGAAACAAGGAAGAGAAGGTATGAAACTTAAAACATAAAAGTGAAAAAAAAATCAATAAAACTAACAGTTAATTCTTTTTTACCTTTTTTAAAAAAGGATTTATTTATTTATCATGTACACAATGTTCAGCCTGCATGTATGCCTGCATACAAGAAGAGGGCACTGGATCTCATTACAGATGGTTGTGAGCCATCATGTGGTTTCTGGGAATTGAACTCAGGACTCCTGGAAAGTGCTCATAACCTCTGAGCCATCTCTCCAGCTCCTAACAGTCAATTCTTAAAAGATTAACAAAATGGGCAAACCTTTACCCAGAATGATCAGAAACATGAAAGGCCTAGACTACCGGAGTCAGAAATGAGGGAGGACAGTTCCACAGACTCCACAGACTTCAGGAAGGCTGTAAGAGTTTACTGTTGTGAACTGAACGGTGTCCCCCAGAATTCATATGTTAAAGCTGCAGCTCTCTCCATGGCCATGGGACATGAGTGGAGGTGACTAGGGAAGTGAGGCCATCGGTGGATTCTGTAGTTCCACAGAGTTGTGCTCCTAGGAAAGGAGCAAAAGGCAACAGGGCTTTTTCTCTCACCATTTCAGGAAGACAAAGGGAAAACAAGGCTATGCACCTGCCAGAAAGACACTCTCACCAAAAACTGAATGGAATAGCATCTTGATCTTCAATGTCCATCTTCCAGAACTGTGAGTTAAGAAGGTCTGCCCTTTAATATGCCCAGTCTGTGATTTTTTTTTTGTCATGGTTACCCAATCATACTAGGACAAATAATTTTCCCATGAATTCAACAACTCAAATGAAATGAAGCAATTCCTTCAAAGGCACAAACTATTAAAACTTACTCAAGAAAATAAATAACATAGATAGTTCTATATCCCAAAAAAAAAAAAAAAAAATCCAAGCCCAAATAGCTTCCCTGATACATTCTACTAATTTAACATATAAATAAGAACAACTCCATAGCTTATAGGAGAAAAACTAAACACTACTCATGTGTGAGTCCAGCCATGTTCTGATATCAAAGCAAAGATATTACAGAACAAGGAAATTTTTAAATCAGTTCCCTTCATGAACATAGACAAGAAATCTTCAATTAAATATTAGTACATAGAATCCAGCAATACCAAAATACACCAGACCTTAGTGGAATTTGTCCAAAGAAGTCATATCTTTTTTAAATCTCAAGAATCAATCACTGCAATTCATTATTGCTATTAATAAACTAAAGAAAAATGTGATCACCTTAATACCTACAAAAATATCTGACAAAATCCAAATCCATCTGTGATCATTAAGAACTCCACCTAAAACTATAGAGAGAACGGAATGTGATAAACTTGATGAAGTTCATCTCCAAAAAGCCAAAGCTAACATCCTATCTAATGGTGAAAGACTGAGTTTCCCCCTACAACCAGGAGCAAGCGTTTATGTTTTTCCTCTACTTGTATCACGTGTCATATTGTGGATTAGAAAGAAAAATAAGGCAAGAAAAATAAAGTCATAAAACTTAGAAAGCTGGTCTACAGATGCTTATTTTCATCAGGAGGTGGTTATAAGTTATTATTGGTCTTATACAGAGAGAAAAACTAGGTTGGACTCAGGGACGTCTCTCTTTTCCTTTGTCTTTCTTTCGTAGGTAAGGAGATAGGAGCTGAAAAGAAAGAAAGGAGGATATAGAAATATAGAGGGAGGATAGAACAAAAGGTTGATGATTGAACCTACTCCTTAACTCAAGGCCTTAAGTTACTCACAAAGAAGGTTATCTCTAAGCCATTGGTATAGACTTTTGTACATTGATGCAAATCATGGTCATGTCAAATACTAGTCTAATTTTATCACAAGAATATAATATATGCTCTAGGTCTAGCAGATAGATATGATTCTACAGATATAGAAGGTAAGATAGTTAAATAAGGTCTTCAAAAGCCTCAGAGACCTACAGAATATGGCATTTAAAGATGTTTTTTATTATTCTAAAGATTCTTTGACAACAAGACAAGTTAACTTCTGGCAACACACAGCTGACCTCAAAGAATATGATGAGCATCAAAGAACCTCCTTATAGAGATGGCTTCAAATGTGGCAAACCAGCCACTGGGCAAAATGTCCTCATTTCTGCCACAGATAAAATTCTGCCTAAAAATAGTCAAGCCTAGATGTAGGAAGAGTCGACCTAGATGTAGGTTAAACTCTGCCAAGACAGGGTAAGCAAGTTCTCAATAGTTTCTGCCTCGTAAATATGTCTGGCAGAGACATTGGGCTAGAAGACCGAAGATGATGCTTCAACATTATAGAGAGTGTTGGGTGACTATTCAGGTAGTAAACTGTCTCAATCATTTTTTTCGTCTTGGAAGCTGCTAACCTGCACTTCTGGTTCACTCAGGCATTTAAGTTTTATTCCTTCTCAAGTCTTTGATGGGGGTTGAAGACCAGATAGTTTAGTCCTACAATCAAGTTTAGTTGGTTAGGGAATAAGATCTTTTTAGATCAAGATAAATGATTTAAGTTAATAGAGATGAGATATGATAGATATTGGTTGTCATTCAGAAATTTAGACCCAACAAGATAGGAAAGGTGTTTACTTCAAGTTTGACAAATACAAATAGCCAAAGCACTATGAAAGTAACAATTATATAACTCATGATTGTCTCATGGTCTTCCTGCTATATGTAGTTTATTTTATTCATGTGTAATAATATAAATGTATGTTAAAAAGAAACAATAAAATAATTTTTTAAAAACTTAGAAAGGAAGAATTCAAACTTCACCTCATCACAGGCAATGTGATGGTACATAAAGAAAATCCCCTGAAAAAGAAAAAAAAAAAAACTTTGAAAAGCTTCCTATAATTTGAGCATGGTGGCACATGCATTTAACCACAGCATTGTGGAAGCAGAGGCAGGCAGATCTCTATGAGTTCAAGGCCAGCCTGGTCTGCATAGCAAGTTTAGGGAAGCCAAAGTTATACAGTGTCTGCCTCAAAAAAAATAAAAATTAAAAAAACAAGAAACAAATTACAAAAAACTTCATATAATTAACCATTAAGTTAAGCAATGTGAAAAAGTAAAATGACAATATACAAAAGTTAATCATACAACTATATTCTGGCAATGGACCAATGGAATTTAGTTTTTTTTTTTTAAAGCTGTAACATTTAAAATTATGCCCAAGTTTAAAAAAAAATAGATAGCTCTAAATTCCTGACAAGTGTAAGTGGGCCTCTAAAGAGCAGGAAATGTTAAAGGAATATTAGGAAAAAATTAATGTAATGAAAACCATAAACTACAGATCCAAGAGGTTCAGTGAACCCAAACACACACACACACACACACACACACACACACACACTAAGGAATATTACACTAAAGTCCTTCATATCCAAATTGTTCATAATCAGTGACAAATAGAATGGTTTTAAAATCCAAGTACTGCAGTATTTGGTACAGCAGAATAAACGAGAAAGAATAGCATCAGATTCTTCATCAGAAAGAAGACAAGGAAAAAGATAGAGAAGCAGCAAAATTAAAGCTCTTTAAAAAAAAAAAAAAAAAAAAAAGATGCTAGAACCCAAAATTCTACATATTGTAAAAATGCTTTTCAAAAGTCAACTTTTTAATTTTTGAAATGTGGGACAGGATAGTTGGTTTAGCGGTTAAGAAAGCTCACTGATATTTCAGAGGACTAGAGTCCAGCCCCCAGCACCCATGTCAGGAAGCTCACATCCACCTATAATTCCAGATCCAGGGGATCCAATGCTCTCTTCTGGCTTCTGTTGGTGCACACACACACACACACTTAAAACTAGATAAAACCATAGTTGGCAATTTAAAAACAATGAGAGTATGTTGTGAGATTTACGAGATGTGTACCAAAAGTCAACAGGGAAGACATCAGCCATGGGAAATAGCACTGGTTATCCACCTGCTGTTTCTGGGTTCCAAGTCACCTTTGCTTGCCCACTCTGCAAGAAGATTTGGGGCCCTTGGAGTACTTCTTTTTAGAGTGAGCATGGTGTTACACCTGCCAAGAGAGGGCACCAGAGGGATCCTGGAAGAGAAAGGGTTCTTTTCTGGTTCTGGAACTAGTTTTTCTTTTAGCTCTTACCTAGCACTGCAGAAGCTAGAAAACTTAGCAGCCTCCTCTGCCACCTGGAAGGTTGAATCCTATCTCCCAAAAGGCTTGCATCCCATCGCTGTGAATGGAACCTCCTTAGGTACTCCCCCTATGCACTGGGGTACTCTTCTGAGTCCCCTTGTCACCTTCATAGTTAATCCAGTGTTACAGTTAGTACTGTGTCAAAGTCTAATACAGTTGAAACACTGTATAAAGTAATACTGCATGAAGTGAGAAAGTTAATAGTGTATTAAACATTAAAGTTAATCAAATTTAAGTTGAAAACTAAGTCAAGCTGAGGAATGATCACACACACACACACACACACACACACACACACACACACACAGGGCATGCAAAGGAGTCACTGCTATGTAACTGTCTGGGACAGTGAATGAAGTCTAGACGGTTTGGTTAGAAGAATAAGGCTCAAATGAAGCCATGTCTGCCAATATTGACCATTACCCACCTGTGCTGGGTCATGAGCAAAATGAGTTCATTGTATAATTCTTCCCGTCTTTGCAAAAGGTTTGACATTTTCCTAAATTAAAGGTGGGTGGGGCCACAGGGATGACACAGTACTTAGGAGTGCACACTACTCTTTCAGAGGGCCCAAGCTGATTCCCCAGCAACCACATCAAGTGAGTTACAAGAGTTTAAGTGTGTGTGTGCGTGTGTGTGTGTGTGTGCGTGTGTGCACGCGCGCGCGCCAACAGAAGCCAGAAGAGAGCACCTGTAACTCCAGCTTGAGGGACTCTTATGTTACAAAGGTATGGGGGCTGGCCTGGTCATGCACATCTGTAACCCAGCACTTAAAATCCCAAGAGAGAAGGATCCTGAGGTCAAAGCCAGTCTCGGTTATATAACAAAACCCCGTGTATAAAATAAATTAAACCCCGTGTATAAAATAAATTAACTAATAAGTGGGATTTTTAAGTTTTAAGAAGAGAGAACACGTGCTACAAGAATGGGCATACTGTGGTCAGCTGACTTTCGACTATAGTTCCCCAACAGCTGGAGGTAGGACAAACGGATATTTACATGCGGAAGAGTGAGACCGGCCTCCGTCCTCCACTGCTTGAATGAAAGAAAATAGTAATAGCCTAAGCTCCAACACTCTCAGAAACAAAAGGATTACAACAAACAGCAATAATATAAGCCTTAAATGTGACAATATTTTTAGTTTTGGCATCAAAAGCACAACTAACAAAATAAAACAAAGGCCAAATTGGGTTTCATCAAAAATAAGACTTTTGCCTCGAAGCAACACTAGCAAGAAAGGTAAAATGAGGGACGTGTTGTTCTTGCCGGGGACCTGGGTTTGGTTTCCAGTACCCACACCGTAGCTCACAGGCACTGACATGCACCAGACATGCATGGGGCGCACATAAATAACTGCAGACAAGACACTAGTCCACACAAAATATAAAATAAAATGCTTTTAATTTATAAAGAAAGTAGAGAGACATTGCACAGAATGGCAGAAAACATAGGCAAGTCATATCACATATGAGCCTAGAAAGTCCTACACCACCACCACCACCACCACCACCACCCACAGCAACAACAACAAACAACAAAGCGGTGGAGGGCAGGAAGCTGCAAGAGTGATGAGGTCAGAGGGAAATCTATAGGTTGAAGGGAAGAATAGGTAAGGAAGTGGGGATGGGGGAGCTGCAGGTTTTTGGGTGTATAGATAGATGGGTGGTGGGCAAGGGCTATGAGCTGGCACAGGAAAGATAGCTGTGGGGAGGGATAAAGATATGCAATGAAATTCGGGAGGCCATCTTCCCAAGAAGGCCTGTGAGAGCTGGCCTCAGCCACATGTCCAGTAAGTGGAATTCTCAAGAAACCAGGTTGGGTAAGCAGTGGCTGGAGGCCATCGTGCAAAGCCATCCCACTGGGTCTGCAAAGGACTTTCAACTCAGACAGGAAACTTCCAGGCCACACCCAGGACTGGCCCCAGAGAACAGGCCAGGGATGCTTCCTGACATCCTCAGAGGGCCACATGCATACTATACCCACTGAACCAACCTCCATGCCAAATAAAGTACAGGAAGCAGATGACCCCTACATCCTAGAAAAGCCCAAGCCCCAGCACCACCAGCTTAACCAACATCATGGCCAAACGAGTCTCAGAGCAGGAACAGAACTAGAAGTCAGGATAGGAGGCAGCTAAGCAGCTAAGCGTGTATAGGAGCACAGAGGCCATAGCAGAAGGCCTGTATGAGCCATCTTTATTCTCCTGCCTCAAACAGCAGGAACTACTAGGGCTATAATCTGAGTGTGGCATAATCTAGCCTCGTTAACAGCCACTTGCTGTTGACCACTGTAGTCTAAAATAGGTTCCTAGACGTCTCCATTGGGATGTGAGGAACAGTCCTAAAATGCAGATTCTTGGGAAAAAAAAAAAAAAAAAAAAAAAAAAAAAAAAAAGGCACCAAGAGTTGATAAAAGCTGCTCTATGCCTCCACAGCAAGAGAGCAATAAGCAATTTGCTGGCACCCACAGCCAGTCTCAAGTCTTCCAAGCAACTGCTTTGAGTTTTATCCTGCACCTTTGTCTCTGCTGATGTCCCCAGCACAGTGTCCCTTGTGTGACTTCTTTGAGAAAGGGACGGGAGCCCTGGTGTTGCTGGAAATCTGAGTGGCACAACCCGCCCCCCCAGAGGCCTCGGCCCTGCGTTGCTGCCCCATCCCAGCTGGGGAGCCCCCTCCCCATTAGAGATGACTCTCGTGCACCCCTCCCACTAGGGTTCCTCCTGGAAGAGGGTCCAGGCTTTGCACAATTCTGCCACAGGTGTGCCCCCAGAAAAGCTCCATTTTGAAGCTGGTTCCACAGTTTGGGTTCATGGGATCCTTCTCGCTGTGGCTTCACACAAATGTCCCTTGTGGCTAACTACATCTCCTTCCCACACTTTAGAAGCAGGTAGGGGGCATCTCTTCAGTAAATACTGGCTGGGAGGACCATCCGCAGCGGACTCCTGGTAGCCTAGATCAGGATCTCTTTGGTAGGTAGAGCTGAGCCGTGGGGCGTGGGCAACAGACATGTAAGTGCTCTTCGTTGGAAGCCCTATGCTGAGAGCAGGGCCTGCCCTCCATGGCCTGTGGACTTCTGCTCACTAAGACATGAGCTGATTAAATTTCTCAGGTGAAAGTTAACAGCTGTTCATTTTATATAACAGATAAATAGAAAATAGAAAAAAAAAACCAGCCCCCTGTGTGTGTAGTACACTACTTCAGTCTTCTTTCTAGTCTTACACTTTTGATAACTCTGAGACCATGTTAGGTTACTGGGAAGACCAGGGTTCTGAGGCCTAGAGTGTCTCCCCAACCAGACTAGAGGTAGTCTAATTACAAAATCCAGTACCCCAAGCCTTGGGGTATAATCCTCAAGGTGCACACCCAAGTTTCTCCTAGGGCAGAACCTTTAAGTTTAGCTGGACACTGTGCTGAGAAGCCAAGCTACACCTCCCAGCCTGGTCAGGGGCAGCCACAGTGGGAAGGACCCCATGAGCCCAAACCGTGGACTCAGCAGCAAAATGGACCGTTCCTGGAGGGACCCTTGTACAACAACTGTGCAAAGCGTGGACTCCCTCCAGGAGGAGCCCTAGGAGATGGGTGAGAGTCGCAATGCAGGGCCGAGGCCTTCAGGGCCACTCAGAGTTCCAGCAACACCAAGGTTCCTGTCCCTTTCCGAAAGAAGGCACACTCCGGAATTCTCTGCCACTCAAAATTGGAGAGAGTAAATATTTCTGGTGCCACTAACTGACGAATTCCTGGAATGGTGGAATTCCCTCCAAAGTGTGAATCCCAGGTTCCTGCCCTCTGATCTCCATGAGGGGCTTGGCTGTGCCAGTGGCCCCAGTCCTAGGAACAACTAAGGTGGCCTGTGGGGAGCCCCTTGTCAGCATCTGTTTAAAAACAAACAAACAAAAAACAAAACAAAACAAAACAAAACGAAAATCTTCTAAAAGACGCTAGGTCCAGGGCAAAGGACTCCCTAATGTGGGACAGGTATATATTCATTTGCATTGAGAGAGTGGAGGGGATGACAAGACACCTGAGGGGCGTGTGTGTGTGCGCGTGCGACTGACCTGGCTGGTTTCCCTCAAAGGTTGGGTGTCAAGAGAGAAGCCCCTGGAGTGCCCATCACTTTCAGGAGTTCTGGGCCCTCTAGACACAAAAATAAGTGGGAGAAGGGGCCCCGGACCACGCAGGACAGTCTCAGAGAGGATACTGCAGAGGCAAAGACCAGAGAGCCCGTGAAGCCCAGGAGCACTTACCCGGAGCAGGCGGGGCGCAGAAGATAGGGCGCGCCCGAGAGGGAGCCACGGAGGACAGGGAGCTGTCAGCTCTCTCATCTCGGGGACCTGGCCTCAGGACTAGAAAAGGAAAGCCCCACCCCAGCACGCGAGCAGCCCTGCCCCGCCCGGAGCAGCAAACTCAAGAGAAAAGCGGCAGGGGGCGCACGCACAACTCCGTCCCTGCCTGCAACGCGCCTTTGAGTCTTTGGGGTTCCCGGGTCTGAGTGCCTGGATAGGGTAACACTGCGTGCCCTTTGAGTCCCCGCAGTCCTCGAGGTCTTTGTGCCTAAACGTGGTGGCTCTTGCTTTGTGCTTTTCGAGGTCCCAGAGCAAGTCCTCAGTGTGTGCACCAAATCCCACCTGGGCCTGAGGAGGTCCAGGTGGTCTCAGTTTTAAAGAGCTGTAGGTTGGAGCCCGTTGGCCCCTGAGGCCAGAGGGTAAGATCAAAACAGATAACCTAAATTTAGCGTGTCCCTTCTCCTACTCTACGGAGTTGTTTGGAGAATAAAAAAATATTAAAAAACAGTATTTTTATACTTCACAAAGTATAAAATATTAGTTTGCTACTTCCTGACACCGAACTTACCAGGAAAGAAACATACTAGCACATTGGAGTCTTTTGGGGGACATTCTCATCTGAAGCTTTTCCAGACACCACATGGTGGCTAGCCTCAGCCCTAAACGTACCTACCTGTTCTACTGTCCCACCTGCTAACAAGCACAAGGTGCCTCTCACGGGAATCTATGAAGTTCTTCATATGGGCAGCCTGCCTTCCACGTCCTACTCCTCACCCTGACCTTCCAGCCTTCTGCCTAGGCAGCCAGTCCTGTTTCCAGCTCCTGGGATGCACCCTAATGTCACTGTCCTTAGGCTAGGGCTCCCCAGAAGTACCCTTGTTTGCTCCCTGTTCCTTAGCTTTGCACTGGCTGTTTGGTCAGAAAGTGCTCCCTTCTGTAGAGTTTCACAAGGGACCTGCCCTCGGATCTCAGAGGTGAAGGGACCTTGCCTTTTCTGTGCACAGCTCTGGAGCTGAAACACACCTGGTGTGTGAGTTTCGCCCACAAATCTGGGGACACGAGGGGTAGGCTTTACTCTATCCTTTAGTTTATAAAACAGCTCTGCCTGACAGACAACACAGGCTCAGGAATAGTGACTGGGTAAATGTATTTATATTGGGTTTGGCATCAAATGATGGGCAGCTACGCTATCTTTGTTTTGTTTTTGTTTTTGTTTTTGTTTTGTTTTGTTTTGAGACAGTTGTTCTCTGTGTGGTCCTGGCTGTCCTGGAACTCACTCTGTAGACCAGGCTGGCCTCAAACTCAGAAATCCACCTGCCTCTGTCTCCTGAGTGCAGGGATAAAAGGCAGTGCCACCATCATTGGGCTAAGTACTATAGTTTTTTTTTAATCATTAATTGATTAATCTTGATCTGGTTTTTTATAATGTAAACTATGCATAGAAAAGCTTTGTTTGCTAAAACTGAGGTTATTGTAAATTTTTTAAGTTTTATTTCACAACTTGTGGCTCTTATGTAGCTTTATTGACAGGCATGCAGTGCTTTTGGGAATCTGGAGAAAACAGAGGGGTTTTGTGGGGGGGACTGGCGCTTATGGGTACCCTAAGAATTTGGATTTTGTTGTCCCTTTCAGAACCTTTGGCACTTTCTAGAAAGAGCTTACACACCTCCTTCAAGGGAAAACAGCCTCTACATCTCAAGACAAATACAAGTCTCACCACACTTATGTTGTCCCCTCAGAACCAACAGGAAGGGGACACCTGCACTACTGATCCTGGAATGCCAGGGCCATGGAGGATTGCTCTGCCCAAGCACAGCAGGACACCGGCCCTTGACACCTTCAGAGGTCATAAATCTCAGCTGTGCCTCATATTGTTCTCCCAGTCTCAAGTCTCTGTAAAGGTGACCCTTCCAAAGGAAGCACCACCTTTAAAGCCCAAGAAGACAGAGGCCCAAATCTTAGTCTCTTTCACACTAAAATGGCTCTGACTTCCTCAGCAGTGTTTCTCAGACACAGGGACTAGTCTGCATTTGGCTGTCCAGGATCCCTGCATCCTTACAGATATGACCACCTGCCCCTTACTACGATGGATAAAAATTCAAATAAACCTCCCCACAACCTTCGCTATTGATCCAGCATCTTCTTCCTGCCTGGCAGAAGAGACACTATTGGGGACCTTCTACTCCAGCACTCTTCCCTACCCTCTCTCCCGTTAAAGCTACCAAGTGGAGTCAGAGATGCCACGCCACTGAGCTATCTCCACTCAAAATTTTACCTATTGTATTCTGGTCCCTTTCATGAACTATTTGCTGACCTGTGACTCTGCATGTTGGAGGTAGAGTACTGCTGAGAACCCGGGTACCACAGTCACACCTAGGAATTCTGTTCTGGATTTGGCAGTTCCTGTGAGTTGTTGCCACTGGAAGGTACCCAAGGCCAGCTCCAGCTCCTAGACCTGACAGAGGCATCTGTAAGTGAGGAAGGAGAAACTGCTTTCTTTATAGCTGAGCTTCACTGGCAGTGACTTCAGCGGCCCCTAGCCTCTCCCACTTACACGCTTCTGAACTGGGCAGACAAGAGTGTGTGGCCTTGTTGGAGAAGGTGTGTCACTTGGGGTGGCCTTTGAGGTTTCAAAAACTCACAATGTTACCAATTATCTTTCTCTCTCTCTCTCTGCCTACACCTTCTGCAAGATGTAAGCTCTCAGCTACTGCTCCAGTGCTATGCCTTGTCTGCCTGCTGCCATGCTTTCTGCTGTGATGGTCATGGGCTCATTTTCCAAGAACTGTAAGTAAGCCCACGATTAATGTTTTCATTTGTAAGTCATCTTGATTATGGCCATCTCTTCACAGCAATAGAAAAGTAATAAGATACTTTTGAGACCAGTTCAAAACCCTGCATAGGTATGAGCTACTCTTTTCACAATGGGCACCTGGTGTCAAGCTTCTCCATAATGACTGTCATGACTATCTTCTACTTTTTTTTTCCCTGAAGGACAGCAAACTATCCGAGTATTGCATGAAAAGCCTCCAGGAAGCTCCTACTACCCAGTGCCTGTGAAGTCTGTCCCTCCCAACCAACCCACCTGCATCACAAACTGCATCCACCTAGATGTGCACTGTGGAGGCACGCATGGCTTCCTGCTCCCTGGACTCACTTCCTGCCCTTGCAAATCTCTGGGAGCTGCAGTCAGGGAGGTATAGGAAAGAGGCTTCCCAGAGAAGGTTGCAGAAAGTATCTGAGGGACAAAGCAGTACAAGAGGTTCCACTGGCTAGGACCCTGAGTAGATAAAGTGTAGCTAAACTCCTAAGACCTTGGCTGTGGCAGCATGGCAGTATGTACAGCCTAACCTCCATGCGCAGATCCACCTCCTCCCCTAACCCTTTTCATTTCTCTACCACACACCCAGCTCAGTGGGCATTATCTCCATGACAAGCACAGAAAACAGACTTGTTTTCAATTTCCTATACCTGAGTCCAACAGGAGCAGAAACTACTAGAAAGCTTGAGGTATGAGATACCCACAGGGATTCAGCAGAGCCCCTCAGTCCATCTTTTGAAAAGAGTCAGGTGAATCATAAACACATCCTGTCCCAACAACTCTGCTCTAAGAGCCCCCAAACCAGATCTGGGGGTGGGGGTGGGCTCTAGCCATGACTGATTGCTCCTCCTTCACAAACGGTTTCTGTGTCCACTGTTCTCAGTGTAAAGGCTCCCCAGCAGAGGCCTTATTGGACTTATGCTTTACCCTGGGAACAGAACCTTGTGCACTTCAACCCAAAACTGAAGACAGAGGGGAAGCCGGAGGCTGAAGGGGCATGTTGAAAGTGCAGAGAAGAGTGCCGGGTTTTCTGTGATTTGTTCCCTTTCGCAGAGGCTGCAGACTGAGCAGTGACTCATTTGCTTATTTTTATGAGTCAGTCTTTATCCTCCCACATCTCAGAGCTCTGCAAGTGGTTCAGCATCAGATTCCATCCTAGCCCCACCCAAGACACCCAAGAGCGTTGGAGGAAAATGCTCACCCCAATCCCTGGCTACCCAACCTCTCCCGCAGCGTGATTGTCTGAATCACAGTGTGTAGTGGACGCTTTGGTGTCTTTAAAAACTCAAGTTATGGTATGTAAACATGTTTTTGTTCTAATCCCAGGTGTGGGCTACGGGGCTGATTCAGACTGTCCACAGCAGCAGACATTTGGCCTCGTGTGGGCTCAGAGGGGCTCTTTGCCAGCTGCAGATAGTTTAATTCTGAGGACTCTGGAGAGGGAATAAATATCAGAGCCAGGAGAGAGTTGGGGGGGGGCTTCAAGAAAGAAGGCTTCTGCTGCCCCTCCTGACGCTCCTGGTTGCTGTTGATGCAGGCTGATGAGAAGATGGGGATATACTGACTACAAAGATTGGACTTGCCCTAAGGAACCCAATAACCCTCACCAGCAGGAAGCAATCCAACAGAGCTATGCCCCTTCCCCCCACTAAACTTCTTTATCTCCTACTTGGTATTGGGGTGTTGGAAGGGTTTGAGGTGGAAAAGAGAGAAAGGGATATAAGAAAAAGCAATTCTTTTAAAGTCTCCTCCTACAATAGGGTTTTCTTTTTCTGTTTTTTAAACCATTTTTCCCCCTTGGTGCATACCCTGCAGAAGTTACCTAGGTAAAGATGTAACAGAAAAGTTTCTAGAAAACTCTATGGTTCACCTAACAACATTCTAGTAAAGACAGGGCCAAGGTAGAAAACAATTTCCTTGCATATGCCTTAGACTAGCTCTGGTGTCAATGCTGGGAAGATACAGCTGTTCCGGGTCTTGGTCTCCTGTGACCTCTGTTGCCCTTGGAAGCCCTGGGAGTTTCTTCTAGCCTGGAGACCAAAGTGCCCTAGTGTGACTATTGTCTATAAGCTGTGCTGGGCACTCTGCGGGCCCCTCTAAATCAGTCTCTCATTGAGTTCTGAAAAAAAAATCCCTCTTTTTCTCAACCCATTCCCTGAAGATGTTCTGCATCCAATTCCTGAGCTCCTTCCTCCTGTTACTCTAGAAGCTGATTCTGTTTCAAGGATAACCATTTTTGCTCATCTCCCTGAGATGACAATAATAGACCAAATGGGCTTTAAGGTGTCTTCTTGGTTCCCAAATTACCTCTTTTACAAGTATATGTTAAACTCTGCCAACTTGGGACAGGGTGCAGTGTCATCAAGGTTTGCACTGTAGTTAAAGGTGCTGAGGCCATCCTACTAAGGTACCCACTAGACTGCAGTGGGTACCGGAGATGCCAAAAAATGTGGAGCATTCACTAGGGCAGTTGTAGGTAAGTGTGTGCTGCAGGCTACAGATGTAGACGCACAGGGCTGTCAAAAGCTGCCAGAGCACAAAGAATGCCTAACAGAGCTCCGGGCGCTCAACATGGAACTGCAGGACTTGGCATTTGCACTGCTGCGTTTCAGTCTGGATGTTCCTTCCAGCTGTTAGGGACACAGATAGCGGCAGCTCCGTGAGGCTTCTGAGAGAGAATCAGACACATCCCTCAAGTTCTCTTGCACTTCCCCAAGCACATTCATAAGCACAAGCAGGATTCAAACTGGGAAGAAGCAGCTTAGTAATATGGCACTGGGCCCTCAACCAGCACAGTCCAGGCTATGGGAAGGAGAGAAGATTGCAACAGGAAGCCCTACCTCCTAGCTCCCTTTAGGGCATCAAGCCTATGTTGTTTGGGGTGTCTGAAGATGTGGAGCAACCAAAGAGAACCAAGGCAGAAGCATCCTGGGTACTGAGCCCACAACAGGTAGAGCAATCTCATACTTATTAGCATGGAGGCTCCACCCTTCTTTGGGGGCAGTACCCCCCATATTCCCCTATCCTGAACCTACTTGTTTCCCACTGCACCTGCGCACATGGATGGGGCAGGTGAGTCACTACCTGGCTGACTCTAGGGGTGCTCTTGTTTGTGTGTTACATACAGATGCATATATAAGTGTATATGTGGGGTGCACACCTATGTGTGTGCATGTGGAGGCCAGACATTGACAAAGGTTCTTCCTCTACTTCACCCCACCTTGTATTTTTCTCTTAATGAACCTGAAGCTCATTGGTTGGCTTGACTGGATGGTCTGTGAGCCTCAAGGATCTTTCTGGTTTTTCCTCTCAGCATTGGGAGTCCTGCACCTCCACATACAGACAGCCTTTTATGTGAGCGTTGGGGATCCAAACTCAGACCCTCAGGCTTGCGTGGCAGGCACTTCACTCACTGAGCCATCTCCCCAACATCAAGGGAAAGCTTCATCAGAGTCTTCTCAGGAAAACTGGGGACAGCGTCGATAGAGGGCGAACAAGCTATCCCTGTCAGAAAAAGGGGGAAGATCTTTTGTAAATTGTTGGGAGGGAAAAGGGACAAGTAACCTTGCAAAGGTCATGGGCGTAGCATTTTATAAGAAATTTCTTCTTGTAAGACATGGACCAGGGGTCAGTTTGTTCTTGGAGATGTGATAGTGTATCTGACCTTTTCAATAAAGGGGAGGGAAAGACACATTTCCTATTATTAGCAAAAATGGTTATAGGTTAAGGCCCAAGATCTACTTCTTGTCACCACAGTGGCCACTGTCACCTGGAGGGATAGACAACCTCAAGAATTTTTTCATGTAGGATCCTCTCAAGTTTGAGTCTGGATGACTGCTTCAGGGTCACCGCCAGCTTCTTACCACACCGAGTTGTGAAGTGTTTAATCATATGTCTCCTGTTCACATGACGAGTCAGCATAGGTGGAGGGTGGGTATCCTGGCCTCTCTCTTCGATGGCTGACTCCTCCTTAGCAGGGCTTTGTCCATACCATGGCCCGCTCCTCACTCATACTTTCCTAATCAGCTAGCTGTTCACTGCATCTTAACAACCAGTTCTGAGTGAACAAGAAGGGAATAGCAAAGGACACAAACCTTCAGGAAACTTCCTCCAGACACCCACCCTCCCCCTTAGCCAACCCCTGGGTCTTCCGAAGCTTCTGCAAATGCCCCCACCCACCCCCAAGAGGATGAACAGGGCCTGTCTGTGATGTGACTGCACTGCCCCCATGTGGCCAGGCTGAGCACAGCAGGCTTCCTCTGCTAAAGGGCAGGGGTCTGGGCTGAGCAGTTTGCTGTAGTAGAGGCACAGAGTACTGCTTCTCTTAAACTGGGCACCTGCTTTGCGGATGACTCTCCTACACCCCATGACTCAACTGCTTCCCTGGCCTTTGAGTGAATACCAAAGTCCCCACTCCACAAATAGCCCCCAGCCCACGCTGTCTCCCCCAGTTGGAACCCTTACTCCAGGCTACTTTGAATTTCTGAAAGCAGCCCAGCCAAATCACATCCAGCTCAGGTGGAGAATCCAACTCTATGCCTTCCTAATGACAGCACTGGGCCCTGGGCAAGGTATTTCACTCAGGGTCATGACAACAGTTACACCCAGATATGTAGCACAGGTACTTCATTCTTGGGTGTGGCACACTCCCAGGTGTGTGGTACAAACTCATACACGTACAACCAAGGCACTTCATGCTCATGTGAGGTGCAGACACTCGGGCGTGTAGTAAAGACGGTCAGATACGCAATGTAGAAACTGTGGAGTGCAGTACTAGTCACCTAGGCACGTGAAACAGATACTCGAGTATGCTGTGTGAATTCTCAGGTGGTGCAAGGACTCAGATGTGTGCAGCAGATGCTCAGGTTGTGCATGGGTGGCTCCTCAGACATACAGTACAGGTTCTCAGTTAGAGGGATCAGATACTCAGAGGCGCAGAGCAGCTTCTCAGGTGTGTGGTGTGGTACTCAGGACTATGGAGCAGCTTCTAAGGTGTTTTGTTGGTGCAGGTACTCTGAAGTGTAATACAGGTACTCAAAAATGCAGCACAGACACTAAGGTACGCCATCAAAATGCTCGGGTGTACATGTCCTCAGATATGTGGTAGCCACATCTGGTGCGAGAGCACAGACGGGACAAACATTGGGGTCCTGCTGGAGGAGTATGGTTGGAGACAGCTGGGAGGGAGCAGAAGTGACTGGTGGCTATAAATGGACGTTGAGCCTTTTACACAGATGGAGGCATCATATATACCACTGAACTCCACTGTCCTGGTTGGGCTCACCGAAATAGGGTCATCTGCTAGTGTGGGTCAACATCTGACAGATAGCTGACGTAGATGGCTCGTCAGCGACATACATAATGGGATCACAAGGTCAATGCCCAAGAGACAACACAACTCTGCCACCACAGAATATAGCTCCTTCTCTGTGATCCCATAACCCAGATACCACAGGAAACAAGAGGACCTTAATGGATCTGTGTCTCATGCCTGACCCCCACGTAATCATCTTCACAGGCCTGGCCAGAGCTGACCAGTGGGGAGCGTGCAAAGGTTCCTATTCCCAGTGCTGTAACACAGTTCACACTCTAGTCAGTCGTACCTCATCTTCCTAGACCTTCTGTCCGGCGTGTCTGACGGACATAATTTTAGGGAGGAGAGTCTATGTGAAACAGTGACTTTAGGGACATGGGGCCAGACACAGTCCAAGAATGGAGTGGTGTGAGAATTCTGAGTGCTTGTGAGAAGACAAGACAAAAGAGTTTTGTGACCTCAGTTTCTTCAAAACAGACTTGCTCTTAGAATGTGTTCTGTGCTCCTCCCAGGTGTGGCAGATAGGAGTGAGTTTACTTCAGCTGTTGTTATTCAGATGCCTCTATGGACAAACATGTTCTTGCCACATGTGGATTGTCTTTGTGACTGAGCACCTTACTCATGTGATTCTTCTTAACCCTTGAGTATAAACTGCCTGGTGCTTAAAGTTGGCTGTTGCATGAGACTTTAGTCATCCCCATTTTTAGGCCTCACTCTCCCAGATTCACAATGCAACTAGAGCAATAACAATGGGTACATTTCTTCCACCTGTTTGATTTAAAAAAAAAAAAAAAAAAAAAAAAAAAGCCAGAAGTAGGTAACCCAGTCTGTTTCATTATTTTATTGCTTATGTTACATATTCCAATGAATGCATAAACTCTCTTTTTTAAAAAAAGTAAGGCACATTAAAAGCCTTGTGTGCAAGTTCCATATTGTTTTAAAATCCTATTGGCTAATAAAAGCATTGCAACTACAGAATTAGAGACATCTAGAAAAGAACATGGTAGTCTGAGAACAGAGTCCCTAATCATTATTAGGTTTCACCTCATGGCACAATTAGACAGCAAACCCAAGGCTTGTATTATAACAGTGTAGCTAGATTGCCATACAAAATCACTGACCAGCTTATTCACATATGTACAGCCAGGTCCCCTAGTATTCATTATACAGCCTACAGGAAGAACAGCATCTAACTGCACCTGTGCCCTGTTTTATCACAGGTTAGGGATTTGGCATTTCAGTCTTTTTGCATGCTGTGCTTGCTGTTCACAGGCGTGGTTATACGATGCTGAAGACCATGGAGAGATACTGTTCATAAGACACCTGAATCCAGCCATCCTGGTCCGTGTCGTAGCGTCTGAATATGTCTGTCAACCTCTGGGAGAAACACAGATATTGAGAATTTACTGGACAGAACAGGTACTTAGATGAAAGACATCTGGGGACCCAGTCTAAGAAACATGTGCAGTCCCCTCATCTCCTAGAAGGGCCCTGCAATGGCATTCACACTGCAAAGCATAGGTTGGGTAGACTTCAGCACCTCTAGTCAGCAACTTTATGAGCAACAAAAGGCCTCTCTGGGTAACTAAGGGTGTGTATGGCAGACCCAGCCAACTATATACCACACAGGGCCTTCTTCACATTTCATAACAGCTAATGGGCCTGGTCTTCAGGGCAGAGACACTACAGTTTGAACCCTGACTACATGCCAAAAGGGACATGTGTAGAAGGGCCCACTGCATGCAGTGTGTAGCATCCAGCAGGGCTCAGCCTCTGCTGCCCACCACCCTTCTAGCAGACTTTGGACCCAGACAGGTCAGAAGCAGAGAAATAAAACACTGTATTCCATTTATTTTGCTGTTTTATGTTTTTGAGACCGGGTCCAACTATGTGACCCTGGCTGGCCTCAAACTCAACAATCTACATGTCTCTGCCTCCAGAATGCTGGAATTAAAGGCTACCATGCCCAGATTTCGCTCATACTTTCTAAGACTAGGTTACGTGCATAGACCCTAATATGTCCTCAGTAATTATTAAGGGAGAAAAAAAGGACACAAGGGAATTCCATGTGTTAGCAGAAAACAACAGCAGCCCCAGCATATCAAGTAAGTCTCAACAGTTATGGTCGGCCACCTACTTCAGACATGAGTGTTTCTTATGAAAAAATGCTAGCATGAAGATTGGGTGTGGTAAGACTGTTCAAGACCATCGTGGGGTATACAACAAAATCCTATCCCAATATTCACTGCAAGATACTGTTAGTGTAAAACAAACCACAGTCACAGCCACAGAACTGTGTCCTGGTCAGTGATGGACTACAAGAAACAACAATATGAATCTCAAACACCTACTGAAAAAAGGTCCATGTGCTGGGCACTGTAAAACAAAGCACAAAGAACAGCGAGCTGCTGAAATGCTGGCTCAAGCCTGTAATCCTGGAACTTGAGAGGTAGAGGCAAAAAGACCAGAACAAAGTTCAAGGCCACCCTCAGCTACACAGGGAAAAATCAAAGCCAGCCTCGAAAAACTAAAACAACAACTCACAGGGCTTAGCAACTTACCACATTTCCAAGCTTAACCTAGAGAACCTGGACCTCTACCTAGAAGCACTAGTGGGGCCCGCGTCTTTGACAGGGGCATGCACTGAGCAATGAACGGCTATCTGCACACCCTAGAGGTTGCTCATCACACTTAGACAGCATAGGTCATCAGGTGCTCAGCATGGCTGCTTCGCACAATCAAGGGTCACAGCAAGGGTGAGATGCAGGAGGCTGATGCTGGTGTAACAATGTATGTTCTTTCCAGGATGTTGTGGGTTTTTGTTTGTTTGTTTTTGTGTTTTTGAGACAGGGTTTCTCTGTGTAGCCCTGGCTGTCCTGGAACTCACTTTGTAAACTAGGCTGGCCTTGAACTCACAGAGATCTGCCTGCTTCTGCCTTCTGAACGCTGGGATCAAAGGCGTGCCCCACTACTACCTGGCTGGGCTTTTTTGTTGGTTTGTTTTTTAATAAGTAGAAAGTATATTTATTGTAGTGATAAAATGTAAAGCACATGGTATACAGCTATAACTCCACTATTTTGAAGGGTGAGTTCAAAGCCAGCATAGGCTACATAGTGAATTTAAGGCCAGCCAGAGGTATAGAGACCTTGTTTCCCAAAATATGGTATTTCAATTATATAAGTCAATTTATTATTATCAAGGATTATATACTATACATAAACATACTGCTAGACTTACATATGACTGGCATCAACGTTCACAATACCACCTTTACCATAAAAATGCCATGTCTTATGCTATGAGGTCATAACAGGAGTGACATCAATAGGGAACAGACATTTTCTAGGCCACTATAATCTTACGGAACAACTACTAAACCATCACTATGAGGTACATGATCCTAGTTCCAAGGATTAAATAAATAAATAAATAAATAAATAAGGTTTTCCTAGCCCCCAAAACTTAATCAAACAGAAGGGAAAGGGATGCACTCGCTCTGATAGCTGATGATTCTCATTCCTGCCCCCACTCCCACCTCTGCAGGTCACACAGCAAGCCCACATGAAGCTGCTTGCTCACCTGCAAGACGATGCAGCCCTGGATGAAGTCATCAAATGCGATCTGCCCCCGTCCTTGCCGGTCAAATTTGCGGATGAGGATGTCATGGAACTGATCAGAGAGCCGGTAGCCTTGGAGAGGGAAGATCAGAGTCGGATGAGAGACAGGCGAGGGGAGGATAAAGTATGAGCCACTGTCTGAAATGTCCTTCCTAAGACCCCAGGGTCTCAGATCAACAGGAGATAGGTGGGAGTAAGAGAGAAAAAAGGCACAAATTTATTGAAAGGTACTCTAGAAACTAAGTATGGTACCTAAATACAATATTCTGAAATAAATGTGTTGTCAGGACTGTAAAGTGATTTTAAACACCCATAACAACTTTCAACTTTGCTTGCTGTCTTGCTTCTCATGAGCTCACTATGTTAACTGTCTATACTCACTCTGTTTGTACCTAAGAAAATGCCCACAAGGCAGTTAGGCTTGGTATTTCTGAACCGAGCAGAGACACCTCACTATGTCAACTTCTCTAGACATGAATGTTCTCAGTGACTTGCTACCCTTGGTCACTCATCATTAGCAGACGCTATGAAAGTGAAAATATCACTAAAGGCTCTAGTTACATGTGTCTCAACATGAAGAAGGTGACTGATGGGAACCCCCACACAAATTAGTTTACTTGGTGTCAGGGTTCTGAAAATACAGCTAATCAGCCTCATAAACATTAGAATCAATAATGTGTCACTAGGATTAAGACTCTAAGTTTCTGAGAGTGCAGCCAATCAGTCTCATGAAGTTCAGGATCAATAACAGATCACCAGGCATTGCAATTCCATTTCCAAGTTACTGAGTGTATTCGAAAGGTCTTTAGCAGGGGATGACAGGAGATGAAGATGTGTGGACACACCAGACAGACAGACATCACCAGAGGCCATGATTAAGGAGGACACCCCTCATCTGCTTCCTTCCCTTGTCACCTGTGTGACTGGTGTATGCTTATTGATTCAGGGAAAAAAATACAAGTGCCAAAAACTCTTGTACTGGTTTTCAGTCTTGATGGAAGCTTTGTAGGTATATGTGCACCTATTATCTGAATCTCACAATCATTTACCATATGAAACTTAATCATTATATTGAGAAATGTTCAAACACAAAAACATGTTCACAGCACCGTCCAGAGCAGTTGCGGGGAGTGGTGACAACTTTTATATTCAGGAACACATAACAAACATGTGACATCAAAACTGCTACAGAGGCCCCTTTCCTTACAGATCAAGCAGAAGACAGTACCCCAATTTAAGTCTGAAAGAGACAGCATGGAGGAACAGCTGCCATGCCTCACTTCCTTAACCCTGGCACGTGAGGTAGTGACCCTGGCTAAGCCCTGATCCTCTGAGAAGAGAGCTTCAGGCCCAGGTGTAGAAAGAGCAAGACAGGCACTGCTCGGTCTCCTGACAGGATAAGGAAAGGACAGATGAAATGAGAACAAACATATAAGATTTCCTATGTATGCATGGAAGCAACCCCACTGCTGCTAGAATTACCTTGGAATTTTTCTGACCATTGGCACTTTTATAGGGAAAGCAAAAACAAAACAAAACAAAACAAACAGACTAGCAAAATAAACTACAAGGAAGTAAACCACAAAAGAATACTCCCTAGAAGGGACAAAACTTGGCAGCAAAGTAGCCTTCAAAGAGCTCCTTCAGTACAACGGCACGCAAGAACAGCACTGCCCATTGGCTAGATCTGGGTAGGGGTTTCCAATGGACAGAACATTCTCCACAGATGAGTGGAGAGTCGGGTCTGACTTTCACACGAACTCTGGTGCCTCATATTTGACCACATCCCCTGGAGGGGGAGACCTGGTGGCACTCAGAGGAAGGACAGCAGGTTACCAAGAAGAGACTTGATATCCTATGAGCATATACAGGGGAAGGAAATCCCCCTCAGTCACAGTCATTGGGGAGGGGAATAAGGGGAAAATGGGAGGGAGGGAGGAATGGGAGGATACAAGGGATGGGATAACCACTGAGATGTAACAAGAATAAATTAATTAAAAAAAAAAAAAAAGAACAGCACTGCCTTAGAACCAAAGGATTTTGTGCACAACCTTGTGGCCTGGTTAGGACTGACTAGTGCGAAACACATTAGACCCAGCCTGCTGTCTGCAAGGTGATGTCTCAACTTGTATCCATCTAATAGGATAAGGCCACCTGGAGGCTTCCATTCTTGGGCAAGTAGCAAGATCCGATGATAATTCTCAAGCAGGGAGGTGCCCTGGAATCAGTCTCGACCATCGGAGAAAGGACAGACCTTACAAGAGGGCTGAGTGAGGTAATATAAAGATATGTCCACTCCCCACGTCTGCTCTGAGTGGGTCAGGGATGTTTTTCTGCAGCACTTGAGGTGAGAATCTCACTGAATGAGAATGGAAACACTCTGTGTCTACTTCCAATCGGCAACAGCCTTTGGTGACAGGCAAAGTCCTTTCCTACCTAGAAACTAGCAGGAAAATGACTCCATCATTGACACTACTGGTCCAGACCACTTATCGACGGCCAGGTTGGTTAGCAGCAGGCAGTGAGCACCTAGGCAAGAAGTTCCCCAGCACCACAGCCCCAAGCTTCCAGAGCAAACCCAAGGCAGTCATGACCTCCAGTGGACACAGGAATGATTTGCATGATATGAACCCGTGTTCCTACAACCAGCAGATGGCGTAAAAAAAAATTTTTTTTTTAAAGGCTATGTGTGGGTCCTGCTTGATTCTACCTCAGGCAAAGCATTATTAAAAACCATTAACCTTGTGAAATGAGTCAATAGTAAACAAGCACATTTTTTACTTGCAGGTCACGGTACAGGCTTCAGATCTGCCTAAGCCTCCACCATTAAGGGAATCAGCACACGCACCAAAATTGAACATGGCTAAAACTATAGGTAAGTTGAGGTTTGTTATACTTTCATAAGTTTTTATGATAACAAACAAACAAACAAACAAACCCAAACTACAGAAGCTGCCAGAGGCTAGATGGAAAAGCGGATGCTCAAAGGGGTGCAGGCTTTGTGGGTAAGGGATAGTTCACTCCAATAATCACCCACTACAAAAGATGGCTTTACTGCAGGTGAAGTAACCAAAGCCACACCTACAGGGAGGTGTACGTACATCCAGATCTCTGTACCAGGCCACAGGACTTGGTATCAAACAGTTAAGTGAACAGCAGCATCATTAGACTCACCAGGTAACCTATCAGAGCCATAGGTACCACTGGATTAGCCTAAAACACACAGGTGCTCTTATTCTCTGCTAAGCTCCTGATTATCCAATAGCAACAACCATTTTTAGAGTCAGAATAGGATTTTTGGTTCTAAAGCTAACTTCCTAATAAATGCCACTGAAACTATTCCAAGTTAGTATTTTCTTAGACAGTTAAGAGAAACATCCTTAGTACACAGGGGGTTGTTGTACTGAGAAATGTTTAGAAAGTGAAGGAGATGCTGTTACTGTCCAAGATGGCCCACTGGCCCATAACCAGACATGCTTTCCACTGTTTTCCTACAGAAGATCCTGAAATGTCATTGGTCTGAATATTAAAAACCAGGACACAGAGGGCACTTATGCCGTCAATTGGTCCTAAGTGAGAAGGGAAAGGACAGAAGGGGTGGGTGCTCACTGCCGTGCTGGAAGGAGAAATGGCAGGATTATAGAAACAGCATTAGTAGGAAATAACATACTTTAGAAAGTAAAACTCAAGATAGTCACAATACATTAGATTATAATTCACTTTTAGTAAAACTTTTCTAGAAGTCATCATTAGCAACCTTGTAAGAACTACAAGACAGATGGGTTTGGTAAGGGCAAAAGAGCAGAGAGTACTATATGAAACTGTTCCAAATTCGAATCTTGATGTAACCATGACAAGTTAAAGACTGGCTGCAAATGTTTCAGTGATTCCTTTGCAAGTAAAAGATCTCAATTTTCTCTCAGACTCAAGGCTAGTTCTGGAAGCCTCTAATTATGCTCTGGACAGGCACTATGAATATTTATAAGAAACACAGCACACTTCGCATGCCTAAGCCCACACCAAGCACACACGTGCTAAATGCCATTTGAGAATGGGCACACACACTTTCTAATTTCCCACTGAAGCAAAATTTGAATGGGCTGACAACTTTTATTATTTATAAAGTCATTTTATCACTGTGTTCATGCACTTTGACAAGCCACTGTGTATAAGCTGCTAACTACCCCACATCACTGTACTTTCATTTTTCTAAGTTAAATTGTTCCAAAAGCCACATTCTCAATTTTGCTCATGGTACCATCTCACTTCACAAAAAGTAGATGATTTGCATAGCCCTTATCTCATTTTGGATGAAACACTGTGAAAGATTCCATGTCACATATACATCTTCATGACAAAAATAGAATCAAAATATGAACCTGCACAACAGAAACAGAAATTTCACATGGAGTGGGTTAAAAAAAAAAAATCAATAAATTGAACAAAGTAAAGCAAAACTTGAGGGACTCCTATAGTCCAAAATGAAATCTGCTATCCAATCAAGACAAGTGAATTACCAAAACCTGAGAGTGCTTGTTTGAGCTCGTTCTTGTCAATCATCCCAGAATTGTCCCTGTCGTAGGTGCGGAAGACGTTCTGCCAGTCTGTGATGTACTTCCACACACCTGTGAATTCATTGAAGTTCACACCAGCCTTGTTTTCTCGATCAAACATAGCTGAGATGAAGAGGAACACCAGGCACACATTAAGTTTGCATGTTCAACAGCGAAAGACAACCACAGTGCATACTGACAGTTTCATACCACCTTAAGTCCTTTAAGTGCTGATATGGAGCCACAAGCTGGCTCGTAAAGGTTAGCTTGTGGAACATATACTGAGTCCTAAGTTACCCCTGCCTGGAGTGGTAGGAGTATGGACGACAGTCACCTAACACCAGCCCGAAGCAATGACAACCAGAACACACACTCATAGCTGCATAGGAGGTCAACAATTATGATAAAACATAATGTTTTACATGTCAGAAAGTTCTAAAGAACAGAACCACTAAGTGTACTCTCACCTCATCAGGAGGAAAATGGGGTGCGAAGATTAAGGCCCTCAGTTTCATAGCTCCTAATCCTGCGCCAGAGTAAGCCCTTTTACTGCCTAGGTATCACAATTCCAGAGGGAAGCTTAGAGGAGTTCTCTTAGGGCAAGAAATAACTGTTTTAATTAGAAGATGTCTAAATCTATTACGCTATTAACTTTAGATATTTTTAAAACCAGAATGTTTATTTTTAAAAAATCAATTTATTTCTAGATCCAAATTCATAAAGACTAGTAACTACATTTACATATAATCATAAAATGGCTACAAATAAAAAAAAACCTGGTCTGAATCATTTCTGCAAAGAAATAATGAAACCATGGTCTTTTCAGGCACAGGCACTCCAGTACAGTGCTCATCTGTACAGTGCAAAATGACATTAGCAGCCAGGAGCTGTTTCCTGTGTCGTCACACTGAGACATCAAGTTCATAAAAGGCTGGTGTTGACACACGGCAGCACAGGTGAAAAAAACTAAGGAGAATCTGAGGTGAGGAAAACAGTTTCTTGGCAGGGAGTATCAACACATTCCTAGTAGCTGGGATGCAGTTAATTTGTGCCAACATGCTCTGAGTGTGCTGTTGCGATCACTTCAAAAGGGCAGAGGAGAAGCAAAGAGTGGACACATGCCTTGTCCCCTGTGGTGACAGGACTTGCTTCACATGCAGCCAGGCTGTGGTGGCTTGAATGAGAATAATCCCCACAGGCTCATGGACTTGAACCTGGCCTTGCTGGAGGGGTAGGTCACTGAGGGTGGGTAGGCTTTGAGATTCGAAGCCTTTCATCATTCTGTAGTGAGAATTTTGTAATTTTGGTTTCTTTAAAAACAACAACAACAATAACAACAACAGAAATGTCATGAGAATATGTTTTCACTTTAATCTCAGGTGTGGGGAAAAGAGGCTGCCTTGTGTTCTAGCAGGGTCGTGGTTTTGTGAGCTGCAGATAGTTTCTGTGAGTGTAACATTTGGAACTCTGGCAACTTTTCAGAGACTATATAAATGCTAGGGCCCTGAGAGGCAGGGTTGCTGTTGTTGGCTGGCTGGATGCTGTCGCTAGGTGTTTGTCAAGTAATCATGTGCAAAGAAGCAACAAGGAGAAATTAGATACCCTGACAGCAAAGATCAAACTTGCCCCCAAGGAACCTGATGCCCGTAACCAGCAGGCAGTGGTCTAATGATAGCTTCGCCCGTTTCCCCTCTATCCCTTTGCTCTCCTATCTAGTGTTAGGGAGTTAATAAGGGTGCAGACGGGAGGAAGAGAGAAAAAAGAGCCCACAAAGTAGCCAAAATGTCAGCTACACCTCACTCTCCATTTTGCGCTTGTGATTCAAGATGTTAGCTCTCGGTTTCCTGTCCATGCTACCAGGCCTGCAGCCTATAGCCAGGCTTTCACTACTATGGACTTTAAACCGCCCAAAACTGTAAGTCCAAACTCTCCCTTCTATAAGCTGCCTTAGTCAGGGTGTTTTACCATAGCAATGAAAGAGTAACTAATACACGGGGAGAAACCAAATTGTTAATCCATTTCTTGGTAAGACAGAAATGATAGACTCCTTCCTGGAGGACCCACCTCCAGCTCCGGCCTGGGACACACATATTAAATTCAACCAAACTCTAGCTCACAAAACAAAGAAAAACAACTAAGACACAAAGGAAATCAGTTACATGTATGAAATTCAGCAGGAAGAATTATTAGATATAGACTGCCTTCTTATAGACTTTGAAATCATTAGTAATATAAGGTAAAGTAGATGTAAGTTAAGATATGTAATTCTGAGCTGGATGTGGTGGCGCACGCCTTTAATCCCAGCACTCGGGAGGCAGAGGCAGGCGGATCGCTGTGAGTTCGAGGCCAGCCTGGTCTACAAAGTGAGTCCAGGATGGCCAAGGCTACACAGAGAAACCTTGTCTCGAAAAAAACCAAAAAAAAAAAAACCAAAAAAAAAAAAAAAAAAAAAAAAAAAAGATATGTAATTCTGAAAAGCATTTTTTAAAGTTTAGAAGACTTTTTTTTTTTTGCTGTTTCTACAGTGATAGTTTGATTTTATTTTATATTTTTAATTTTACACACACACACTCTCTCACACACAATTTTCTAAAACTGTGCTTCTTGGAATGAAAGTGTCAATTGTTTATTTCTTTCATAAAATAAATATTTACTAGGCTAGTAGAGTTTTAATATCAAGGCTACACATTGACTCTCCTCAACAAATAAGCCATAAAGTTAATCTCCTTTTGTTCACAGAAACAATTATTTTTTTTCTGCTGTCTTAAATTTTGTTCCTTTGGACAGAGTCAATGCCAAACATCAGCTTTTCCTTATGTGACAATGACAATTTGAGGTTCCTTCTAGGATATAATCCACAATTCTTTTTTTACACAGATAAATGAATTTAAAAAATAATTTATTCAGATTACATTCCAATTGTTATCCCCTCACTTGCATCTTCCTGTTCCTCCCTCCCTCCCTCTTTCACCCTATTCCCCTCCCCTAGACCTCTGACAGGAGACCCCCCCCCCCCACTATATGATCACAGCCTCTAAGTGCCACCAGGCCTCCCCACCAAGGAGAAGTAGTAAAATAGGGGGCACCAGAGTCCATGTCAGAGTCAGCCCCCACTCTCCACACAACTGTGGAGAATGCGCTGTCCATTGGCTAGATCTGCACAGGGGGTCTAGGTTTACTGCATGCATTGTCCTTGGTTGGTGCAACAGTTTATGCAGGACCCCTGGGTCCAGATGCACCAGTCTTGATGGTCTTCTTGTAAGTTTCCTGGACCGTCTGGGTGCTTCTATCTCCCCATTCTCCCATATCACTCTCACCAGGAGTTCCAATATTTAAATAAAAAATCATAAAACATGATTTTGAAAAAAGATACTACCAAAATCACAAAATAAGGCGTTAAAAAAACGGTAATGTGAAGCCGGGTGTGGTGGCGCACGCCTTTAATCCCAGCACTCCGGAGGCAGAGGCAGGCGGATCGCTGTGAGTTCGAGGCCAGCCTGGTCTACAAAGCGAGTCCAGGACAGCCAAGGCTACATAGAGAAACCCTGTCTCGAAAAACCAAAATTAAAAAAAAAAAAAAAAAAAAGAAAAAAGAAAAAACTGTAATGTGGAAATTTTATACATCTATAACCTTAGAATTAGACTAAGATGTAAATTTAAACTAATGAATAAGTGAAAGCATCTAGAAGTACAGACACAGGAAGATGAGACATTAGAGCCCACGCAGTATCTGACTGGGGTCATAGCAGCTCCCACAGAAACAACCACCTCACCTGTCTGCATGGATACTTACAAATGATTGACCTAACAGTCACTGGATTAAATGGAGTCCACGTGCCTGAAAACAAATGACACAACAGCAATTAGACAAAAGAAGATCATTTTACAAGAAGCTCTAAGTGCCTGGTCTACTGTTAGTCCATGAGAACCAGTAGCCTGTGCTGGAACCAAGCAGCAAGCAGGGGCCTGCTCCCCAGGACTCCAGGAGATATAACTGCCTTAACCTACAGGAGCCCCAAATGCTTCCGGTCAGTACCTAGTCTGTACTCCAGGTTTAGCCAAGTGGTAATCACCAGAGGCTGGATGTTGTTTCTCTGTAGAGCTTCGCTTGTACAAACTCCTGGGGAGATATGTCAGACTGTGGGGGTGTCCCAAAGACACCTTCAGGCTTGACGACTTTCTAAACTGTTAGTGACTAAATAATAATTTTAGAGGGAATCATTTTGCTTATATACAAGTGTGATTTCGCTCAGCTCTTTTTTCTTTTGTATGCATTGGTATTTTGCCTGCATGTTATCTGTGTCAGGGTGTCAGATCCCCTGGAAATGGAGTTACAGACAGTTGTGAGCTGCCATGTGGGTGCTAGGAGTTGAACCCGAGTCCTCTGGAAAAGTAGCCAATGCTCTGAAGCACTGAGCCATCTCTCCAGGCCCCATTAGCTCTCTCTCTTTTTTTTTTAAATCTTAAACTAGAACTCTATTTGATAAAAAATGCCTTCAATTTTTTTTTTTTTTGGGGGGGGGTTTCAAGACAGGGTCTCTCTGTGTAGCCTTGGCTGTCCTGGACTCACTTTGTAGACCAGACTGGCCTCAAACTCACAGCAATCCGCCTGAATTTGCCTCCTGAGTGCTGGGATTAAAGGCGTGCGCCACCACCACCTGGACAAAAATTTTTTTAAAGAGAAAATAAGACTATTTTCAAAGTACAACTAAAAACATACATCTTGCTGGGTGTGGTGGCACATGCCTTTAATCCCAGCACTTGGGAGGCAGAGGCAAGTGGATCGCTGTGAGTTCGAGGCCAGCCTGGTCTACAAACCGAGTCCAGGACAGCCAAGGCTACACAGAGAAACCCTATCTCAAAAAACCCAAAGCAAAACAAAACAAAAACCCATGCATCTTAAATCACTATTATGTTCAGTAAAGTCAAGTCTACTTCAAAAGCACTAAAAAGAGTGTAGTGACAAGTGGCTATAATCTCAGCACTTGGGAGGCAGAAACAGGAAAATTAGGAGTTCAAAATCATCCCCAGCTAAACAGTAAACTTAAATTAAAGTCAGCATGAGCTACACTTCACAAAAAGCTCAACAACCAACAAACAAACCAAAAAGGAGCTTGAGAAAAATTGATTTTTTTAATCTATAATCCAAGAAGTCCCAAGAAAGTTTGTGACCCTTTATTTCATTAAAGTTAGAGAAATCCTGTGATAGCTGATCTTCATTGTCAACTTAATTGGGTTTAGAAACAATCATCTAGGACATTAATAAATCTCTGTATATAAATTAGTATCTCTCTCTCTGTTTGTGAGGACATTTCCAGATGGACTTAACTTAAAGGAAAGACCTGCCCTGAATGTATGCGGCACTATTTCATGGAGAGGGGCCCAGACAGATAAAGGGGAAGAGAAGACAGGAACACCAGTGTTCCTTTTCAGGCTCCCTAGCTGCCATGAGGTTGGTAGCCCTGCCCCATCAAATCCTCCCTTTCTAGATGCACTGAACTCAAATATGATCCAAACCAAATTTTCTTTCCATAAGTTGCTTCTAGAAGGTACTGTGGTCACAGAAATGAGGAAACAAATCCTATGCTGTGCTTTCTGTCTACTAACATACTTCTTCTACATAAGACGGTCTCACAGAGGGCCAGTGTGCCCATAAACCCTCCTAGCATGGTGTCAACTACTCATAAACAAAGAGGTCTTAGAGATGACTAAACTGAAGTGAGAAACCATGCTATTTTTAACTTCATACTTCCCTTCCAGTAACATATTAATAAAATTTCCTAAGGCAATTTAATCTGATTCCAAAATCATAGCAGAAAACCAATCCCACAAGACTGGTTGGAAGTCAAAATAGATTAAATCACATGAACATAGCAATTCTGAGAAGGGTAGTGGGAACTCATATGCAACTTTACAGTGATAAATGTCCTTGCCCAGTACAGCTGTGAACCTTCTTCATGAATCTTATAATCTAAAATCCAGAGAGAGCTAAAGTTTGAAAGTTATTCTCTCTGGAACTGAAAGTAACATTTATTTGCTTGGTTTGGTCATCATAACTCCAACCTTAGGACCATCACGTTGACGTCAGTGCCCAAGCTAATCGGAAAACTCTTGGCTTATTCCGGGAGTATAAGAACTGTTCCCATGAGTACAAGGCCTTGCACAGACCCATAAGCTTAGCAATCTGTGTGTCCCAAGAGGCTTTGGTAATTATTTCGTTTTGTTTGTATCTTGGAAGGACCAAGATTATATTCACTGAATACATTTTCCTCTTCACATTAGCTACTAAAAATTTTAAAGTCAAATGTACGACTTGTTGGTAACCTTTCTTTCCTTTGATCTTTACTGTCTTAATTTCTACCTCCTAGATGGCATAATTAAATTTTACTTTTTCTTTAGTCTGACTATTTGGAATAGAGCAGATTATCAATGAGAATAAGCGCTAGTTCTTTCCCAGGGTAGGTGATACCTGCGATGCTGTCACCTCCTTTCACTCTGAAGCCCCTGTGATTCTCTACCTTATCTGTGCCAGCTGTAGGTCACTAAACACAAGCCAAACCACTACACTCATTTTTCTGCCTCCATGCTGCCATGGACCCTGGGCTCCCCCACCTCTCTCCATTGGAAGATGTACTTTATACCACATAGGTATGGCTGCTCCTGACTTCAAGCCAGACTTCTTGTTCTCCCAAATAACCCCTGTCAAAGTCTACATCCCTAATACTGTAATAATACAATACAGTGGCTAATTTAAAACCCACCAATATACCATTAGGTGATGGAAAACCACCAAGATTTAAGTGGTCCCTTAAAAGCAGCATCTTGTAGTCCCCATAGGTTAAATAATAAAAATTGTGTCAATTCTAGTCACCTTTGTCTAAGGCAAAGGTCACTGTGAAACCACAAATGACCCAAGAATGCTTAGCATAAGTGGATGGCAGAGCTGGCGAGAGCTTTCCTTTAGTTCTGACTCCAAGGCTATGAGGCACTATCTAGCATCTCGCTTGCCTTCTCCCTGTGTCCAATCAATTAAAGGAAAACGCTCTGCATTAGAAATAAAAATGAGCATTTAAACATTTTATCATATCTTGAGACTAACCCCTTTCTAGGGTTATATAGCACACCTGAGGAAAAACAATTAGAAAAGACAGCTACACCGGAAGAATGATGAATGACGTTTAATAAGAAAAATGTCCCTAGGGTTACGGACATGCTCAGTTGGTAGGGTGTTTGCCCACTGTGCATGTAGCTCTAGAGTCTATCCTTAGGACAGGATAAACCAGCAGTCAGTATGCAGGTGTTGGAGTCAGGAGGATCAGAAGTTTAAGGTCATCTTTGGCTACATAAACAAGTTCAAGGCCAGTCTAGGACAGATGAGTTTGTCAAAAGAAAAGAAAAGAAAGAAAGAAAAAAAGAAAGAAAGATAGATGTGGGGGCTAGAGAGACAGCTCAGCAGTTTAGAGCACTTGCTGCCGTTCTAGAGGACCCAGGTTTGCTTCTTAGCAACTACACGGTGGCTTACAACCATCTATGATTCCAGTTCCAGGGGAACAGACGCCCACTTCCTCCCTCTGTGGGCAGCAGGCACACATTCGATGCACACACATACAAGCAGGTCAAACATTAACACAAATAAACTAAATAAGCCTTAAATGAAAAAGTTGTGGTGCCACTAAGGATAACGACAGTGACCCCAGAAGAGCACGTTCCCATGGAGAGCTCTGTACAAAGGCCACAGTCCTCTCAGATCTGCTGGGACACAACATGTTCCTCACATACATAAATACCTCCCCACGATCCTGCTGACGGCACCTCCCATACCTCTATTTCCCAAACTGGCCCCAGAGTTTTAACAGTTCTTTCTTTTCTATTTATTTAATCTTCTTTTATGTTCACTGGTGTGAGGGTGTCAGATCCCTAGGACTGGAGTTACAGACAGTTGTGAGCTGCCATGTGGATGCTAGGGATCGAATCAAGGGCCTTGAGAAGAGCATCCAGTACTTTTAACCACTAAGCTGTTTCTCCAACACTGCCCCCCCCCTCATACACACACTGAGTTTTTAGCAGTACTTTACACAGCAGTATATAAGGACCACAGTGAAGGCTTTCAGCAACTAAGCAATTACTTCTAACCGTCACTTGGCAACTTGTGAATGTCCCTGATGATCCTCTTCAGAGGAGTTGCTAAGACTGATTTAGCCATGTAGGTCAAAGGCCTTGCAGATGACTAAGGGGCCTCTATTGCACAGAGCTGACCTTACCTCCCTCCCAAGGCCGACACTATGGCACCCACGTCTCAGAAAGCATTTTCGCAGGCTTACATACATTTGTTCTGGAGCCTGGGGAGGCAACAATAATGATAACAAAGAAAATATGGACACAGAAGCTTAGAAACACCTTTACCTTATTCCTTACTTGGAAATAACTCCAGGAAAGACATTGCTTATTGCGAATGGATCAGGCTTCAACTCACCATTGGATAATGCTTGCTGCAGCTCATTGTCTGAAATCACTCCGCTCCTATCTTTATCAACCCTACAAAGTAAAAAAGAGCAGTAAGTTGGTGATTAAGGAAAAATAAAACATGATTTCTATCAATCTACACTGGGTCGGGATGTTACTCTAGCCAGACCTTTCTCTTAGCTTAGCTGGAACGTCACATGCCCCTTGGTGTTCCAGATACTAAGGAACGCCCAGAAGCAGCAGTACGAGAGAGGTTGAGGTTGAATCCTCTTTTTCTCTGTTCCTTCACAAGCTTTCTCTTAATTCTTCAAGTCTGTCTAAATTCACAACTGCATCAGTTCATATTTTTCATAATAGGTAAAGATTCTCTAGAACGAATAAGTCATTCCTTGACCACGAGCCTGTAAACCAATTGAGAAGGACGACCAGGGACAGAAGACTTAGCAGGCAGCTTTTCCCCACTCGAGGTCTGTGCTGTTTCTAATGCCGAGTACAGCAGACCTCGTAAGCCTGCTGCTCCGCGCCCTCGGCCCTCGGCAAAGGGAACTGCGAGCATGACCCTGAACCCTGTGCCATTGTAGAGGAGGGAGTCGGGGATGGAGGACAGTAGGAAGGGCCGCGAAGGAAGTCGGAGGGACAGAAGGCCAAGGAGGACGAGAGTAGGCCCTGGAAACCGAAGACCGACCCAAGGGCCGGAGGAGCTGGGCGGCGCCGGCTCACCGCTGGAAGACGTTCCACAGGAAGCTCTGGTCTGGCAGCGCGGCTCCAGGAGCAGGGCCAGGCCCAGCGCCTGGGCCCGGGCGGTACGAGTAGGCGGCCATGGGCTGATGCACAGCGGGAACGCCGCAAAGATCCAGAAACTGTGCTTCCGCCTCCGTCTAAGGCAGGACCAGGAGCCTACAACTTCCTGGGAACAACGGAAGCGCGTGTCTTTGAGTCACTGGGCAGGCGTGGTCAGTTGCTACGCAACGGCTGGAGGGCGCGTCTGGACCAGCCTCCTACTCAGCTAACGCCTGAGTGTCCCTTGCCTTTTAGCCCGACCCTGCCCAGCCCTCCTGCCCAGCCTGGGTGCCGGTTTTGGCCGGGTGCCGGGGTGGATGAGCTCAGGAGAGCACAATGCGCAGGGCCAACCCGAGCTTACAAAAACGACTCCACATGGAATGGAAAGTGGTGAAAGCTCCCACTTGGGTTGATGACTTCCTGTTATGTCTGCATAGATAGAAGTGACATTTTGTGCAGTCTGGAGTTTGTCCTTCTATCTGTACTCCACCCTCCCGCCCTCCCACTTGCTTATGAGTTGAACTTCGGCCTCCCTGGGTTTGCACAAGTAAATGCTCCCGGTGAGGTTTGATCCTGAAGTGAGAGCTTCATTTGTCAGTGACCTCGCCACCCCTTAGTTGGACTTCTTTACTTACCTAACACTTTTGGTTTATTTATAAGTTTAATTAAATATATTTATTAATTAAATAACTAAATATAACTTTAATTATAAGCATTCCTTCCCGCACTCTGGATACTAATCCTGTGACGCTTTTATTGTTTGGAATGCCCCTGAATGGGACACTACACAGACTTGGGCTAACTACCAACCTATCTTGTTCACATGCTGTCGGGCCATCCTTCCACCTCGATCTGTGTGCTGTATGTGGTTCAAGATACTCTTACTCCAGTTCTGCCACCGGCTCACTCCAGCTTTCCTAGTCCTCATCCAGTGAAACCCTCATCATCAGAACGGCTACGCTGCCTTTGTGGGGTTTTCGTTTACTTGCTAAGGCTGAACAAATCAAGGGCCAAGAATATGGCCTTGTACACCTGAAACTTCATGTGGACAACCATCCATTATTTAGCACAGCTATAGATGTGATCAACTCCCAACTGTATCATTTTCTGTCCCATTTTTATTGTTCTTGTCCATGAGATGTCTACTTAAGGGATTTTTCAGATTCTTCAAAGAAACACGTCTCATAGTTTTGACATTTACCTCAAAATCTACAAAATTATTTAAGAAATGTAGATTTTCTTCCATGACTTTTGGTGAATTCATTTTCTTAAATTTCTCAAAAACTGTTCATCTCACTCGTTAATCTTTTTTGAGATGTCCAGTTCTTTTATTTAGATTCTTAAGGCCATTTTTATTGTCTCATCCGGTTCCTGTTCTTTTCCAGAAATATAAAAAATACTAACAACCATACCTCTGCTACTTGAGCTCAAAGCTTTCTAGTACAGAGACAATTCAACTGGAAGCAGTTACCTCAGCAGACCCGAGCCCCCTACCAACAGAATCGGGGACTCCACTTGCTGTTTGCTGCCAAGTCTCCAGCTTGGAATGCTACAAAGGTCCAGTCCCAAGGAGACCACCTTCCGCGACAGCTTACAGGCAGCTGTCTTCCAGGCGCCACACCTATCTCCTTGCCCTATCTCAGGTCCAGTTTCCTCCTAACCAGGTCTGTTCTAAGCTTTCCAGGAGTTGAGAAATAAATGAGATAATGCTGTTCTCCCTCCTATAATGTTAATCATATCATGTGTCTGCATATTGGGCCAGTCTTTCCTTTAGCCTAATTTCTCTGAGCCACTTTCAAGTTTTTATTTTCCTTTAGAACTTTTCTACACATTGGCTTTCAGGGAGCTGAGATGCCTGATGGGGGAATCGTTGTCCTATCTTTTGCATGAAGATATTTTGTGTATGCACAGATGCTTTCCTACTTTTGTACATATCTAACTTGGCAGTGTACCTCTAAGCCACAGTAGCTCCTTTGCTCACTTTCCCAAATGAGCACAGGGAAAATAAGTCCTTTTACAGTAACCTTCCCTTGAACAACCTGAGACACAGCCAAATATACTCAGCACACCTCTTTCTTTCTCAGATTAATCATGAAACTTTGTCCCTTGGTTCCAGTAATATTCTGATTTGAATTTTGTATGAAAGAAAACTACTTATCAGTGTTTATGAGCCTCAGGCCTCTGAGTGAGTATTGTGGAGTGTATCGAATATGTGCTAGTTGGTGTGAGGGAAGCAGCAAATGTCCACACACCACCACTGGCCGAGGATGGACTTGTTCTGATCTGCTTGGTCCTAGGCTAGAGCACTTAGCTGGACCAGTGTAACTGGAGTAGTTTTAAATTTTAAGTGAATTAAACTGTAACTGGCTACACGTGGCTACAATGAAGCACTGCTCAGTGCAAGTCTGAATGTGAAGGTGCGGCCTAACCCACCTGCGCGAACCTTGACCTCATTTGTTGCTTCTCTTACAGTGTTTCACTTTCAAGTTGAGACCTGTATTTTGAAAGATGCTGATTCATAGCTCATTAGTGAAGTATAGAAATCTAGCACTCCCACAGAGCTTTGCATACTCCTCAAACCTTCTGAGTGGAACAAAGTAGTCACAACTTTCCACTTGCTTTCCTGCCTTTTGCTTGGACAATGTCATTCTAGAGTTTTCAAACCTCCTGGTCATTCTATAAATGCAAATCCTTAGGTGCAACCAGAACCTTAGGAACTCCAAGTCCTAGTTACAACACTGGAGGGCAAATTTCTGTCTCTCATTTTCCTAGCATTTTTGTTGGTTTGTTTTTCAGAGCAAGCAAACAAGCATATTTTTGTAGTGTATGAAGCATAATACCATTCACACACACACACACAGAGAGAGACAGAGAGAGAGACAGAGAGAGAGACAGAGACAGGCAGAGAGAGAAAGAGACACCGACACATTGACCGAGAGACTTCCTATATAGCACAAGCTGGATTTAAACTTGTGTGCATTTTCATTATTTTTGTGCGTGTAGGTGTAGGTATGCACCTGAGTGCAGGTACCTAAGGAGAACAGAGGAATTAGATACCCCTGGAAACAGTTAAAGGTAATTAAGAGTTACTCAATGTGGGTCCTGGGGAGTGAAGTCGGGGTCTCTGAAAGAACAGTGTGAGTACTTAACCTCCAAACCACCTCTCCAGGAAGCACATCTCAAACTTCTGACCCTCATACAGCAGCCTCCAGAGTACTGGGAAGACAGACACACAACTACCTAAGATGATGATGCTCCTCCCTCCTTCTCTCAGCTAAACCGCATCTCTATGTTAGATGAATGCACCTATGAATGCAATGAATTGTTGTCTTTAACATTAAAAAGACAACAAAGTTTGCAATTTTGTAGTCATTTAAAACAAGACCTCAAACTAAGATTCTCCTGCATCAGCTTGAGTTCTGAGACTACAGGTATGTGTCACCATGCCCTGCTTATGCTATCTTAAAGTTCCTCCTAACCCTCTAACTGGAGTATGAAAAATATGAGCTTCGTTGCATTTTCCTGAAGACTCTTATCTTAAGGTAGGTTAGAGTCCTAGAGCTGTTGGGTCAAAGAGCAAATGCCCAGGTAATTTTCTTAGGCTCCTGCCCGAGCTGTAACACTCCGCATTCCCCTCTGCCATGCACTTCAGAGTCCTGGCACACCATCAGTTTGTGTGGTATGCAGAAAAACAAACTTCAGGATGCTTACGCATTTTATAAGTGGGGGAATTTTCTTTTCCTTATTGTTTTCTGGAAATAAGGTCTTTGTATATAGGCCTGGCTGGCCTCCAACATGTGGCAATCCTTCTGCCTCAGCCTCAGTACCATCTCTAGCTTTGAAAATTCTTAGTACAACTTTTCTATTTTTTGGCTTTTTTTTTTTTTTTTTAAAGTTTTAAGGTAGAATTAGCAGAAAATAACATAATACTCACACAAAACTTCCCTCCTAATCCTTGGGACTTCTTCTCCAAGTCTGGATAGAGCCACTTATCATCTGTTGTTGCATGTGAGTTTGCAGCTTCCAGACTTGTGGTGGGATTAGTGTGTACCTTCTTGACTTCTAGATTTGTCCCTGATGCTGTGTATGCCAACAGCCTATCCTTTTGTACTAGTGGTGAGCACTGTGTGAACACAGTACAGTCATCTTTTTTGTGTGGCTATTTTCTGTAACGGACTTCTAGTGGCTAGATTTCTATCACCTTTGTTTTATTTCTGGTTCAACCTCTAGTCTCCACATAAGAATGTACTGCGCTAGTTTCATCTTTTGTTATGATAAAACACCCTGGCCAAACATAACTTTGAGGAAGGATTTATTTGGCTTACAGTTTCTGATTGAAGTCCTTAATTTCAAGGAGGTCATCACAGTGAAAAGCAGACAATGAATGAATGCATGCATGGTAAGTGCTTATACAGTCCAGAATCCCTTGCCTAGGGAATGGTGGTGCCCACAGTGGGCTGTCTTTCCTTATCAATTAACATAACCAAGACAATCCCTCAAAGACATGCCCAACCTAATCGAAGCAATCCTTCACGTTGAGACTCTCTTCCTAGGTGATGCTCGAGTGTGTCAGGTTAACAAAAGTAGCCAGCCCATATCCCCTCACACATATATGAGCATATGCATATATCTCTGCCCAGCAGGAACCTAAACAAGGCACTGGCTCTATACTTAACACATCCAAACCTTCTTTCCAATTATTGAGGACAAGCCCTACTTTTCAGTTTTATTTTCCACTACATCCTAACAGTCCCCAAAGTCTAGTTTAGTATATACAGCACAACAAATAACAAAGACACTTAATACTTGAAAAACACAACTGCTGGCGCTAGATAGGGGAAGGAAATTATATTTGCTATTCCAGCTATGCCTAAAATCAAATACTATGTGTCTTTATTTGGAAATAAAAGATTGCTCATTTGTATATTTGTAAGAATTATGCCAGTTTTATCACTGCACAAAAATAACATCTGGTACAGCTGTCCTTCATATCAAATATTAGCAAGCTGCTGACCAATAATCTATGAAGTGACTCCTTGTTCATGAGTAGAATTTTAACAAGACAATAAAACCTATGTAAGCTATGGTATATAATCACATAAGTAGGTCCTGTCGTTGTCAACTTTTATCAGTAGGAACGGATAGCAGGAGGTACGGTGGCACAGTCAGACTCGTTCAAGGTCTTGTCAATAACAGGTCTGTACTCCAAAGAAACCTTGGAGAAAAGAGTCAGGGTGAATCAAGGCATGAAAATTTACAGTCATTTCTTCTGTAAACTTAAACCATCGAAGTACATTTGCAGGCATGAGAACTGTAGGACAAAGAAGTCACAAGCTGGCTATGTGAATTATGGTAACTCCTCCTCCCTGGCCCCACCCACAGCCTACGCTAGCCTCCAACTCAAGCTCCTTCTGCCTTAGCCTCCTGCTCAGGTGAGCAGCTGGCTCTGTCATGGTGCTATCTCAGATCTGTTAATAGCTGGCTTATAACCAGGTTGCTTCCTAAACCAGTCAACCATCAAAAGCCAAATAAGAGTTCGGCACATCCCTGGGTTGATGCATGACCACATACCTTTCCCGTCTTGATGTCCACGTATGAGAGGGTGTGCTTCCTCCAGTGCTCCTCAAATGGCCTCTTCTGCTGCCCCTGGATCGGCTTGGAGTAATCATACTCATCGATCCGCACCTGAGGTAAAAATGCACCTCTATCTCTCATCACAGAACATCAAAAAACAAAACCAAACTCCACAGAAAACACTAAAAGATGCACAGGAGACCAGCCCAGGAGGTGTGCACCTTGTCAAAGAGCCTTTGGAGCCAGAAGTATAGAACATTGATTTCTTCATTTTATTTTGCAACTCTATGGATAGATATTGGAATTAAATAACATTTATGAAATTTTTCCTTTGGCTCCTCCATGCACTGAGATTTTCTCAATTTTTCTCTTTAACATTTTAAATTTAAATGGGTTTTTGTTTTGATACAGGGTTTTTCTACATACTCCTGGCTGTCCTGAAATTTACTGTGTAGTCCAGGCTAGCCTCAAACTCAGAGATCCTCCTGCCTCTGCCTCCGAAGTGCTAAGATTAAAGGAATGTGCCACCACACTCTGCTTAATTTAACTGTTTTTTAAAAATATTTATTATTTATTATTATGTATACATTGCTCTGCCCTCATGGCAGAAGAGGGCATTAGATCACATTATAGATGGTTGTGAGCCACCATGTGGTTGCTGGGAATTGAACTCAGGGCCTCTGGAAGAATAGTCAGTGCCCTTAACATCTGAGCCATCTCCCCAGCCCCCGATTTAACTGTTTTTTAAGTTTAGCATTTATACTGAAGTCAGTACACTCACTGCTAAGGAAGAAAACTGCAAATGGGAATATATCAGATGAGCAAGAGCCTCTTCAAATAATAACCACAATCGGATACCTTGCTGTTTCTACTGAAAGCAAGTACAGGAGGAGTGGCAGAGGGGAGGCTCCTTACTTGAGCCAATGGGCTAAAGCATAGCCTGAGCTGTACATTCCTAATACAGTATAAGCCTGCACAAGAATAAGCAGAATCTACCTCAAATCTTCAAAGCCTTATCTATCTCAGCTCCTAACAGTTAACTTTGAAGAAGCTTCTAGCCTTGAGTATATACTGGGATATGCTTCCCCATGTCTCTTTTCATCCACTTGATTACTGCAGGTTAAACCAACACAATCATAGCAAATAAAAACTTCTGCTAGCTCACTTTCCTATGTACTCAGTACTCTACACTGTCTAGAACTTGTGTGTCTGTCATGGAAAATCTCTTTATTCATTGTGAACCTGGAGCTACACCCAAGCTTCTTGTGTTTTCTACTATCACATGTAGAATCCAACATGTTTGCTCTGTACAGACAACAATCTACATAACAACCATGGCCAGGGCAGATCTCTAATTCCTTTTCCAAGCCTCAGGACATGTCTGAGCTGATGACTCATAGATAGTCTAATTCAGTAAGTCAGCATTCCCTGGTACTGAGCCTGGCTAAGAACCAGGTCTGCTCTGCTTACAGATGCTCCATGGGCTGACTCAAAGCAAGAAAAAGGTACAGGCTCTGAGAGTGAGAATAAGAATAAAAAATATTAGAGGAAAAGGTATTTTCCTTGATTTACTTTTTGGAAAAATAAGATAAAACAGGGCAAGTAAGTAGAGATGAGAAGAACCAACTGGAAAAATGTCAAGTCAGTGTGATGTATCTTGAAGACATACTTTATAATCTTCCCTGGCGTGAGCTCCCCGTGACTCCTTCCGTGCCTCTGCACCATAGATGGTCTGCAGTGCACATAGCATCAGGTTCTGTAGCTCCAGGGTTTCCACCAGGTCTGTGTTCCATACCATTCCTGGGGACACACAAGAACCCATGAGCGGCAGATAGGATCCAGTCGTGCAGGTACTCTGGACTCACTTGCAACAGACAGCTGTGGGGAAGAGACAGCTGGACAGCAAGCATGGAATAGGTAATGGGGAACGGGACGGTCGGCAGCCTGCCCCAAAGAAGGCAGCATCTCTCAAGTACTACTGACTCACCCCTGTCAAATGTCTTTAGATGCTTCAGGTCTCCGTACAGCTGGCTGATTTTTTCACAGCCTTCTTGCAATACACTTCCTACACGGAACACTGCAGCATGACTCTGCATCGACTACCATAAGAACATTACAGACTTTTAATGCACAAGACAGGCAAAAACTCTTACATCTTTAGCTTTTCTACATTTTATATATTAACACAACTTAAATAAACTAGGAAATTCGGACTATGGATCAAATTTAAACTTAATGTAATTTTTTCCCCTGGAGAAAGGGTCTTATTATGTATGCATATGCTCTTCCTGTCATAGTCTCCCAAATATGCCACTTCACCCTGGTAAAAATTAAATGTTTATTAAACTTTAAAAAAAGTTTCTTTGTGCTACATTATGTATATATCTCACAACAAACCTGTATATGTCACTTAAAAGTATTTTACTTCTCTGGCAGCACTTCTGGAACACAACCATTCCCGAGTCCAAGTGGGCTAGCAGTGCCGTGAGATGTTTGGGCCTGGGAGGGCCTGAGAACCCTTGTGGCCAGCACTGCCCACTGTCTGAGGGCTGGAGGTTAGCCCCTGCCCACTCTCTGATTTTGTTATGGTACAAGACTCAGAGGACCTGGACTGACCTCCTCTTCCCCCTCCTCTCCTGTCCCTCCCTACCCCCCCAACTCCCACCCCCGTCTGTCTTTGTCTCTGTTTCTCCCTCTCTCTGAGCTGAGAGGAGTTAAGTAAAGTGACACAACTAATTCTGGGCAATGAAGGGTAAGCAAGGGTGCCATGCTGGTTTCTGAGACCTGGGACCCAGTTCCTGACGTTCTTTCCCTTCCTATTGGCTGCAACACACGTGATGGGAAGCACCAACTTGATGGATGACGGGCTCACATACAGGAGACGGAGAAAGTCAAGTCCCTGTGCTAAAGCTGCTCATTTCTGCCCTAAACTAAAAACTCCAATGTTACGTGTGGAAAGAATCATAGGCCAGCGAGAGGCTCCTGATCACTTTTATACTGACTTGGCGAAGTAAGGACCAGGTCCTCCTGCTGTCAAGCCCCGAGCGTCCATGCAGCACGACTGCTCTGCGTCTATGCCTACCTTCTGCATGCTGAGGCGTAGTTCTGACGTTCTTGTGCTTCCGTCGGCAAATCTCAACTTGTCAAGATTCATAACAGACTCTTCTCCAGCATTTGCCTTAATTGGAGGAACTTTATCTCCTTAAAAGAAAGCCAGAATTTAACTTTCAAAATTACTTGCCGGGGGATACTTTTGAGTAGTATTCAAATTATACCATTGCCATTCTAGGAGTTTGGAAAGCACAGAAGTAATCTGAGCCAACAACACTGTCTTGGCACAAACCTAAAGTATGACATACTGACTCAGAGTCTTTTTATTTGTTTGTCTCTGTTTTTTGAGATAGGGGTTCTCTGTGTAACAGTCTTGGCTGTCCTAGACTCCCTCTGTAGACCAGGCTGGCCTTGAACTCAGAGATCCACCTGCCCCTGCTGGAGTGCTGGGATTAAAGGCATACGCCACCACATCTGCTAGAGTCAAATTTTAAAAACATACATAGAAATAAAGATTTTCACCACATACTAGGTAACCATTTTTGAAACTAAGAGGCCCTCAAGCTTCTTGTTACTCTAGTAAAGAAACTGATTACCCTTGAGATAGTAGTTCTCAACTTGAGGTCAGCCTCATAGTTTTTTTCATGAAGGGATAAACAGGTGTCTATCCTCTGTGTCTCATAACAAGACCTCAAGATCATGACTTAGGGCAGAAGGGAACAACTTAGAAGTAGAGTTCTAACTACCATTGGTGAGGCCTCAGTTGAATCCCTGTACTACACTGGCCCCCGCAAACGAAAAAACAAAACAAAAAACAACAACAAAAAACAACAAAAGAATAATCCTCTCCATTTTCAAGAAAATAAGTTCTTAAGAGTTCTTAAGTATTTAGAGTTGTTTTAGGAAGCCGGGCGTGGTGGCATACGCCTTCAATCCCAGCACTGGGGAGGCAGAGGCAGGCACATTGCTTAAGAGTGCAGCCTGGTGTACAAAGTAAGTCCAGGACAGCCAAGGCCATTTCTCCAGCCCACAAAATACTAATTTCTTAGAGCATAATGGCTATAAATTTAAAAAAGCAATCAAGCCAGGAAGCAGAGGTGGGTGAATCTCTATAAGTTCAAGGTCAGCCTGGCAGATATTATCAAGTTCTGGACCAACCAGAGCTACATAGTGAAACTACGTCTTTAAAAAAAGAAAGTGACCCAAATCCCTTACCTTTTTGACTATTAAAATTTCTAAGAGCCTAGTCTCAACATCAACATTGCGCAATCTGTTTCAATGGGGAAAAACAAATTTCTAGCAACAAATAAAGACTATGCTGTCTTATAAAATAGTCTGAGGGCTTGAAGAGAACACATACCAGGCCTGCAAGATCCTGCAATGCTCAAAGCACAGGCTCGGCCGAAGACTACGAGGTCCAATAGGGAATTTGCTCCAAGACGGTTGGCACCGTGCACTGAGGCGCAGGCGGCCTCCCCGCAGGCATACAGGCCAGGCACAATCTGATCCTGGCCATTCACCTGCTTCAGCACCTGCAAGAGGATTTCAGATCCATGAAAATACCTATGCTTGCACATGCATGCTTCCCTGACCTCCTTCCCACGCCTGAGGTAGAAGAAGGAAAGACGGCATCTTCTCTGTTTTACTCTCCTTGGTATATCCCCAGTTCGCCTTCTGCTCCCAAACTCTTGCTGCCTGTTACAAGCAGGTCAAAGGATGGTCTAGGTTCCTCACAGTGTCGATCACCACCTGACTTGACTAAGGAATGTGGGAGGTGATGGGACACTAAAGGGATGAGGAAAACTGAGGATTATCTATAAAGGGGAGTAGTGATCCTACTCTTTGTCCTGACCAGGAGGCCAAAGCAGAAGGACAGCTGATAAGTACTTGTGAACTGCTTGTAACCCAAGTAGCAATCGATATATGGCACTAATTTGTAAGTTTATTATAAAAGTATCAGATTATATGGGAACTCAATTACAAAATGGGAAAGTTCTACAGTATTGTGTAGGGGAATTAATATTCTATTGGTTACTTCCAAGTAGATGCAAACCCAAGAACACAACCTGGTCTCTTACTGCCTGGCAGGTATGGCGTCTTATAATTAACACTAAACTACAAATACACTGCATTTTTGCTTCTATGCCTCTAAGCCTTAAAGGGATTTTTGTGAGGTAGGCTTGTCATCATCACCTGCCCCTTGTAGTTAGTGGGAATCCCACCCATGTTGTAATGCACAGTGGGGAGGACAGGAATGGGCTCCTTAGTGACATCCACACCAGCGAAGATCATGGCAGTCTCTGAAATTCCAGGTAGACGTGTGGCCAGCTGCTCAGGTGGGAGATGGTGCAACTGCAGGTAGACGTGATCCTTCTCAGGGCCACAGCCTCTGCAAATACAACACTGTAACATGAGGCAAAGCACAGTAAGAAAAGAGCTAACTAAAATCAGTAAAGTATGTGAGCCTGAACAATCTTTCATCTTGAGGTAAATTTCACCTTCCTCTGTGGTCAGTGTCTCATCAATACTCTTTTTTCCTTGAAGTACTTTTTACTTGCAGTGTATCAGGAACAACTCTGTGTAAGGACACAACCAAGAATAGAAACCTGGACTCACCAAACTCACATTCTCATCTTGGGTCTCATGGTTTCATGTTTTCCTTGATAAATGTGTTAAGAAGTTTCCATAACACTCCAGACTCCTCAGTTTTAAATGAAAATGTTAGACCCACATGAGCAGTAAGTAACGGGGCCAGGCACTGGGAGCCTAAAGCAATTTCACCGAAGGACCAGTAACACACAAGCCCTGAAGGTTACCTTGCAACACTCCTGTAGGTACTGAATAAAACAACCTAACTCCTAAAACTCACTAAGACTTAGCTGGGTGTATGACTCTCACTTTCATACCAAGTATATGAGGGTACTCTTGTACACACACTGACGTGAAGACCTCAAAATGTAGGTCTTTAGAAAAAGATCACAAGCTAACAGATGTTAGTCAGAAAATAATGGGGAAGCTTTATTCTCTAACCCTGAGATGCAAAGGTAAGGTGCTAAAACACATTGATGTGACCTAATGGGTACCAAAGAGAAAAGAGGACACGTGTTTGTGTGCCTGCCTAACTCATGCATCCCTGGAAGGGAATCACAGACCTTCCTTCGCGGATCTCGATAGTCATGGATCGCGATACAACATCTCTGGATGCCAGGTCCTTGGCAACAGGGGCATATCTCTCCATGAACCTTTCACCTTGACTGTTGATAAGAATACCACCCTCTCCACGACATCCTTCTGTGATGAGACAGCCAGCACCATATATACCTGTAAAAATCCAAGAACTAAATGCTTATAAATGAATGAGGACCAAGTAGCTATTTCAAATAGTTAATCCTTTTTTTCTCTTAATTCTTTCTTTGGTTTTTGTTTTTTAAGACAGAGTTTCTCTGTATAACAGTCCTGGACTCGCTTTTTTTTTTTCTTTCAGACCAGGCTGGCCTCGAACTCACAGAGATCCACCTGCCTCTGCCTTCCTAGTGCTGGGATTAAAATGTGTGCCACCACGCCCAGCCAGTTAACCCTTTTTAAAAATCATTTTTTGAGGGGGAGGAAAAGAAAGGAGACAAAAGAGCATTAAACTCAAAAAGAAGAAAAGTCAAGCAGGAGGTATGTGTGTGACATGCAGCAACGACAAATCAGAAAGCACAACAGGTCCAGCTCACAGGTTCTAACGCCTATCCCATACTGTGATTAAACATCATGGATGCTTAGTAGACCTAATTTTTAAATATGTCTTTATACCAAGAAATGTGGCAACAAGCTTAGGCAGGAATAAAGCAAGTAGGAGAATTTCTATCTAAAGTGTCAAACAGAAAAAAATGACAAATTATTTTAACGGTTAATATTTGTGTTTGTACCAATTCTAAACATTCACTCATTTAAATTCTATGATGGCCCCAGGTAATAAGAAGTCTATCCTTGGGCGGAAGAGGGAGGGAAAGTGGGACCGGGAAGATACAAGTAGGGAGTAACATTCAGGATGTAATCTGAATAAATTACAATTAAAATTTAAAAATAAAATAAAACAAACCTATCCTTAGAGACAAAAAAGTTAAAGTTTAGTAAGTCATCTAAGTCACAGATTATTAAAGGGCAGACCCCAAATTCAAGCCTAAGGAGCATGACGGAGTCTAACATGAGTCCTTGATGTAACTCTGTGTCCCTCAATGCAGGGAAACAAGGGATTTTAGTGGAAGAGGCTAAGTGTTATTTTAAAGCTAAAACTTTCTTTCATATGCCAAAAGGGTTACATGCCCTAAAAGCAAGAATATAAGTTCTTATATTTCACCTGCTTTTCACAGCTTCAGTAACATCCTCTGGGTAGTTATTTCTTATATATTATAAATAAAGCATAAAAATGGAGCGCTAAACAGAGTATATGACAGGAAATCCAGAGGCTCCGTGACACCGGCAGACTAAAGACGACTAATACATTCATTTTTCATTCCCTATCTCTGATCATCTCTCCTCTGACTCAAGGATCTAACAAGAAGAGCTAATTTCTCCCATAACTAGCTCTTTCCCTCTTCCAAATCCAAGTCCTAACTTTGGTATCAGGTGGAGTCTGGTCTGTTCTAACTTCACATTCTTTTTATCATGAATGCCTAAGCCCCTGAAACCAAAATCTATTATGAACTGCCTTTATGGAACCAGGAGAAAACTCTCCTTGAGGACTTTATACCAAAGTGCACCACAGACCACTGACTAGGTACTGCATGCCTGTGATACACAGAACAGCAGACAGGCACCCATCCTACCTGTGGGGTGGAACTGAACAAACTCTAAGTCCTGGCAAGGCAAACCAGCCCTGGTGACCATGGCTGTGCCATCCCCTGTGCTGGTATGGGCAGATGTGCAGCTGAAGTAGGTTCGGCCATAGCCCCTGAAAACAGAAAACAGTCACTATAAGCATCAGTCCATACCAAATCATTTCTTATACAGTGCAGTCTCTGGGGCACCAACTTCTAAGAACCCCTTGCTTGTAATGTATATACATGACACACAATACTAGGAGGCCGTATTTGTAATACTGCTACCATGTGATGGCGGTTGGGAGACAGAGAAAGAGAATTTTGTATTTTGTTTGGTACTCTGTGCTTTATCTTCAAAGAATTTTCCTGATAAGGAGATATTATTTTTATGATGTGTCTTAGTTAGGGTTTCTATTGCTGTGACAAGACACAGCAATTTTTATAAAAGAAAATTTTTAATTGGGGCTGGCTTACAGTTTGAGAGGTTAGTCCAATATCGTCATGGTGAAAAGCATGATGCATGCAAGCAGACACAGTACTGAAAAGGAGCTGAGAGTCTACATGTTGATCTACAGACAGCAGGAGACTGCCACACTAGGCCTCGCCGTAGCACATGAGCCCTCAAAGCCTGCCTCCACGGTGACACAAACCCTCCAGCAAGGCCACACCCACTCCAACATGGCTATACCTCCTAATAGAGCCACTCCCTGTGGGCCAGCATTCACACACATGAGCCTGGGGAGGCCATGTCCATTCAAACCACCACATACCGAGAAACTTCAAATATTTACTAACTTGTTATTCTCTTTTATTATTTCTCCCCCAGTTTTACTGTACATTAACAGGATGTCCACATGATCTAATAAATGTGTACTGGGATCCAATTTTAACAATCAATTTCATTAATATATTTATAACTTTACATAATTATCCTTTGTAGTATGGACACATTTATATGGCAACTGCTTTTACCCAGTATGGTGATTTGAATAAAAATGGCCCCCATGGGCTCATATATTTGAATACTTGGTCTCCAACTGGTGGAGCTGTTTGAGGTGTGTCACTGGGTGGCTTTGATGTTCAAAAGACTCTGGACTCTTCTCTGCCTCATGGTAGTGGATCAAGACTAGCTCTCAGCTGCTCCTTTACTCACAGATTTTAGCCCTCTGAAACTTAAAGCCAGATTTAACAGTTTTTATACGTTGCCATGGTCATGGTGTTTTTATCAAATTATAGAAGTAATTAAGACAGTTGGCCCCTTTTTCTTTACAACTTCATCAACACTTATATTATCAATTGTTTCTTTACATTAACCATCCTCACAAGTGTGGATGTTACTTGAACTCCCCAGATTTTTACTCGTGCTGAGCGCCTATAACTGCTGACCATGTGTATCCCCTCCATCCTGGGAAAAACGTCTATTCAGGTTTGATACCTACTTAAAACTTTTGTTTATTTAAATTTTATTTTGTTTTCTTTCTTTTTGGGGGAAAATGAATCCAGGACAACATACATTCTAGACAAGCTAATTACAACTGAGATATATCCTCAGCTCTTAATTTTTAAAATGGTAAAAATAAAATCATATAAAGTAAAATTTACTTATTTTCATCATGCAAGCAGCTAGTATTCTTTGGTACTTCTTGATTCTAAGGATCTATACATAGTAAACAAGAAAGCAGGGAAGTTATCTGAAAATGCCATGTGACTCTCTAGGCTTATTATTTATATAAGAACAGGTAGAGTGAGTTTTATAACCCAAATTTTGCCCTACTATGCTCAGAGAACATCTATATTATGACAAAGGTACCAAGGGTGGAAAAGGTTACCTTCCACATGAGGTGACATAAAGGCCTACATCTGATCCATGGTTCTGAACTATTTTCATTTAATAAAAAAGCTGAACTGAACTTTTCTATGAGAAATTAAATACAGTAAAACTTAGATCCTACCCAGTAGCAATAACAGTGTTCTTTGCTCTTATTCGGTGTATGGATCCATCTTCTATGCACAGTGCAATGACACCACGGCATTCCCCATTTTCCATCAAAAGATCCAAGGCAAAATACTCCACAAAATAGCTGGTATCGTATCGCAGAGACTGTAAGAAAAGGATCCTACATTTCAAACTACATGTAAGATTAAGATTAAACCAACAACAACCAAAATGTGAATGGTTAAACCATGTATACAGTTTGAAGAACCTGATCCAGCTCTGTTAACAACTGAAGGAAGTTACAGAATTCTAAGGTTTGTAATGAAGTTACAGGAGCTTACATCAGCATCAATACTGATAGCAGGACAAAACACAGTCACCTTATGTTTAGCCGTATATACACAACAAATAATTATACGCCCATGACACTGCAGAGACTAGCATGTAACAGGCTCTGGGTTGATCATATTTTGGTAAAACTCTCTTATTTCTGCAAAAGCTTAGGAGGCACGCTAGGTTCTCTGGTGGCTTCCATGTAGCACCGAACGCCTCTCAAGAATTTGGAACCCTCAGTGAGGCCCAAGAATCATCGGGTCGTGACCTAGAAGAGCTAACGTCATGTGGCCATCTGATTAATAAAAATATAACACCTAGCTCCATATCTGAATCTGAAGTGGCCACATGGGACTAGTAGTAGGCAGTGCAGATAAGCCATTTCCATGCACACAGGGGAGTCATCACTGAACACCACCACCAGGGCTAGATCTGATAGTCCAAGGAGCTCAAAAGAGCATAGGCAAACTCTCAAAACAACCATACAACAAGCACGCACTGTTACATTTTTTTAAAGTTTACTTAGCCTAAAGTAAGCTCCTAGTGCTGTAATATTTGCATGTTAACCACTTGTCACTACTTTCTGAAAACAGAGTTCAGATTACTGATTATCTATCTGACATGGCAAAGAAGCTGACTATCTAGTGCAGCTGCCTCTCCTCCTAATGCCGTGACTGACCCTCATGTTGTGGTGACCCCAACCATTAAAACATTTTTGTTGCTACTTCCTAACTGTAGTTTTACTACTGTAATTTAAATGTGTTTTCCAATGGTCTTTTGTGGGTCACAACCTGCAGGTTGAAAACCACTAATCTAGTGACTCCTGACCCTCAAGACTTCATCCAGTTTAACAGTGACGAGTTAAAAACATACCAATCAGTTCAGGACCTCAGAGGTGATAAAAGTGCATTAAAATACTTTGTTTTCTTTAAGGGGCTGGCCACTGGGAGTCTGACCATGCATGCTCTAGTGGATACATGGGTAACACAAATTGAAATTGTTTTTCTTTTTGGGGGGTGTGAAGGAGGGCATGGAGGTGGTGGTGGGGCAGACCTGGGAGTAGCAGGAAGTATGAATAGGATGCATAATATGAAATTCCCAAATAATCAATACTTCCTCTGTTCTTGGCATGTGATGGATCACAAATTCAAGATGGTAAGCAATGTCCACCAATTCAACTTTCCAAAACAGACTCAAGGAATAACATACTGTGTTAAAGATAGCTTTTCACAATACCTATTCAATACTTTCAGATTAATAATCATTTCAGGCACTTTACTATTAGTGTTAGTTTTTTGTCAATTTGACACAGACTAGAATCATAAAAGAGGGAACCTCAACTGAGAAAGTGTTCCAATAAAATTGGACTGTGAGCAAGCTGTGGAGGCATTTTTTTTATTGATGATACCTGAAGGGGCCGAGCCCACTCTGAGTGGTGGCCATCCCTGGGCAGACAGTCAAGGGGTATATAAAAAGTAGGCTGAGCAAGCCATAGGGAACAAGCCACAAGCAGTGTTCACCCAAGGTTCCACAACAGTCCCCGCCTTAAGTTCTGACTCTGACTTCCCCTCATGGTGGACTAAAATTAGAAGGTGAAACAAACCATTCCTCCCTTTGCCACCAAGTCAGCCTTACCCTGCCGTACAAGGTGTGTAAGAGTGAGTGGCCTGTCCGGTCAGCCACACAGCAGCACCGATGAGCCTGCCCACCTTTCCCAAACTTGAGGCTCTGTCCACCGAATGCACGTTGATAAATCTTCCCATCTTCAGTTCTGCTAAATGGCATACCGTAATTTTCTAGCTGCGAAACACAAAATAGGCAAAAATATATTACCTTAAACAAGTAAGCTAGGTATGGTGGTGCATGCCTTTGATCCCAGCACTCAAGAGGCAGAGGCAGGCAGATCTCTGAGTTCAAGGCCAGCTTGATTTACAAAGTAAGTCCAGGACAGCCAAGGCTACACAGAAAAACCCTGTCTCAAAACCTCCCCACCCACTCCCCCAAAAGGTAAAAATATTCACGGTTAATTTGCACCAAACTTGAAATGTAAGATTTCCATACTATCATATTCTATGAAAACACTGACAATTCGGGGGTGGGGGTGGGGGATGGGAGGTTTGTTAACCGAACTGAATAGTTACAGGAAAAACTCTCCTCATTGGTTCACCTCATTGCTAGGGATGGAACCCTAGAGCACAACTGTGCTCGGCATGAGCTCTCCCATAGCCACGCCCCCAGCCCTCTCTATTTTCACAGTGGGTCTTCTGTAACACAGGCAGAACCCATACACAGTGACCCAAGAGTTTCCTTTCAGTTACCTCAACCACGGAGGCAGGAGCTTGCTCTGTCATGTAATGGATGGCATCCTGATCGCCCAGCCAGTCAGAGCCTTTCACGGTGTCGTAGAAATGCCATCGCCAGTTGTCCTCTTCCATGTTCCCCAGAGCAGCATTGATGCCTCCCTGGAAACACCATACAATTGCTTACATGCCTTAACTGGGAGCCTGGACTGTCTCTGCAGCCCACCTCCTCCCTTAGATCTGAGTCAGAGAAAACAAACTCCTTATGTGGTGACTCTTCATGAGAGTTAGAGCAGTAAGGCAGGACAGACCCCAAGTCACGAGACTCCCTCACTAGACAGGTGGTTTAATCTGTATCTATGATGGGATAGTGTTTGATTGCCAGGCCTGTAAGACTGGGAAAAGGTCCTTAAAACGTGTCCATTGCTTACCTACCTGCCAGATTACAAGCATTCATCAAGTCTACCTGGAAATCTTAGGATGAAATGTTCTCACTGGCACTTGTGTGTGAATTAAGAAGTGCCCCCTGCCATGTCACACACTCTTCATTCAGTTATATAGCCCTGCACTCTGGCTGCTTGAGAAGTCATGGACAGCTGGCTCACCACCAGGGTCATCTTTTGACCAGACATATCCTAGCTAAGAGATGCTGAAACAACTCAAGGGCCAGCCTGGTACTAGTTAAACTTATGACAAGGGAACAAATATCAAACTGATGCTCTCGGTTAAGAGGCTGTCTGCAGAGGCTTCAACTCACTGGCAGCAGCTCCCCAGTGCTATGTGAAAGAACAAAAATATTTTTGTTGTTTTGGTTTTCTTTTCCCTTCCAATTTTAATGTTATTTAAACCCTTATTTAAATAAAATTGTTTTCAGGGGGGGAAAAAAGCAAGACTAAATGCCCCCATTTACTGGTCTCCTGTCTGGTCACGGGTAAGACCTCACCATGATGGACTCTACCATGCTACATTGCCGGCAAGGGAACCCTCACTGAAGACCAAATGCATAGAGCTACCCAATTTTTGGACTTTAAAATCTTTTTTCTTTATATGGTACCAAACATTGAATACTGTTTTCTAACAATGGGAAGTAAATATACATCTTATTTCCTTCTCTTCTTCCCACTGTTGTTCAGTAAGCTTTGAGCCAGCTGACCTATGCCGCATTTCTTCCCTTAGCATTCCCAGTTATGGTATGAGTATTCCCAGTATGGATGAATCACTAGAGAGAACTAAGAACCTTGTGGTCACTGAATAAATTGCTTTTTTTCTTATTTAGCCTCTCCAATGTAAAGCCAAGATGACCCTAATAACTACTTTTGGTTACACATAGGTAGCATGATACAACAGCTACTTGGAAACAAAATGTGAAATTCATAGTAACCATCACTTTACTGCGATGGAAACTAGGGCCACAAGGCTCTCAAACCTTTCTGACACCCCCAGAATTACAGTCTTACTCTACCCCTAGCTAATTCTCCTTAATAACCAATAGCCAAACGATTTCTGTCTCCTACTATGTCACTACTACACTACCTTAACATCGGACTACAACTTTACAACAGTAGTGAGACTGTCTGTTCAGGACTCCTGTTCCTTCTAGGCCATGATTTCTTCCAGTGTGTTTTAATTCTTTAGCTTACAAACAACTAAGTGCCCAAAGTATGTACCAGAGGATGTTTCAGCGACAACTGAGATGAAGGTGGCTTTCCCCAGCTCCAGGAAGCTATCACACTTTGCTATTGGGTTAGAAAGAAAACATTCCAGATACTGAGAAAGATAGTCAAACATGATGTTGTTACCCATATAAAGATTAGTGTTACTTACAGTGATCCAAAATAAAAATCACTGTAATTTTCTGTGAAAGTATCAAAGGCAAATATTTTTTTACTCTTTACATCCATGCCATCAAGGCTCAGTTATGCACATTTAGCAAGGTACTATTACAGTGTGAACTGTGATGGTCTCCCAAAGGCACATGTACTAAAGCACACGGTGCTATTTGTAGATTGAGAGAACCTTCAGGAGATGGGGCCTAAAAACCAAAGGATTTAAGCCATTGGGGCATGCCCTTGAAGGGAATATAGCACCTGTCTTCCCATTCTTTTTTACCTCTTGGCTGCCTTTGAGATGAGGAAAGCAGCATCCTCTGTCACATACCTCTTTAATGCTATTTATATATATATATTGCTATAATAGGCCCAAAGAGCACAGTCAAATGATCATGGCTAAAGTCCAGGAAGCCACAAATCAAAATAAGTCTGTCTTCCTCCTAAGTTTATTATCTCAGGTATTTGTCTCAGTGATAAAAAGGCTGACTAAACCTAAGATCTGGCCTGTGCAACCATTTTTTGTATTTTGTTGGGTTTTGTTTGTTTGTTTGATTTTTGGTGTTTTGACACAGGGTTTCTCTGTGTAGACTTGGCTGTCCTGAACTCACTTTGTAGACCAGGCTGGCCTTAAACTCACAGAGATCCACCTGCCTCTGCCTCCCGAGTGCTGCTATTGCAAGCATGGGCTACCGCACTCAACAATATTATTTGAACCAGGGAGTAAATGTAGAGGAAACTGAACCATGATGGACACACAGACAGGAGGCAGGACAGGAGGAAAAGACCCACATATGAGGATAACAATGAGGTACCAACCACACAGTGGTCCCAAGGGAGAGAGTACAAGCAGTGACTTGCAAAGTGAGAATGAATGAGTGAATGGATGGATGCCAGCAGCTGTGCTAGAGCTTGATGAGAAGGCAGGAATCTGTCTGACAGGAGTAGTGGTGTTGTGCAAAACCGAGAGGGCCTTTGCTTACCTGTGCCGCAACAGTATGTGATCGGGTAGGAAAGAGCTTTGTAAGGCACGCAGTATTAAACCCTGCCTCAGAAAGGCCAAACGCAGCTCGCAAGCCTGCTCCTCCAGCACCTACCACCACAGCATCAAACTCATGATCCACAACTGGGTACTGAGTAGAAATCTGAAAAGGAAACTCAGCTGTTCATCACATATTCAACTTCATAAAACATTAAGACGAGTTACAAAATAACCAAAGGAAAGAATAGCTGCACTGCAGAGAAGGCCTCAGGCCTGTTCTGGCACGAGGATGGATTCTTGGTGTTGACAATGGACCAGCAATTCGATTTTATGGACAATAGACGGTCCATTACACACACACACACACACACACAAATACACACACACACACACACACAAATACACACACACACATACACACACTACTTTTATTTATTTTTTGGTTTTGAAACATCATCTTGATCAGGCTGGCTCAAAATTCACCATCTTCCTGCCTGTTTCCCAAGTGACAGGGCTACTAGTACATGCTATCATGCCTAGGCTCAAAAAATAAAATAAAGTGTTTCTGAGACCACTTAAAACTTTTAAGATTCCAATCTTTCTATTCTGTTATCAAAGCAGGGAAGTGTAGAAGCAGAGGAAACATCAACATAATGAGCTCTAATTATGTCTTTTTCTCATCCATGGTTTTACTCCTATCTGTAACCATATCCAGTTGTTTATAGCAGCTTAACTATGCACAGATAATGCTTCTTCACCTGTGATGTACAAGTCTCTCTCAAAAACATTGCTTTTGCTTAAGTTGGTACATTTCAGTTTGCCTGGGTATAGACCACATCTATATTTCAAGCTTATATTTAGGGGCAGGGTCTATGTGGAAAGATTTATCACCGAGAAATTGTCAGGCAATATTCTATGCCCCTGCTTACTTCATATGATAAGAACTTATGAACAACGTTCAGACTTTTTAACTAGAAAGCAGAACAGGCTAAATACAAAGGAGCCTCAACCCCAGTAGCTATGTCTTATTGCATGCAGGGATTCCACTGACCTTCACAGTACATACAGCTCTTTTGTATTTTATTTTGTTACTTTACTTGAATTCAGAGTTTAGTTTAGATAAAGATTTACCAGCAAAAAAGTATTTATATAAGTATTTTTGTAAGTATTACACTATATACATTTGAGCATACAATCAATACCCAAGGAAACCTTTTCTTTAAATATGTACAATATTCAAATATATTAAAATGATTATAGATTATTATCCTCCAAAGCAAGAAAAGTTGTTTGCAAGCTGGGCATAATGGTGTACACCTTTAATCCCAGCAGAGGTAGGTGGCTCTCTGAGAGTCTGAGGCCAGCCTGGTTTACATATAGGCAGAGCTACATAGTGAGACCTTGTCTTGGAAAAAAGAAAAAGAAAAAAGAAAAGTTGCTTACTATTGAACAATAAACTTACCGCATCTGAAACTTTAGCAGATGCCTTCTTGCTCTCACCAACAGTGAAGTGAAAGCCACAGGTCTGTGTTTGGAACGGTGCAGGCCACTGCAGAGACAGGAATAGTGTTAGGGTCTTGAAGGAATAGAAACAGAGGGGAATGAGTTTTTTTGTTTTTTTGTTTTTTTGGTTTTTTTTAATTGCTAACCTTCCTATGTATTCCAGTTTACCTGGAACCCTGAAAGGCAGACCTAAGGGGCAAGGACTCAGGTCTCGTCCTCTCTACTACCTTGGCATTCTAGGAAAAGCCTTTTCTAAAACACCTGTTTCCCAACAGGGTTCTCCTGACACTTGCTTTGCAGTATTTTCATCTGTGTAACTCAGTGAAGAATGGTAAAGAAACTGGTGTTGCTGTATTTTCAAATAATGAAGCTTTTTTTTTTTTTAAATGAAGCATTTTTTTACTGGCTCCATCTTAACCTTTTTCATACTGGCTCTCTGAACATCCTTCAAGAATTTTGGTTTTAAGAATATGAGCCAGTAGCGTACTTGGAGACTTATACTCTCCAACAGGCTACTACTTATTGAAATGAGGTAAACTTTAAGCTTAGAATGCATCACTTCTCTTTACCATATACACCAAAACTTTAACCACACCCGACTGGTTGTCCATGGCCTTCCTCTAAACTCTCCACATACAAGATTAACATAAACACATATTCAAAAACCCACTGCCAGTGAAGTCAGTCCAGTGTGAGTCCAGTCAGCCATTAAGGGAATACATTTTCCATTCTACTTGCTCTATTTAAGAAACCAAAATATAATGAAGAGACTTGGACATACCCTAAGGAACAGTTCTAGGTAGTTAAGTACACTTAGCAATGAGAACAGAGGAGCTCACAAATGATCTTAAGAATTCCATGGTTTTGGGTCTTACTGTGTAGCCCTGGCTGTCCTTGAACTCAGAGATCCACCTGCCTCTGCCTCAAGAGTTCGGATAGTAAAGGCATGTATCACTAGGAAAAATACATTTTTAAAAACATTATTTCCTAGTGGTTAAAGAGGTGGGGTTGTGTGTATGTGTCACAGCAAACAAGTAGAACTCAAAAGACGATCTATGAGCTGATTCCGTGGGTCGCAGAGATCATACTCAAGTTGTCAGGCTTGGTAACACACGCCTTTACCTGCAAGCCATCTCTCTAGCCCCATTTACATTTATTTTTAATACTTCTAATTACAACATTGTTTCTTGAATTTTTAAGTAAATCTCAACTGGTAATGTGTCAGACTTCATCTGATTTTTTAAATTAATGTATGTGGGTAGTGTGGGCATGCATATCACAGCAAACCTGTGCAGTCAGAGGACAATTTAGGAACGCAGGGGTTACAGATGCAAAGCACCACATCTGGCTCTTTTCCATGGTAATTCTAAGGACTGAACATCTGGCTTGAGCAATAAACACCTTTACCTGCTAAACCATCTTGATAGTCTAACTTTTTTTTTCACAGTGCTAAGGACTGAACACATGCTCTGTAAGTACTCTGAGACTAAGCTACAATCACAAATCTTGGATTTTTGAGACAGAGCTAGTTATACAGTTCAAGCTAGCTTTTCAAACACTTGTGATTTCCCCCTCCCTATACCTCTAAAGTGCTGGTTTTATAGGAACGCACCACTACACTTGACTAGAAGTAAGAATTTTAATACAAATGTTCTTAAATATTTTTCTTTCTTCTAAGATGTCCATACACACAGAGAATTAACCAAAAATGTGGTACCTACTAATAATATTTCTGACAAACTCTTATATCAGGTCTCTAACCTTTACATCTACATTAGATCAGGGAAGACTGTCTATCTAATTTGCAATGGTGGCATCCAGCCTAGTTGGGCTCTTCCACTGGACTATCCAGCCCAGAGAAGGATTTACAATTTGTAGAGTCTATTTTTAACCCAATTTCTTTCTTTCAATAAAAATTTATCCAAGTATAAATTTCTTTCATAAGCTACCAAACATTTTAAAAATTTGTATGTCCATGTGTTTATGTGCATGTGTGTACATCCATACACAAAGACCAAACAAAGATGCTGTGTCTTTCCTCATCACTCTCCACTATCTGTCTACCGGTTCTGAGGATCAAACTTTAGGTCATCAGACTTGTGTAGCAAGCATCTTTATCCACAGAACCATCTTGCTGGGTTTCCACGGTATTTTTTGAGACAGTCTTTAATTGAACCCAAAGCTCACCATCAGCTAGATGGGCCAGCCAGTGAACTCCCAAGATACACTTTTCTCCATCTCCCAGCACAACTGGCCATGTGTAGCTTTTATGTGGTACTGGAGATTAGATCTCAAGTCCTCTTGCTTTCACAGCAAGCGTTCTTATTCACCGAGACATCTTCCCAGTCCTTCAAACATTTTCTAATTTGGAAACATGAACATGAATGAGGAAATGTACCTATAATGTAACAAAAAGGCCACCAATGCCTTGTCCAGTAGGACAAGTATTCTCATTAAAGAAGCTGGGGAGATGATGAGAAGAGCAGTGGCCATTAATTATCCCCAATAAGCAAAGTGCCTCATCAGTATCTCATCAGATACAGAGCTAAGTATCTCATCAGCTGAAGATGGTACAAAACCTTTTCGGGGGGGGGGGGGGGGGGGGAGATGCCAGGTGGTGGTGGTGCACGTCTTTAATCCCAGCACTGGGAAGGCAGATGCAGGTGGATTGCTGTGAGTTCTAGGCCAGCCTGGTTTACAAAGCGACAGAAGAGCCAAGGCTACACAAGAGACCCTGTCTTGAAAAACAAAAACAAAAACAACAACAACAAAAAAAAATCTGCACAACTCTTGCAATTATAAAATCACCTAATAAAGACCTAAAAACAGCTCACACTGAGGGGAAGTGAGTTGTTTAAGTAAACTAAATTTTCTTTTATCATTCAGAAAACTGATGTCTAAAATTCTACCTATCTGCTATAGAAATGGAAGTAAATACTAGTGCACAATGACATTATTTAAAAATCGCTCCCATTAGTGAACATAACAATTTATTCCTTTTCATTTATAAACCTTTCTTCATCTTAATGACAAAAAATAACCATGAGAAATTATTTTCATTAAAAATTTTAGCTTTTAAGACCAGCCAGATGACTCAGTGGGCCTGAGAACTGAAGCTTGCTTCCCAGGCCCTACACTGCAGGAGAGAAACTATACCTTCAACTTGTCTGCTGACTCCTGTACAGCATGTGAACACACACAAAGAAAAGTAATAAGTTTTTAAACTTTCATTATTTTTAAAGTAGAGATGCTTAAAATACAGTTTACAGGGATATCTATCCCTGACTTGGATGACTAAAGTTCAAACTTTCAGAGGTCGCCTCACAAAATTCTCACCATCCACACAGAAAAACTGAAGGTCAGTGGGACTACAGACCCAAAGCATGTACTTTCTCCACTATCTGAACATCTTTGTGGGGGAGGAGGGTACCTGAGAAACTCTAAATTCAGATTAAAATACTGGTTATGAATAAATACTAAGCCAGAAGTCTTCAACTGAGCCAGGAATAGCACCACAAAATACAGAACTGAATGTCACTGGTTTTCTGATGATCCTGAGAAGACAGACAAAATGTTGTGACTAAAATTAAAATAAAATAAAAATGGTATAACTGTAGAGCTAACTCATGTAATTCTAGACATAACTATTAAACACTGAAAACAACTCATCCAAAGATAAGATTTACTCTACCATAACGTTTCATGTATTTTTTCCTAAGAAGTGAGCTGTCTTTGGTCTTAGTTTTCCTACACAATAAACAATTTCAAATGTTTAGAAGTCACATCAGTGTACTGGAGTCATGAAAAGCAAAACAAAGACAAAATAAGTTTGCCAAGTTGCTAACTTGAAAGCATTTGTCAGTACAGAGTAGCTTGACAGGACTAAACAATTCCCTGTCTTCAGCATTTCTCAGTTGGTGAGCACAAATTTCTTCTGCTGCTAAGTTGATTGTTATTTTTCTAAACTCAATTTCTTCATTAACAAAAACAAAACCTTCAAATGCCAACAAATATTCAGTTTAAAGGGCAGAATTTCTATAGGAACAGCCATCCTCATGAAGAAATCTTTTTAAAACCAAAAGCTGTATTTTGGGAGTCCCGTGTCGTCCCCCCACCACCAAAAAAAAGAAAATCTGTTTTTTCTGTCTTACTATCCTGTTTCCTGGTACTTAATCACGGAACAGCTGTGAAGCTCCACCACAAAGAAGGTAAAATGTTGGCAGGTAACATGACTCAATTAAGATTTGAAGAGAAAAGAAAAGAAAAAAAGGCTTTCAATCACGCCCTGGGTCTTAGTCTTCAGAGGGATCACTGAGCACTAGCCTCCAGTGAAGTGAATGAATTGATTTTATAAAGGATTTATTAAAGGATTTTCTTTTCTTCTTCATTTCTCTCTCTCTCTCTCTCTCTCTCTCTTTTTTTTTTTTTTTTTTTTTGAGACAGGGTTTCTCTGTGTGGCCTTGGCTGGCCTGGACTCGCTTTGTAGACCAGGCTGGCCTCGAACTCACAGCGATCCGCCTGCCTCTGCCTCCCGAGTGCTGGGATTAAAGGAGCCACCCCGCCTGGCTCAGGATTTTCTTAAGAGACACTAAGTCACACAAATAGAAGCTAAAGATTTGCTGCCTCCAAAATGCCAGGTAACCAGGCCTGTTAAAGATAAGTAAAAGTAAGGACTCTAGGATGTAATGGTTCTACCAGGATTGACCAGCAATTAGGCTCATTTCCATAACAAAGGAGACAACCCAACTCACAACTATCAGTCCCAGGTCTCTATCAAAGAACATTCCTCCCATTCCTCCGACAGGCAATTCAGGGAGGCAGAGAGTGACAACTATACAGCCCACTTCTCTCAAGAAAAGCCTAATTCTACCAGCTGGACTAGATGGCCACAGGTAACAAGTATTTGGAAAAGGACGACAAAGATGTACTTAAAAACAAATTAGGCAGTGTGGAGTATCTCTGCTGTGTAAATCTCCCACCTGCCTAAGTGGACAGACTCGCAGTCTCCTGTCTAAAGTGGTCAAAGTGTAAACTGGATCTGGGACCTGAAAAGGATTTAAGGATGACAACATATGTGGAATGCATAACCTACGGTGTATACAAGTCACCTTTTGGGCATGAGCCAGAGCTGGACTCAGACAAACATTAAAAGGCTTTCTCATTTTTTTCCTGAATGTGGGGCATGAATCTTCTGCATGGGGTGGGCATACATATTTCTGCTACGATACAATTCTGTTATAATTACAGGTTGCTGATCTGTTATTTCCCATAAAAGGCTTCAATGACCAGTACTTAAAACCTTCCTTGCAGTGTTTTAAGAGCCCAAGGAATAGAGGTGGAGGTGAAATCATAGAAATTATCAGTGTTTGAAAATGCCTTCTGGTCTTGCAAGAATAGCTGCCAAGTAACCCTTGCACACTTAATTGAACATAATTTTTAATATCTATTTTAGAAAGGAGACAACTGCTGCCATAATAATGGGCCCAATGCAAGTCGATACTGTCAGTGTCTTGGAACTTTTACTTTGTAATTAAATTGTTAATAGGTAGTTGGGCTAGTTCACTTTAAAGAAACCAATCTGTCAAATTTAGTTTCCGTTAATAAAACCCCAGGAATCTGACGCATAATATGACATCGCCAGAGTACACTGAGACACCATCTGACAATCTGGGAGGCCAACCCTGGCAGCCCCTTCAACGCAAAACAGGGGTCGCAAGGCGGGGTGAACACAGTGCAGAAGTCTCACCTGATTTTTTAAAAACAGTGAGGCCACTACACAAAATCAATGAGCTCGTCACTTACACGCCTTAGTGTCGACACCCAGGCTACAACCGTTATACACAGACTTGCCCGCAACCAGAGGGCCACAGGCCCGTCCTGCCCATTAACCTTGAAGAATTTAGCTAGATCAAGACGGGGAAGGACGGACTACACCCCACCCCCACTCGCGCAACCTCAGGGTCGTGACCTTCGGCGGAAAGCAGTCGGCTCCGGCCCACTGCACCTTCCCAGTCCCAGCCAAACTCCGGTGGGACTGTGCGATTAGGAATACGCTCGGCTCTAGAGCACTCCTGGTGCCCTCTATCGTGTGGCACTAACTCACCGCCCCGGCTAACGCCAAGCGCCGCCCGCGAAAAAGCCTCGAAACTGCGCCAACCCCGGCCATGTCTCAGCCTTCCCGCGAGCCTCAGCGACAACTGCGCTTGCGCACCAAGCCACGACGGGGCCGGGCTTGGAAGATTCTGCGTCTGCGTACTACGCCCCTCCGGCTCCTGTGAGTGGTGGTGCGCGTGCGCACTGCAAAGACGGGGGTGGCAGTGCCTTTGAGGTAGGGTGCCCGCTTCGCTGATGGGCTCCGCTCCAAGGGTAAGTGGGGTACAAAAGTCTAAAGTCCTTCTCGGGTGGTTCTTCGAGTTTGCTAAGATAGAAAGGGCTGGAGGATCCGGACCTTCGGAGGTAGGATCCTAGGGGCCGCAAGGGCAGCCCCATAAAAACCCATTTTGTTGGGCGCTAAGTCTCAAGGAATGGGCGGGACATACCGCCCTGGACTTCTGGAATGGCTACGAACGATCCCCTTGGTGGCTGGACCAGGAGCAGCTGCCCTGGGGTGCGCAGAAGCCGGAATACGGAACCAGAAACAATTTCCAAAGCGTTCGTCGTCGTTTCAGCGGCTGGGAAGCTCGGGGCCCGGCCTATTGTACTTGCGAAAGCTGCTTAGATCATGGCTAGCATCCCTTCTTGCAAACTCACTCTGATTTGATCAGATTCGGATAGTATTTCTATTTTTCTAGTGAAATAGATAAAAATTTTGGTGGAATTAGATGGCATAAAAAGTAAGCCGGATGGAGTGGTGCATGCCTGTAATCGCAGCACCCCGAGGCAGAGGCAGGTGGATCTTTGTGAGTTCGAGGCTAGCCTGGTATACTGAGTCCAGGAGAGCCAGGACTACACAGAGAAACACTGTCTCGAAAAACCAAACGACAACTGTAATGCCCAAGTCACGAAACTTCACAGACTACCAGAGACCAGTCAGATGTAATGTACACAGGGTCTTTTTTATTGATCTTGCTCCGGAGCAAGGACTGTCGGTTGCCCAGAGACTGAGGAAGTTGGGCAGCCTTGATTCCTTAGAATACAAGGTTTTTAAAAGCAGAAACCACAAGCGGGACTTTCTCAGCCTTGGCATCACATAAGTGGGTAAGGGGCAGAGGGAAAGTTGGCCTTAATTGATAAGGTATAGGGCAGAGGAGCTTTGAGCCATGCTGCAGGGGGACTCTAGTAGACATTTCGTCTGCTGTAGCTGTTACACTGCGGGGTCTCCCACACAGCTGGGTGAGGGGACGCTGGCCCTAATCTGATAAGGTGAGCTTTTGTTTGGATCTCAGGGAAGTGAGCTCTCAGGGAAGTTGACTTCAAGCTGATTAAGCATAGGGCAGGGAGAAGGCTTCTGCTCAGGGAAGCTAGCCCTGTCCACTTCCCACACAACAACAACATAAACCAATAATTGTGTCTCCTGAATTTTCACTGAATATTAGATTAAAATCTTCCTCTTGGTGCACAATCTTTATGAACATAATTTTGAATTATTTAAATTTTGAATGAACCATTCACATTTTTCTCTTTGATTTTCTACTGATTAATAAGGAAATATACGAAATATATTTATGTGCAACTCTTTATGTTTTGAATTATTTCCTTGGGCTTTATAACTCAGAAATGGGTATTATTGGTGTGAGAGGAATAAATATGGCAGCTGGCCCTACAAGGGTTCTGCGTTGGTGAGTTCAACCAACTGCAAATCAAATACATTTGGGGGAAAAAATGTTGTCTGTTCTGAATATGTACAGACTTTTTTAAACAAGGGGAAAATAAAGCGTATCAACTACTTAAGTGTCATTTCCTTATTAGATATTGATGATTTAGAGAGAATCTAAAATATTGAGCAGAGTATATTCAAACACAACATTTTATATGGGAGCCTTGACTGTCTTCAAAGCGTTTGGTATCTGCTGGGCCTTCCCAACAGATAGCTGAGGGATGGCTATACTTAGGAGGAGGTTTTTGAGAGTTACCGGCTTTAAGTTAGTATATATCCTAGTAACTGAAGCAAGATTTTTATATATGCGTATGTAAAAGCTTGACTTAGGCATATTACATAGGCCTTATGCGACCTCAAGTCATGTTATTAGTATTTGTATCTTTGTTTATTTTTATTGGCATTTGGTATCAAACCTAAGGCTGTATCTTTAAATACAAATAAGACAAATTTATTTAAAGAGTGCTGAATCTGAACTTTTAAAATATCTCATTAAAAATAGAATTGCTATTGATACAGCTATATGTACTTTTAAATGTTTTATACTTTCTTTTTTTGTTAGTTTGGTTTGGTTGTTTGAGACAAGGTTTCTCTGTGTAGCCTTGGCTGTCCTGGACTCGCTTTGTAGACCAGGCTGGCCTCGAACTCACAGAGATCCACCTGCCTCTGCCTCCCCAAGTGCTAGAATTACAAGTGTGTGCCACCACACCTGGCTGTTTTATACTTTCTAATGCATACTATAATATATGCTATATATAGTTACTTTGTATAACTATAAATAAAATTTTATCTCCTCTTATCCAGATTAAAAGATTTTTTTTCAAGATTTGATGTTCATTCTGAGTAATCTTATTTGAAATTTTATTAGTAACAAGACATTTACAAAGGAATCTGATTTTTTCTATTTTATAAAAATGATATTTATTTTACCCCTTTATTTATATTAATCCATAAGATATGATGAGGATATATTTAAAATGATAATTTATGAGTGCAAAAGACATTTCTGGGCCGGGCATGGTGGTGTACACCTTTAATCCGAGCACTCAGGAGGCAGAGGCAGGCAGATTACTGTGAGTTCAAGGCCAGCCTAGTCTACAAAGTCAGTCTAGGATAGCCAAGGCTGCATAGAGAAACCCTGTCTCGAAAAAAAAAAATGAAAGAAAGAAAAACATTTCTATGTAAAATATATGCTACTTATAGTCATATTTTTTTAATTCACTAGAGGTCATTAGAATAGTGAAATTTGTTAAAATTATATATTACTGAAATAAAGGAAAATACTCTTGTTATGGGTTCTTCTTAAGATTTATAGCTTTCCAAAAAGAGACAAACGGTATATACTCACTTATATCAAAACACTAGTCCAAGGGATACGTACCATGAAAATCTTTACTTACCAAGAAAGTGGGTCAGAGGAGAGGATATCCGATTAAGACTTTAGGCAAGAGTAGCATGGAAGAAAGAGGAAATAGTAGGACCCACAGGGTCCTGGAAACCTACAAGAAGAACTTTATGACAGGCAGATCTGGATCCTGGGGTCCTCCTCAAACTATGGCACCAGCCAAGGAGAATATAGGCAGTAAGCTTCGAACCCCTACCAGGACCTAGCTGACGAACATGATATTCTCCACCGTTGAGTGGAGAGTGAGATCTGACTCTCACACGAACCTCTGGTGCCCTTTTCTGACCATGTCCCCCCGGATGGGGAGACCTGGTGGCACTCAGAGGAAGGATAGCTAGTTACCAAGAAGAGACTTGATATTCTGAGAGCATATATAGGGGGAGGAGGTCTCCCTCAGTCACAGACATAGGGAAGAGGAAACAGGGGAAGGGCTAACAATCGAGATGTAATATGAATAAATTAATAAAAAAAAGATTTATAGCTTTCAAATTAACATTAAGTCTATTATTCTGAGCATGTAATTACAAATATATAATCGAGAGATCATATGTTTAAGACTTTTTATCTACTCTTTTATATTGTGAACACCTTAGTTTGAACATCTATGCTTTGCAGATGGAAAAAGTAATACTGTGTTATAATTTATTGCAAATATCTAAGTTTACATTAAATTTTGGTATTTAAAAACAAGTAAGTTAGTATGTATCTTTCTAAATTAGGCATCTACCAAGCTTTTAAAACGCTTTTTATTTAATTTTGCTTTATGTGCATTGGTATTTTGCCTTTGTGTGAGGGGGTTGGATCCCCTGGAACTGGAATTACAGACAGCTGTGAGCTGCCATGTGGGTTCTGGGAATTGAACTCAGGTCCTCTAGGGAGATGGCTCTTATCCACTGAGCCTTCTTCCCTACCTTCTACCAAACTCCTTGATTCTATGGTTTCCAAACCATTAAGTTCTGAGCTATATATTATGATTATATATTTATTGCTCATCATTCCTTATTTTTACATGTTAAAGTTTGTTTAAAAACATTCTTATTTTGTGATTATTGTATTTGTAAGGGTACATATAGGGAAGCTGAATGTTTTTATAACTTTACATTATGAGAACACCCATCTAATATGGTTACTTTTTTTAAGTTTTTTTTTTCTTTTTTTCTTTTTTAATTTTTTAAATTAATTTATTCTTGTTACATCTCAATGTTTATCCCATCCCTTGTATCCTCCCATTCTTCCCTCCCT